>NC_056751.1:240823968-241123968 GCF_019279795.1 Protopterus annectens
GTCTGGTAAGGTACATCCCAAAAGGGGCATTGTACTCAATTATGGGCCTGATGAGGGATGAGTAAAGAGGCATGATGACCTCCCCTGATCTAGATGTGAATCCCTTCATGATTAGGTGGGCTATATAAAATGTTTTTCTAACCACTTTGGCCATGTGGTTGTCAAATGAGAGATTGCTATCAACTTGGGTCCCCAGGTCCCTAATTACTTCTACTGTACTTAATGGAATACCACCTATGTGGTAATTTGTGGGCACTTGGTTTTGCCAAAGGGGATGACTATACACTTTTTGGCATTTAGCTTGAAGCCATGTCTCTGGCACCAGTTGTTTGTTTCTATGAGACCCTTTTGGAGGATGCTTGTGTCGGCTGGAGAGTCAATTATGGTGCCCAGTTTGCAGTCATCTGCGAACTTAGTCAGCCACAGTCCTTCAGAGAAATATATACTGAACAAGAGAGGTCCCAGGACTGAGCCTTGTGGGACACCACTTGTAACTGGTTTGGAGTCTGACATGGCTCCAGCAATTCTAACCATGTGGGTTCTGTCCTTGAGCCAGTTTGCAATCCATCTAGTGACATAGGGGTTTATATTTAAGCTGGTGAGCTTTATCTATAATGCCAGAGTGGGGTATTGTATCGAAGGCTTTTGCGAGGTCCAGGTAGGCTGTGTGGACCACCTTCCCCTCGTCAATGGCCTTGGTGACTGTTTCAAAGAAATCAACCAGGTTTAAGAGGCAGGATCTGCCCTTAACAAAGCCAAACTGGGTAGGATCCAGTGTCTGTAGGTCCCCAATATCTTTATTTATGAGGTCCATGATGATCCTTTCCATAGCTTTGCAGACCAAGCTAGTCAGGCTTATGGGGCGATAGTTTCCAGGATCCGTTGAGGCACCACCTTTATGGAGAGGGACCACTGTTGCTGTATGCCACTCTTTGGGCACATATCCTGTAGTAAGGCTGAGATTGAACAGTAGTTTTATGTTTGGGTTTAGCTCTTCTTGGAATTCATGTAGGACGGAGCCCGGGACACCGTCTGGTCCCATTTATGCTGTGTTTTTTGCTTTGGATAGGGCGGCTCTTACCTGAGCATCTGAGATGTCAGGGGGGCAGCACTCTGCTGGGATAGATATTTGCCCTTTTGGTGGGGGGAGTGTGCGCTGAACCTGTCAGCTAGGATGTTGGCAATGTCTGTGGGTTCGGCGTATTTTTTGTCATTTTGGACTAATTCTGAGCATATCTGGGAATTACCACCCAGGTTCCTAACATAACTAAAGAAAGCCTTGTGATTATCCTTAGTGTCTTGTGTAATTTTTCTCTCGAAGCTGGCCTTCGACAATTTTATGAGTGCCCGTAGTTTTTTGCTAATACTGATCAGTGATGCCTTCCCTTTTTGGGATTTTGCTCCATCATTTAGTAGCTTCCTCCTTCTGTTGTATAGTTTGTTTATGGCTGGGGTCCACCAGACATGACGTCTGCCTTTGGAGGATTGGGTCTTGGTTTTATTTGGGATCGCATGATCCATGCATTCCTGAAGGTGTTCATAGAATGCCTTTATAAAGGATTCTGCGATCTGGGCTGTATTTTCCACAGGCCCGGGGGCTTTGAAGGATTCCACCTGGGTTTTGAGGAGTGTGAAATTTGCTTTAGAGAAGTTTTTCACTGTGGTTTTCTGGGCAGGGGGTGGGGTCAGGATGTGAATATCCAGTGAGATTAGTTTATGGTCTGATCTTACCAGTGAGGGATACACTTCTGGTCTGGAGCATAGAGTCCCCATGTTGGTGATGATCAGGTCCAGTATGTTTTCCCCTCTTGTGGGAGTGGTAACAACTTGTTCCATAGCATTTGAGTTTATAAATTCTAGGAACCTTTGGGCTAGGGTGTTTGAGCTAGAGTAATGCTCCCAGTCTATGTTTGGGTAGTTGAAGTCGCCCAATATAATGGTGTTTGGAGAGACCTTCATATTTTCCAGTGTTCTCAGGAAGGCCAAGTGGGGTTCCTGGGTTTGGGAGGGTGGTCTGTAGCAGGCTATAAACTGGAAGGCAGTTTTACCCACTGTTAGTTGCACATGGATAGTCTCTGATGCTTCGTGCTTTGCCACCAACCTGGAGGTGTGGGTATCTTTGATGAATATCGATACTCCCCCTCCTTTTGTGGTTCGGTCCAAGTTTTGGGGACGAAAAGCATGGTATGAGGTATAACCTGGTAGTGCTGGGGTGCTCTCGGGAGCCCTGAACCAGGTTTCTGTTACTGCACAGATATCGATGTTCTCCATGCTAAGGAGAGTTTTGAGTGCGTGCATCTTGAGGTTTAGACTTCTGGCGTTGAGTAGCATTACTCTTAGTTTCTTATCCCTTGTGATACCTATGGAGGTGGGTTTGTCTTTTGAGAATTGCCTAAAAAAGGCACTATGGGGGTAGCAAGAGCCTTTGCCAATATCCGAAAGCCCAGGGGTGACAGGTGCAAGCAGTCCCTAGCGAAGCATCGTGGCTTGTCGAGCATATCATCCCAAGCTGGCAGGCACTGGGATCCCCTTTGAATGACATCAGTACTTAAGCCAACTGTTGAAATTGATCATCTTGTCTTCATATTGTGGCATCATTCTTGGTGAGGGTAGGATGCTACTCAAGGTCAGGGTCATACCGGCCTGGACTACATGCTGAGAGAGCTCCTCTATGTCTCTTTTCATGTAGTCCAGGGAGGTACGTCTCAGGTCATTCACACCAGCATGGACAATGACTGAATCATATTTGTACTTGCCTTGGAGTGACCTGAGTGCTTGTGTTATGTAGTGGATCCTAGCGCCCGACAGGCTGCTCACCGTGACCCTCTCCTTGTTCAGCCTGGTGAGCGGGACGTCAGTGTACCTGACGATAGAGTCACCTATTACAAGTGTATCAGGTGTGTTGTTTAGTCTTAAGGGCTGTGACTGTTCGGCACACTGGCTTTGAGAGATATGTGTTGCACGTGTTTTGTTTTGAGGTAGCGGTTGCTTGAGTGTCTGCTTTGGAGGTCTCTGCTGCTTAGGCAGATCTTTATTTAGAGCCTCCGAGTATGTTTTTGTGTGATTATGTGTTTGGTTTGCTGTCGTGGTAGGTCTATGTGAGACTGGAATTGTAGTGAGTGTGGTTTCCTTCTCCTCCTGACTGGTTATGCCAGTACTGAGTTGAGAGAGCTTAGCCTCCACTTTGGCTATATGGTTGCATCTCTCACATGTGTTGGAATTTGTTGGGAGGAGGAGAGGGTTGTCTGTGTACATGAGGCAGTTGTAACATTGCCTCAAGATTCCCAGATTCACCAGCTGGACCGGAGAGGAGATTGACAACTGACCTTTGGACATGCTAGAATAATATTGGGAATTCCTTTATAATTGAAAACAAAGGCCAGTGGGGAGTGAGGGTGTAGTGCTTTTAATTTTTAGTGCTGACTTATATAATTGCTTTAGTGAGCAAGTGCCAGGTAACTTAAGTGCAATGTGTTACAGGTAACTTAAATGCAAAAACGACAAACAGTAACTTTCTTTCAAGTGAAACAAGGAAATAAGTACAGTAAGCAATGCAGATATCACTAGTGATCCACAGAAGCGCTGAGAAGCCGCGTATTAGGTGGAATTTGCGTTTCAGCGAAATAACAAGCAAACAAACAACAAGCATATAAACAAAGCTAGATTCAGCAGGCCTGGATCTAGTCTATGCTACAGCAAACAAGGTGTACCAATATCAGTAAGATGCAGTTCAAATATTCAGGCACTACAAACCTTTAACTAGAAATTCCCAGCTCAGAAGGGCAGAGTCCAACCTCTTCTCCCACAAGAGTGCAGACCACGAACCTTCTTAATGTAAAATAACTGGCCTGAAGCCCAAGTGCTTAAACCAGAACTAATACACTTTAAGAATAACAGACAATGGGCTCTCAATCAGCAGTTCCCAACTTAGAAGGATGAAAGCTACCTGTCCTGCCACCACAGTGCATGCCACAAACCTTCCTAATGTAAAACAACTGGTCTGAAGCCAAAGTGCTTAATCCAAAAGACTTAGAATGATTGCTACACTTTAATCAAGTTACTACCAAGCAGTAATAAATACAATTGAATACTTTAGAGAATGCCTGGATTAGTGCTCAAGTTACACAAACAAAGCTAGATCTAGCAGGCCCGAATCCAGTCTATGCCACAGCAAACAAGGCACACCAACTTCAGTAAGAAGCAGTTCAGATATGCATGCACTATAAGCCTTTAACCAGAAATTCCCAGCTCAGATGGGCAGAGTCCAGCCTCTCCTCCCACAAGAGTGCAGACCACGAACCCTCTTAATGTAAAATAACTGGCCTGAAAGCCCAAGTGCTTAAACCAGAATTAATACACTTTTAGAATAACAGACACTGAGCCCTCAATCAGCAGTTCCTAACCTAGAAGGATGTAAGCTACCTGTTCTGCCACTACAGTGCAGACCACAAACCCTCTCACTGCAAAACAACTGGTCCGAAGCCCAAGTGTTTAAATCAAAAGGCTTAGAATGAGTTACAGCAAGCAGTAATAAATACAATTGAGTACTTTTAAGATGATGCAAAAGTAAAATAAAGTAGGTAGAAACACAAGTACAGTAAAAGCAGATGAATTTTTTTTTTTCTGAACAAGTGCTGAGATCAAAGAAACAGATTTGAGTGCTGAAACTAGAAAACTGGCTAGTTATAAGAAAAAAAACAAAGCTAGAAGGCTTCCCTCCAACACAGAAGGGCTTGGGGGCTCACTGCTGCAGTATTTACAAAAGGGATTCCCTGCAAAGTATAGCCCATCATCAAGCCAGCATACCAAAGCCTTAGGATTTTACAGAAGTCATATGTTACACACATGCTCCTCACTCAAGGTGTACAGCATAAAGGTGACGTACAGGACAAGCATACCTCAGAACTGAATAGCCCCAGGAGGGACAGCCCTATGAATTAGGAGGACATGTGCATCCAGAAGGAGAAAAAGGAAAGGAATTCCAGGCAAGGAAGACAGCAGAGCAGAAGGGGGAAGAGGGACAGAGCAAATACTGCAATAGTGAAGACATTTACTGTTACGATAAAGGTTTACACAATTGCACTGTGTTCTTCCATATTATTGCTGCAGTATTCTTTACAAAAGGGAGAGCAGAAAAGCTGAAGAGGAAACCTTGGAGGAGAAAGGCACAGAGAAGCCCTCAAGAAACCCAAGCAGGACAGCTTTAGCAAAGCCAGCTCTTGCTCTGACAACATCCAGTTTGTAAAGCTTAGTGAAAGTATGGACACTGGACAGAAGTTCAAATAGCAGCCTCAAGGATGGAACTGGTATCCAATCCTTTGAAAATCACCAGAGAAAACACCAGCCATAGTAGAACAAGCCTTTACAGAAGCATACACATTTACCATAAAAGCAGCAACAATAAAATGGCATTAGAGATAGAGGAGGACATGGTTTTGCTTAAAAATAGCCCAATCCTGTGATCTGGGATGAAAAGAAACAAAAAGTTGTTCACAATTGCGAATGGCATCTTATCCAAATAACATGTGAGCTGTCTGTAAATCCATGATGTGAAGGACCTTCACTATCAGACTGCGGAAAAAGAAAAAACAAGGGCAAATTATTAAAATGACTAACAGATAATTTGTTAACCACCTTGGGCATAACAGAAAGACTAGTAACTAAGCGAGAGACCCATAAGGGCATGGAGTTCAGAGACACTTTTACATGAATTAAGGGCCAAAAGAAGAATACTCATTCGTGTACAATGTTGCAAGGAAGATGAAGCTGCAGACTCAAAAGGAGACTGAGTCAATCTTTTGAGTACAAAGCTGAGGTTTCAGGAAGGTGGAATACACTTCCTGGGAGGCCTGATAAGGACGCATTTAAAAAATTGTTTGACCTCTAACCTAGAGGCAAGAGGAGGAGTCAATAGCAGACAAGCAGAAATAGCTGAGGGGAGAGCTTTAACAGAAGAATATGCTAACCCATAATGAAGCAATTCATTCAAAGAACTATATATATATATATATATATATATATATATATATATATATATATATATATATATATATATATATATTTACATAGAGGATCCCCATAGAAAATGGATCCTGGTTAAGAGCAAGGCACAATACAAAGACTCTTCCATTTGGACATGTACGATTTCCTGGTAATGGGTTTCCTGGCCACATGCAAAACCTGAAGCACATCCTCAAAAAACAGGGTGCCTAACATGGATCAAAACCCTCAGCTGAAGAGTGGACAAGTGAAGATGGATAAAAGATCCCATGTCTTGTGTGAGTAAATCCACCCTGTGAGTTAACTTGTGGTGATCGCTCATGGCTAGTTGAAAAAGGGGTAAACCCACTGCTGTCTGGGCCAAAAGCGAGTTACCAAGAAGATTTTGGAATCCTGCTTTATTTTGAGCAGAACCCTTGGAATCAGAAGGGTAAGGAGGGTATAGGGAAAAATCTCCTTCTAAGAAAAAAATAAGACATCCAGTTTCCAAGCCAGAGGACTTGTGACTCTGGCACAAAAAAACAGGAAGGTGTCTGTTCAAACAGGAGGTACAAAGATCTACCTATGGAGTACCCTGCCGATGGACAATGGCCAGAAATGCATCTCTCTGAAGGATCCATTCATGAGCCTGTGTACTGGATCTGCTCAGAGTCTGCAACTATGCTTTGCTCTGAAAGAATGTATACAGAGCCGGTCTGCATAGAAGGTAGGACCTTATCCCCTTGCTTGTTGATATACCACATCACTGTGATATTGTCTGTGAAGATTTTGAGAGGCCCTGGAAGAAAGTGGGTGTGAAAGGTCTGAAAGGTGAAAAGCAGAGCTCTCATCTCCTTTACGTTGATGTGGTCTGACCTCTGCTGAGAAGGACAGACCCTGGACCTTGAGGGAACAGAAAGAGGCTGCCCACACTTGTCTGAGGCATCCAAGGAAAGTTCCTGTGAAGGGAATGGAGGCTGAAAACTAAGTCTCAACTTGACAGATAGCTGATGAATCCACCACTGAAGCTAGAGTCTGAAGCGTGGAAGAAAAGTGACTAGAAAATCTAGTGCAGGACAGTGTTGTAGCCATACTGACTTTAGGAACCAGTGTGGTTTTCTTATATAAAGTCTGACTAGAGGTAGCATATGAAAGGTGGAAGCCATGTATCCTAGCACCCTGAGAAATTCCCTTCCTGTAATTAAAGCCAGAGAAAGAAGGGATTAAAAAAAAAAAAAAAAAAAAAAAAAGAGTCTTGGGACAAGGCAGGAATGCCAGCATAGGAATGGTCTGACTCCTTTAACCGAGAAACAAATGATCCCGAGAAGGAACCAAGACTGATTTTCTGAAAATTTATTGTAAACCCCAGGCTTTGTAAGACACAAAAGTATAAGGTGCTGAAGTGAGACCTCGAAGAAGGAAGTTTGAATGAGCAGGTTGTCTAGATAAGTAAAGACATGAACCCCTCTCGTACTGCAAGACAATCACAGGAGTGAGGCATTTGGTGAGTATCCTTGGAGCAGTAGAAAGGCCAAAGGGCAAATCACAGAACTGAAAAATTCAAGGGACAGAGAAGCACAAGAACTTCCTGAAAAGGGGATGAATTGGTATGTGACGATAATCATCCTTGAGGCCCAGGGGGAAGGAAAAGAAGATGAAACTGGAATTGAAGGGACAACATCTGAAAGGAAGGGATCTTCAGAAAGGTGTTGAGCTGAGAAAGGTCCAGAATGGGTCTTCCAGGTGCCTTTCCTTCTGGGAACCAGAAAAAAAAATTCTGGAATAAAACCCTTTCCCTTCTTGGGAAGGAGGAACAGACTGAATGCTGCTTTCTGCCAAAAGGCCGTGAAGCAGTTCTGGGAAGAAAGGACACTGTTCCTGAGGAGGTTGAGGGATGCCCAGAAAAGGAGGAAAGGATTTCCATACCATGAAGTATCTCTGACAGACTATGGACATAACCAAGGAGTCTTGAGTGACTCTTAACCAAATGGGAAAAGCTAGAGATAAGAAAAGAGGTAAGGGAACCTGACTCAAGAAAATGGGAAATTAAACTGACAGACAGAACCTAGCTGGTCCTGAAAAGGCTGGAATATGAGTCTGAGTAGACTTAGCAGGAAGAACCCACCTAGACCCCTTCTTACCTTTGGGAGGAGGGTGAGGCTGTTTGTGAACAAAGGCAGATTTGGTTGGATAATTCCTTTGGAACTTGAAGATAAAGGAGACAAAAATATGCTTCATTTCCTGCATGGCCTTACCTTTAACCTGAATGAACTTAAAAAGTTCAGCAACAGCAGAACCAAACAGGTTCTTATTATCAAAAGAACAACATCTAACAATTTAGCTTTAATGTCATCAGGCAAAGGCTGGAGCCGGAGCAGACAGTAACATCTCAAAACAAAACCGAAGTAAGCATCCATAGAGGAGGCATCAGTTGCATCATAACTGCATATAATACCGTGCCAAGTTACCTGAGAAGTAGTGGCCAGGAAAGGGAGGGCCAAAGCCTTCCCCTCAGAATCAGAGAGGTCAGACATTGCCTGGAAGGCCTGAGAAAGGAGGACTAAAACATACCTGGTCATATGGGTCTGGTAATTAATAGCCTAAAAAGCCAAGATGGCAGCAGTATATACTTTTTTGCCTAGCCATTCCATAGCTCTACTATCCTTGTCTGAAGGAAGTAGCTTAGTAGATGGCAAAAGTTTAGATGGGTTGTCAGGAGAGACCGACACTACAGAAGGGTGAGCAGAAGGGCATTTGTATAGGAACTTACACTCATTCAGCACCTTGTAAAATCTATCAGGTTTCTTAGGGGCTGGAAGATGAGAATCCGAAGCCACAGAGGCTGCTGAGAAGGTATCTAGAAGGGCAGCCAAGACTGAAGGTACAGCAGAAAACTTAGGGCACTCCATCTGGAGGAGCTCATAAAAACCTCTTTTGAATGTCAGAAACCTGGGAACAGTCCCAGTGAAAACACTCCATCATACGGGAAATACCATGTCCAGAGGAGAGTTCTTCCAAGGGAGAATCTGAGCTAACAAAATCTTCCTCAGAGCCATAATTCAAGGCAGAATGGATCGGAGAGGAATATGTCAAAGAAGCTTTCCCAGAATCCAAATCCTCTACGGAGGAGTCCTGCTCTCTGGTTTTCTTGCATGGGGTAGATGGTTATGGGGAAGCAGGGACAGAAAATGCTTGGGAAGGCTTTCAATGCCAACAATGCATTACTGTTGCAAAATACAAAGATGCCAAACAGGAAAAAAAGGATGAGCCACTCCACAGTAAAAAATGCACATATTCAGGCCAAATTCAATAAAAACAATTCTGGACATGCTTTTGTCCTGACCACTTCAAAACTATCAGATAATGAATTAATTTATACAAACCATTTATAATTGTACAGAGGAAAAGGGGTAAAACAATCATTAAAAATTAAGTTATTTAAAATGACACACCCCCTTAAAGAAAAATCATGTAAAAACCATGCTTTATATATGAAAACTGGTTAAATTGCATAAATAGATTTTTAACATTATGGAAAATACTGGTCACTCTTTTCATTTCACTGTCATTGACAATATTAAAACAGAACCTCGAAGGGGTGCCTGGTCACTTTTGTTAGAAAGAAGAGAGGTTTACTGGCAACTGCATCTCAATGCATCAAGTTGGCCAGGCTTAAAGCCTTAGAAAGATAAGTGTTTCTTTTAAAAAATGCTAAATTTCTTCTGTACTATTAAATTATATATTTTATTATGTTTTTAGAATTTTCCACATTTATTTATGCATTTTAACCATGACCAGACTTATGAAGGTACCACCATCCTGAAAATACACCTTAATATCCCTAATTTTAAAACCTGACAAGGACTCAACACAATGTTCTTCATATAGACCAATTTCATTATTAAATGTAGATTATACAATACTCATGGCTATCTATGCCTCTACAATAAAACAATGTCTTCCAATGTTTATAAATAATGGTCAGACTGGGTTTAAAATGAACAGGAACACCTATGGAAACATCAAGAGAATACCATCAATAATTGATTATACTAACAATTCAAAAAAAAAAACTAACTAACTTTGGTTAGTCTGAATATGAATAGTGCATTTGATTCAGTTAATTGAGAGTACTTACTATTAGTACTGGAGGAATGTAATTTTTCAAACTATTTTTTTATAATCAAACTTCTCCATGAAAACTCCTTTGCATATGTGATGATGTGAGGTATTGCCAGCTATGCCAAGAGAAGTAGAACAGTGGATGTGTAACATGCCAGCATAGCTAGCTGGAGTTTTGTAAAGAATTACATGTCATTTGTATGTCAAACTGATTTTTAAGGGTGCTTGTGTTGAAAATGCATTTTTAAAGCTGCTTGTGTTAAAAATGTACCAACAGCGGGTCCTGCTGGACAGAACAGAAATACACCTGTATGTCAACTGTACTCTAACTGCTGAAATGAATACATAGTAACACGGGATACTGGAAGATAAGAGGTTAATCTCAGTCCAGCTAACTTTGAAAAATAGTCTGAAATTAAATTACCTGGTTTAGACCATAAAGATTGCATCTTACAGTTCTGACTGCAGCCAGAGATAAAACGTCTGAAAAATAGGACTAGGAATCCTACTATATTGTCCTTAGGGGGTGAACCATACCTCTCAACCGTACCAAATCACACTTTCTGGTTTTAAGGTCCAAATAATGGGGTGCCATGATTCCCGAGTGGAACCCCTTCATTTCTGAATTTCCCAGCCTTTTTTTTACATTTTTTTTCGTGTTTTTTAGGACTGACATCATCGCGCGAAGGTGTGAGCAGTGACGTCAGCTTGTGAGCAGCCTGCCAGCCTGTGGGAATTCGGCTGAGGCTGATGAATCCTTCAATTCCTTCATGTTTTACTTCTGTTCTGTATGTATATAATAACTTGTTAACTTCCAGTTCCAATCCATTCCCTTCCCACACAGCTTTTTTTGGCAAGTTCGTTTCTCTCAGTCACTGATGGTGCATACCCAGTTCCCGAAAGTTTCACCTCTTGTTATTTAAAAATCACTAGTCTTTTGGTTACAATGTTGTTGCAATGCATACATTTACAACTTGCCCATTTCAGATTCACAATCACACCTCTCGGACTCTCACATTTATTTATTTGAAAATTAAGAGACTGGTCTGTGACCTCAGCTCTAGATGTAATTTTCTGTGTATCAGTGTGTGCGCGCACGCACCTGTTTTGGGGTGCCTGTCTGCCTGATGGATAGAGGAGGCTGTGCTGCTGCGGCCAGTCACTGTAACCTGGCTACGATAGTGCGATTTGTTTTTAGATTGGTCATTTCCAGAAAATGTAATGAGGCTACGGCATAATGCAAAAAGTAAATTAATTTGGTGGAAAAGGCATCAGAAAGATATACTGCAGCAGCAACAAATGCAGCAGACTACCACCATGTCCATGATAATTATGCACATACTACACGTTACACTGTCTGATTCAATGATTTACACAGGCTGGGACATAATCTGAAAATGGAAAGTTGAGGGAGTTAGAGCAGCTGATAGCTTTAGCCTTCAGTAATTACTGCAGATTACATGTAACACATGAGACATGACCACCAACTAACCTAACCCTAGTATCCCAGCAAAACATTCGAAGTCTCTAACCGCACATAAGGATGCAGATCGGCACAGGTATATTGTTTATTAATATTTCTATTTAACCAGCAAAAAAACAGGTAGACCAGCTGGTCCAAAGTTCCTTTTCAATCAAGAGAGACCTGTCCGACTGCTGAGCTCACCAAGCAGTAAAAGCAGAGACAACACAACAGTATATTTATTTTTCAAAAGTCAGGATTAGGAAGGATCCAACGCCACGTAACAACATACAGTCAAACAGAAAACAAGACAGCATAGCAGCATATACAAACAAACACAATGAGGACAAGAAGATGCGTTGTGCGTGGCGTACTGTTCACCAGGTAAGATAGATATTTGGCAGATTTACAGTTATCTTTTATCTTGGTGCATGTGTCTGCCGTGCCATTGCTGCCAGCCTGAGTGAGAGACCAGTTTTGTTTACATTTACATTAGCACTGCACGTGTTGGTCTCATCCTCACTCTCGCATCTAGCACGCTGCAACAGCCTGTCTGAGATAGGGTATAAAGAGAGAGGGGGTGGGACAGAATAGAGTAGACACAGAACAATTTGAACAACCAAGGGAACTTACTGAGCGGGAAGTGGAAAAACCGACTCTGAGCTGTGTGGCGGTCAGACTATACTTACTAGTACTACTAGTAGTCTCTGGCAGCAGGTAATTTTTTTTTTTTATATAAAATAAGTGCGTGACGGTCGGTGACCCTGATCCACTTAAAATTACTTCCTCCTGACCCAAACTGGACCCCCTCCCCCCCGGCAACAGTCAGAGTCTCAAAGGCAGAGCAGAGCAGCAAACCAAGAACAGAACAAGTTAAAAACACAGCACAACTAACTCGGAGCTGTGCGGCTGCGGCAGTGAAATCAATCATGAAAAAATGTTTTTCTTCTTCTACTACTGCTGGTTCTTCCCCAGCTTCTCCACCAGCAGTTAAGAAAAAGTAAAATTATATTATATAAAAAGCTGATAAAGAGCAGTACCGGTCCACAACAGTTACTGTGGGCCCTGGCACAAGAAGGTTCTTTTTTTAGACAATGTTTCTTTTACTTCATCTACTACAAATGCAGCCAAAAAATTACAGTAATGTTACTGTTACTCTGTTATTTGTTAACATGCCACAAACTGTCTTCAACTATAATTATAAAAAGATTTTGGTTAGGTACACATTTACATTACCTAATCAAACTATGCCACATCATGTATGTTACTTAAATTATAAGAAAACACAGTTGACTTGTTGCACACAATATGTATAAGAGTCTTAAGAGATCAATAGATAGACTAAGGCAAAGTATCCAGTAGAAACAGAACAGCTGAATAGGTACTATCCATTCTCAACAGACAGTAGGCACAGACACAATTGTTATGCTATACATAATCATTACAAAAATATAAAGGTGGCCTTGCATTTCCCAACTATTTCTGAGGGGTGGGTGAGTGACATACCTCTCAAGTCTCAACCTATTAGAGTACGAAATCTGGACAAAGCCTGATAAAATGGGGGGACAAAGGACCAAAAATAGGGACATATTTTAAATATTGCTCTTACTCTCTAAACCTAGAGAGCTGCTAGAGTAACAGGGTTTGTTTTAACATACATTTTCTGAAGGCTCTAAAGTGTAAAACTCAAATGTAATTGACCTCAAACCTCTGATCATCCTAGTGGTTTGCCAGAAAACCACAAATTTTAAGAGGACGAGACTGAGCCAAGAATCTGGACATTCTGTGAAAAGCTGTACAGTTGACGTATGAGACAGGTTGTATAATGTATTTGATGCTCGAGTGCTGCTTCATAATAAGGGGAGACAGTCATCAAGTAATTATATTTTCAACAGATTTGCTCAACCAAATGAACCAATGCCATCAATTCTGTGTTATCTAATTAGAGCTGCTTAGTATTTAAGTGTTTATGTTTTCCAACAGTGTTACATTTGCAATTGCACTGAGAAAGCGACAATAAGCATGAATGAGTCTAGCATGTTAATTTAATTTCAATGCTTTTTTAAAAAAGGTACACTTACAATATTAATACCTCTTTCTTATTCTGGAGTTTTTGTGTGTTTATTGATGGTTGCTATGAAAATGTGATCATGCTAAAGCTGTTTGACTTTATACCTACTCTATAAGGGATACTTAAGATGTGATTTGCTTGAAAAAATCTTTCAAGTGCCTGAGATTAAAGCACAAACAAGTCTTGTTTATTTTTTATTCATCACAGTGGGTGGGTCACTGGGTGCTGCTTATTTATTTTATTTGTTTACTGTATTAATGGCAGGCAGTAACAGTACACATGCAGAACAGCAGAGTCTCCTGAAACCATAAACATGTGTTTACTGTGTTTAGAAATATAGGATTTATAAATTATATATACTTTGTTACATTTAGCATACTGTTGTCTTTAAGGCTGTTTCCAGTCTAGATGCAATGAGCGAGTGTCTCTGCATGATTCTCAAAAACAGATTACTACTAATAGTACAGGGCAGCAGCACAGGTTAAAAGCTGGCAAGAAATCTTGGCAAGCATTTTATAGCAGACCTAGAGAAAACTAGCTTATATAAAGGTCTGGAGCTAAGGAAGGTGGATTGGTCAGCAGTGCAAGGCAGGACAGTAAGTGTGGTGGTAGTATCTATGCATTTGTCATGCCACTGGCATTGTTGTAAATGTGATTATTACATGATGAGTGCAGTAATATTCTGATTATATTTATGTTATTTAAAGAAGGCTGAGGGCAAGCACAGGCTGCCTTACCCAGTGTGTTATTATACTAAAAGAATATTGTATCTTAGTTTTGCACAAGTTCAAATATTAATATAAATACAACATTATTGTTCTTATTTTGTTTCATGATCATATTTTGGTTGTCTGTTCTTCAGTTTGTGTTTAAAAGTTGGCATCCCACAATTCCACAGGAGTGGGTGGGGTTAAATATTTATGTATGTAAATTTTGTGTTAATCAGCATACAGATTTGTACCTACTTTTCATGGACTTTGTCCAGATTTTTGATGTTTCCAATTTGAGAGGTATGGGGTGAACTAATTGCTACCATGGAAGGGTGGAAGTTTTTGAAATGGTTCTATAGCTTTCAGATGCTATAACACATCTTAGCAAAGCTGTGAGTGTATGTATTATGACACACTTGCTAGATTCTGGTTCAGTTTCTAGTAAAGGGGGCAGTGTGGGAAACAGATGTCAAATGACCAGATGTATGCAAGGTCATTCTGAAATCCAGCACTGCAATAAGGTTTTAATATTATGAGACAGAAGTCTCAGGGTAGTCTGTTTTTCAAACCTGAAAAAGAGGTATTACTCACCCACATCATCTTGCCTTGCTTTATAGTAATTCTTTAGATCAGTCAGGAAAACATAGCGAGATTAGTTAAGTATTGTTTTTCTGTATCTGTGTGAACCTTTCTATCTGTGTTATTTTTAATACTTCTTGTGATTGAAACTCTGGTGTTTACTGTAAACAGATATTCAGCATTTTCATGTTCTTTTTATTTATTACTAAATATATTTAAACTTTTCATTGTGGTTGGTCTTTTAGAAAAAATTTTAACCTTTAAGAGTACTTTATATTTATTTGTTGACAATGTGGCCGCTCCTGAAAGCCTTGCTGCAGTGGTCAAACACTACCATTTGTATTAGTAATAATTTTAACTCAGTATAATTTGGTACCCTTACAACAGCCTTAGAGTAGCTGGCGTTGGGAGTGTTCTGGTGGCAATATTTACCTTATAGTCTGAGCTGGTAAATCTGTGCCAGCCATTCCCAGGTGTGTGCATGCGCGCGTGTGCATGAAAATCAAATCTCAAAGTGTGTGTGTGTGTGTGTGTGTGTGTGTGTGTGTGTGTGTGTGTGTGTGTGTGTGTGTGTGTGTGTGTGTGTGTGTGAGAGCTACCTGGAGCAGGGACACAAAGCACTGGTTTCACAGAGAGGGTGGTGGAGGCTTGGCTTGGAACACTTGGCTGAGTACTCAACTCTAGGCTGTTGTCAATGTGGAGTCTTACTTGGGGTCTGGTGACAGAGAGGGAAACCCAGCCCCAGGATGAGAGTGTGTTCCTTGTGTGCTCTTAAGGGAAAGTGTGCTTGCTGCAGAGAGCTGTATCTGGAAATACTGTATCTATTTTTGCTCCAAGTGAACATCCCTCACCAGTGTCCATGGTGAGGGTTGAGGCTCCTTGATTACTGGCCAGTACAGGGACATCACATCTTACATTAAGATAGGTTCATATACTTCCCAATCAATCATGAATAGGGTTTGTCCCTTGTCCCCAATGCTTTTTGCTCTAGTCAAAGGCATACTAATAAATAATGACAAAATTCCCAAAATACAATTATTTGCAAATGACATCCTATTAACTGACTGCAATTCTTCTCTTAATGCAGTATTCCAAGCAATAGAAATATTCTAGAAAAAAATCGGGACTCAGTTTTAATGAGAATAATACTAAAATACTACCTGTTAATTATAATATTAATACATTACATAAGAAATTACATACATTGTGAAAAATGGTAAAATCACTTACTTGTGGGTAATCTTGTTTGATAATTTTAAAGATAAAACAACTTAAATTCCATATCACAAACTCTTAATAAATGGTATATTTTTTCTCTATGGAAGAGAGGATCTCCTTAATTAAAATGATTATCCTTCTTAAAATTCTATATATAATACAATCTTTATCCCTCCCACTCCCCAAAAAATATACAAGAGTATAATTCTTTGTTTTGGAGATTTTTATGGTTTCCCAATAAACCTAGATTGGCTTTTAACCATCACAATAGAGACAGGACACTGGGTGATATTGATCTTCCAGATTTAGAATTATATTCCTTATCCAAAATTGTTAAGACAATAATTTCTTGGTTAAATAAGTATAATCCCAAATGGAAATATATTTCGGGAGGTATTTGGTATAAATCCAATAATTTAACAAAATCATATTATACTAAAATAGCTACTAATAAATTTCATTGGTTAGTAAAAGACTATTTTTAGAAAACAAAATCAAATTAACTCTTATATTAATATGATAACCTCCTTTAAAATGTTCATTTTTAGGAACCCTGAATATAAAGCATGGATTTTCTTTGGATTTACAACTGCCTACACTCAAACATATTAATGCATTTAATTTAACCACCATGAGTACATTTAAAGACAGAAATCTGCTATACTGGTATCAATTGCTAGACAAAGGGAAATTACAAAATGTTGACCATAACATTAATATGTTTGAGTTAAACAAACACATGTGATTAGGAATTCAAAACTGTAAACAGCTGATTGAACATAAGATTAACCTAACACAACCAATAGTTAGAAATTCTTTCCCCACATTAAATGATTTACTCATTATTCTACTACACCAGAATATAATCGGAAAGGGACATGTAAAATATATAAGGTACTCAAAAAATCAACAGTATGTCACAGAGAACACTACTGGGATTATTTTAGAGTTGTTAACTCCAAGTGAAGATGATAAAATAATACTCCAATCTTCAAAACAAACTACTTTATCACTAAGGTGGAGGATATTCTCTTGAAAGTTCTAATATAGAATCATTAGCATATCACATAAAGTTGAATTGATGTTTAATAAAGACATAGGATGCTGGAGATGTAAACTAAATGTTAAAGCTGACAGCATATGTTTTATGATTTTAACTTAAAACATATTGGGATAATATGAATTTTCTCTTGGTGTTTTTATTGATAAATTTATGCTGACCAAATCTCTTATTTTATTAAATGAACCTATTCCCACTTGTATCACAAAAATAAAACACACTCTTATTGAGTATCTTAACATTAACAAGAAAAGTCATCACCAAGAATTGGAAGAATCAGACTACTCCTACTATGAAGGAATTTGTACACTTAGCAACTGAAGTTTGCCATCTTGAACTTAACACGATCAAGACAAGGGCATTTAGAATCACCTCTTCATACAATATACATTGAAATTCAAAGAACTGCTGGATAAACAGACTAATATAATTAGCTAACTACTCATCAGATTTCTTTTGTTTAAAAAAAGCTTTGTTTTATAGTAGACACCACTGTACAGTTACTTTATTTATTATTGTTCTTTTAGATATGCACATTTGTTTTAACATTTCTGTTACCACATATTAATGTTCTGTTATTTTTTTCAATAAAAACAGCGCAACTTGCCTGTAATCATGTTGGTTTTCCCTGGAATGTACATTGCTATCAGAAACACATTGGATAAGATCACCAATTGTCTCACACGCACAGCTTCTTGACACAGGGGATAACACTTGGTTACCTTTGTTTGTTGATGTACCAGACCACTAACATGCTGACCTTCTGGACTGCAACAGTCCCAGTGAGGAGAGTATCTTGGAAAGCCTGCAACACTAAGAGGACAGCTCTCAATTCCAGGACATTGCTATGAGTGTTGTCCTCTTCAGGTGGCCATGTGCCTTGGACCATCTTTCCACAAGAAAAGCTGCCCCAACCCAATCTGGTAAGCATCCATGGTCAATACGGCCTTTGGCTGAGGGAAAACAAAGGGAAGACCTATTATTTTAATCGGAGTAAATGCACCATAGAAAGTAATTCTAGCAAGAGCAAGCCTGTGTTATCTTGATCTGGTTGGACAGAGGCTGGTGAAGAATGGACCACTAGGTCACTAGGAACCACTGAAGGATTCTCGTATGGTGTCTTGGTAATTGTACCAAAATGACTGCTGCACAGATTGACCCCAAAACCTGAAAGATCAGTTGGGTTGAAAGAGAGGAACTTTGAATGATCTTTTTGACCTGGAACTGAATGACTTGAATACTTTACATATGGAGAGAGACTGTTACAGTATCTCCGACGAACTCCAATGCTTGAGTTGGTTTGAGTTGAGATTTTTACTTGTGATTGATGGTAATTCTAAGATGAGAGCAAAACTGGAGTACATAACTTTGTGCTTTGATCAGGTGATGTCTAGTCAGAGCAGTTACGAGCCAGTCATCCAAATATGGAAATACTCGGAGCCACTGTAGCCTCAGGCAAGCTGCTACTGCTATGCACTTGAACACCCTGTGGGCTGTGGTTTGAACTAGTAATGACTGGCTCCCAAGCCAGAAATGCAGACATCTCCTGGATCGCCTGTTCATTTTGATATGGTAGTATGCTCCTGAAGATCTACTGAGCATATCCAGTAGTCTTTTTGCAGGAAAGGTAGAATGGACTGAACCATGACCATCCAGAACTTAGTGTGCTGAGTTGACTTGCTCAGATTGTTAAGATCCAAAATTAGTCTCTAGTTCCCAGTTTTCTTCAGCACTAAAAAGAATCTTGAGTATGTTCCACACGCTCTCTGATCTGAAGAGACTTCTTAGATGACTCTTTTTAATTGCAGATTATTTATTTCTAGTGCTGCTGCTTCCCTTTGACTGGGAAGTTTACTATTTAGATGGTAGTAGGGAAGAGGGTATTCTATAAGCTATGGAAATAATCCTCTGCACCCATGAATCTTTTGTAATCTCCACCCAGGCTCTCTGGTGTACGGATAAATGATCCCCAACTGCTTCCAGAAATGGTCAGTCGAGCCTCCTTTCAGGAGCGCTGGTAGGATCTTTCAGAGAAGGTATCTCTAGATCCCTGGCTTGGCAGACCACCTCTGCTATGTGGACAGCATCTTCCATTAGAATTCCCTCCTCTGCCCCTGGAGGAACCATCTCCACATGGATTTTGGAAAGGACCCTAGGACTTTCTAAACATCTTTGTCCATTTCTCTGGTTCCTAGAAAAGGTCTATAGAGGAGTCAAAAAAACATACACCCCACATCAGACAGGGTTTTACCCTCCTGTTCACACCTGGAGAGAGTCTCTAACTTCAGGGCTGAATAAGAAACTTCCATCAAACGGAGCACTGACAACATAAGCTTTGAAGGGTTCTGCAAAGTCACACAAGTGCATCCAGGCATGCCTCCTGATGTAAATGCCCGAATCTGCTTCCCATAAGGTACCTTCTGCTGCATGGGAGTTGAGCCTCATGGATGAATTGGATATGGATTGAAGGGTAGTCAACTGTGACCCAAAAGTACTCTCTGCCTTGGAGGAAACAGTCCCTGTAAGGGATTTGGCAAGTTCCTTAATCAAATCCCTCTGTAGTATTGTGAAGTAAATCAAATACTTCAGAGTCTCAGGAGCAAAGGTCACTGAAGCAAACACTTCCCAAATCTGTTCAATTCCCTGGAATCCCTGCTTGGGGGGGGGGGGGTCTGGGGGCAGAGGAACTTTGTTCAGTTAGTTCCTTTTCTGTGGCTGCCACTATGACCAACCAGTGCTCCCTTGCTCCAAAAAGATCTATTCTTAGGTGGTGCCAGGATCCTATCTGGTCTCCTGGGGATAGGTTCAATGGTATCAGCTTCCTTCCATGCCTGTCGCGAGACCAAATCAATGAGATCATCAGCAGGTGGAGACATCCAGGAGGTAGCTGGGCCAGCTCCAAAAGCCACCAGGAATACAGACTCTTCCTGGGAAAGACTGTCGGGAGACCAACCACCCCTTTGCCTTAGGAGTTCTAGAATGTTTCCAAATGAGATGTCATCAGGTAGTGATCATGGGGACACTTCCCCCTCACTGAAGTCAGTATCTTCTGTGACAGACTCTTGTGGAGAGTCCAGGTGCCTCCTTTTGCACTTTTTCTTCCTGGGAACTTCTTCAGTTGGATGATCCAGAGAAGTGTCGAAAGAAATCAATCCCTTGTTGGGTATCCTGGTGACAAACTTGGGCTGGTTGTCCCTGTGGTAAGGATGACTGATGCTCAAGATGCACAGATGAATAAGCTAGGGTGTTCCCAGCTGAAAAAGGTGAAGATGTTTGAGCTCTAGTGATGGAGGAAGCTCTCCACTACCACGAATGTCAAATGTCTCGGACAGAAGGAAACTGACAGCTGTGAAAAAATATGTTTACAGGCCATAGGCTCTCTCCTCCACAAAGGATGAGCTTCGGAGTTGACTCCAACACATCAGATCCGGTACCAACACTTGGAGCTGGTCGACTCAGATACCAACAGAGTCCAAGAAAACAGTATCTTCAGATCCGATGAAAATGACTCAGTCTTTTGTATCAGATGACTCAGATACCACAGGTCAGATCGGAGAAGGATCTGGGGGGGGGGGGTTGTACTAATCCGGGTCTCCAGACCCAGTGGGATCAGAGCCAGGAGAACCCCCATTTGTCTCTGCGTCAAAAGGAACTTCATCATCCTAGCTCGGCTTTGGTCAAGCTTTTGGAAGAATGTGTTGAAGATGCTGTCAACAAAGGTTGCGAAAGATGCTTCGGAGACTGCTCCAAGAGAAGGGAAGGAAGTCTAGAGGTAACTGGATCTGGAGCCAAGAAAAGCAATCAAATACAAGGAAATTTTTTTTGTTCTGGTCTTCAGAACTGATGAATTCAGATCAGAAGTCTTAGAAAGTTTTGAAGGAGGTTCCAAACCTGGAGCCAATGAAGTGGTTGGTTTCAGGGAACGCTTCCTAGAATCCTCTTCCTCTTTTTTTTTTTTTTTTTTTTTTTTTTAGGGATTTGAGCACCAGATGATACTGATGTAGATTTAGAGGGTAGCAAACCTCTTGAGTATTAATTTGTTTTTTCTATCTATAAGGGCCCTACGGTTAAAGGCCTTACATATATCACAACTGGCATCAAGATGTGATGGGCCTAAGCAATACACGCATTTGGAATGTGCGTTTGTCAAGGGAATATTACGGCCACAAGCCATACATTTCTTGAAACCTGAGGCTTCTCAGACATTATCCCAAGGTCAAATGAAAAGGAAAAAAATATTTTTTAAATGAAAGAGGAAAAAGATAAAAATGTATAGAAATAAAAATATGCCAGCAATGGTGCAATAGAAGTACGAGTGGGAAAAGTGAGTAAGTGCAATAAGAATTATAAAGGTAATAGAAACTAAAAATTAGATAGATACTAATAGAAACACACTCATAATACCAAAGCCACTAGAAACTCAACAGCTAAACAGTGACCACATCTGTAAGCTAAGGTGGCAAACGAGATCTGAAGTATGTTAGGGACTAGGGCATTATGGGAAAGGGAGGAGTTTAAGAATTTACAGTGATCCACAAGGTAAAAGTGGCTAAGTCAGATCCACGGATCAAATCCAAACCCAAGAGTTGAGGAATGAATGAAAACTGACATCAGATCCCTGCTTTACTGTTAAAACAGAGTCAAAAATGGATCTATTTCACATTCGGATAAAACTTGATTATTGTTGCTTAAGCACGGTTTTACTGTATTTTGGTGCAAAAACTATTACATAATAAATTAGGAAGAGCGGCCTGCTGCCAATCTCCAACCCCAGGACACTTCAAGGTCTGGGTATGACCCAGGGATGACTGGAGAAGGAACACGTCCCTTCAGATAAATATAAACTGAGTCACCCAAACATGAACTTATCTGCTCTGAAAAAACAGACTAAAAGACTCTGAATGAGGAAACACGCTCTTGAGATTTGTCTTGCAATTGTTTTTACCGATCTTTTAAGCTGGAAGCCTTTCCTTCACAGTGGTAGTCTAATAAGTTCCAGATGTTTAGCAGGGGAATTTTTAATAAGGAAAAGTGGTTCTTCTTGTAGTCATTTATGGACGTGTCACCAGAGCACAACTGTTGGTGCACAACACTATCAACTCTAGCTGGTCCATGTTATATTTTTCTAGCTTTCATCCTTTTGTGGATTTCCCAACTCAGACAGATCAGGCAAACATCTCCTACCACCCAGCTACCCTAATGTAAAAATACAGTAGAACAGATCCATAAGTGCAATGTTATCACAAACCAATTAACCAGCCATCTGGAACTCCCTTGCTTAAGGAATCTTCAAGACAGTTTTACAGCAGTAAGAGTGAGAGGAGGTGCATTTTTTGTTTACAAAAAATTCTGTGACATGCACACATGGAAGCAGTAGCAATCACTCAAAGTAACTTAAGTGCAATTTAGCAATCAAAGGTACTTAGCATTGCCTGGATAGCACTGAATACAAGTGAAACACTTCTGGAATGCAGGCTAGGACTCCAAGCTTTGTGGAGCTCCAGAAAAGTGAACAGGAGACAAAATATAGTAAAGGAGTTTACTTAAGAGCAATACTTGCTTGCTGGGTGGGCACTCAATATCACGAATCTATGGAAAACAATGGGTGGGAAGAGTAAATAGTCTACACAACAGAGAAGAGCAATAAAAGCAGAGGGAGAGGAACTTTGGAAATCAGACTGCCATAACTGACATCTGCAACAGCTGGAAAGGCCACAGAAATACCTCACTAAAAGAATCACAGGCCTAAAGCAGATGTCCTATGCTGACCATTTAAAAAAAACTCCAGCTATACTCTGTGGCATATCACCTATTCAGAGGCAATCTCTGCTCAACATACAGGGCCATGTCAAACCCTGAGCTGTTGGACATGCTCCACTTAATGAAATCTCAATCCCTCAGAGCCACATGCTCCAGGGATCTAAACCTTGTCATCACAATGAACAAAACATGCTGGAGGGATAGGTTCCTGACCCAGAGACTCCCCATACTCTGGAATAGACTGCCCATATATGTCAAGCAGAGTGCCTCCTTGGCCCTCTTCAAAAGGAACCTTGATGATTGGATGGGAGATAGGAAATTCACCCCGGGGATCACGTCGGTCGGCCTGCTAGACAGGGGTCCAGGGAATTAAGTATTGTGGGAAGAAATATCCAGGGGATTTTTATGGCTAGGCTTGTATAGGCCCTAGGGCCGATAGCCTAGTACCAGCATATGAACCTATAAAGGGTCAAGGCCAGAGACACAGTCTTACAAAAACAACACGGCAAAAGGGTGGGAAGTTTGGGAAAAAAATTTCAAGGAATAAGCATGCTAGAGAGGCATACAATCAAATAAAGGTAATATTGAGGCTCTTTCAGAAAATTTACCTTAATGTGTTAGTGAGGTAAGGGGCAGATGCAGAATGCAACTTTAAGCAGGTTATGGTAAGCAGAATATAAAGCATAAGCTGAAGCAGAAATAAGAAGTTATGTACTCACCATAACATTCCATGTTTATTGTCCATAATCTTGCCTTCATTCTTGCTGGTTGGGGTTCAGAACTGAGCATCGGTTCCGACTTGGCCTATTACTAAAGCTTGAGAGCCTCCACTAAGTCGAGGCTATACCCTCTCCCATCATGCTTAGGGAAGATAACCCAGCTTTTCTTTGCATAATAGTAACACATCTGAAATAATATACAAAAATCTCAATGGTAACAGTTATTAGCCTATGTCGCAAAAGGCAAGACGGGAAGCAGAGAACACAATTCACAACCAATAAAAATGTCCTCTCGATCCTCCAGGAGCAAAGGATGGGGGAAGGAGAGTGGGACGCAAGAATGAAGGCGAGATTATGAAGAAACATGGAACTTTATGATAAGTACATAACTTCTTAATGTTATGTTGCCCTATCTTGCCTTCATTCTTGCTGAATGGGACAGCGTCCCTAGCACCTTCTTTCTTGGGTGGCTCAAAGGAATAAACTCTTCAGAACAGGGGAACCAAAGAAAGCCCTGATCCAGGAGGCCACATCTACTTTGCAATGAGTGACAAAGGTATGAGGGTTTGACCCATGTGGCTGCAGCACAGACCGAGTCCATAGGTAATCTGGCCTGAAAGACAGTCAAAGCTGACCTAGCTCTTGCTGAGTGGCCTCTAATCTTTCCTGGCAGTTGTTTATGTTGAGAATTATATGCGTGGGTAATAGTGTCTGTAAGCCATTTTGACAAGGTAACTTTTGATATTGGTGCACCTTTCCTGTTGTCTGAGAAGGAAACGAATAACTAGTCAGATTTTCTAAATTCCTTTGTTCTATGCAAGCAGAAGCATAACTGAATATGGACATCCAATTGGTGTAGAGAATATTCTGCCTTGTTGCTATAGTTTGGAAAGAAAGCAGGCAGGTCCAATGGATTGATTCAAGTTGGTTTCAGAACATACTTTGGGAAGGAATGAAGCATTCGTTCTAAGAGAGAGACTGTCTTTGTGAAAAACTAAATAGGGAGGGCGAATGGACAGACCTTGAAGTTCTGAAACCCTCCTAGCTGAAGTAATGGCTACCAGAAAGGCCGTTTTACAGGTTATTAATTTTAGTTGGCAAGAGGAAGCTGGTTCGTATGGTGGGAGAATCAGAGTAAGTACCAAACTGAGGTCCCAAGGAAGTGGTGGTTCCCTTATTGGAGTCCTTCGTAAAAATGTACCTCTCAGGAAAGCTTTGCACAATCTGTGAGATATTTCTGATCCCATGTCTCTTATGTGGTAGTTAGATACAGTGGATAATTGTACTCATATGGTAGCTGATGCTGCGCCTTCATTAAAATTTTCTGCTAAGAAATCTAAAATTGTACTTAAAGGGGCTTTGTGAAGGGGTCTATGTAATTCTTAGAAGCCCAACAAGAAAACATTTTTCCATTTGCTAACAAAGCTTTCTAGTTGTTGTCTTATGAGATGAAATTAGAACGTGTCTCACTGCAGAAGATATGTCTGGAAGCCTGGCTAATATTGGTAGTGGAGCAGCCAAGCTGTCAGTTTGAGGGTTTGGATAGAGGGAAGAAGCGTTCCTGACTGAGTCAGAAGATCTGGTACCAGGTCGAGAATCAACGGCTCTTCCTGGAGATGGGGTTATAGGAAAGGAAACCAGATTTGATGCAACTCAACGATTTGGCTTTCTGTAGAACTCTGGGGATTAGAGGAAACAGGGGAAAGGCTAAAAGGAGTCTCGGGGGCCAATCTTGAACGAGTGCATCCCTTGTTGACTCCCCCAGCAGGGGGATTAGGGCAAGGTAGCTGCTGCATTTGGTGTTCATGGAGGTGACAAACAGGTTGCAGCAAGGCTGGCCCCACTTGCGAAAAATCTGGTTCACAATTTCCTGTTTTAGGGACCACTCGTGAGGCATTACAATTGCTCTGCTCAATTTGTCCGCTATCACACTGGATTTCCCCACAATATGTGCTGCAATCAGAAAACGTTGAGAAGAGACTGTCCACTGTCATACTCTTGGAGTCTCTCGACACAGGAGTTAGGGATCTGGTTCCGCATTATTTGTTGATATACCACACTACTGACACTGTCTGTTTGTACTGCAATCGTACCTGGTGGAAGAGAGTTCCGGAATGCCTGCAATGCCAGAAGCACCGCTGTCATCTCTAGGACATTGATGTGCAAGTGGTACTAGTGTTCCTGCCAAGGTCCTTGGATGGTCTTTGCAAGATAATGCCCGACCACCCTAGCTGGGAAGCGTCTGTGGTCACTGTGGCTACTGGTTGAGGGAGAGTGAACAGCCTACCTAAATTTACCTGTGTGGATTGAAGCCACCAACATAGGTCTTTCTTGCAGGAGTCTGTAATGAAGATCTTGTGGGACATGGTTAACTCCTGCATGGACCATTGAGCGAACAGTAGCCACTATGGGACTCTCATATGTAGACGTGCCAGAGGTACTAATGTTACAGTAGCTGTCATAGTGCCTAAGACCTTTAGAACAAACTTTGCCTGTACTTTCTTTTGAGAGCAAGATGGACACTTGATGGCACAGTATCTGTACCATGTTGTGAGGCAGTTTTGCTACCATGCGTTCTGTGTTCAAGTCTGTTCCTATGAACGTAATATGCTGTGATGGCAACAAGGCAGATTTTTTTCAAAATTTATGGTTATGCCCAGTTCCAAGCAAAGATGAACAGTGGTGTCTCTTGCTTTGGTTAGTAGATGCTCGGTGGTGGCAGTCAGGAGCCAGTCATCAAAGTATGGAAACACCCGGAATTCCAAGACACCTCAGTTGAGCGGTGACTACTGCCATGCACTTGGTAAACACCCTCAGGGCTGTAGGGAGACCAAAGGGCAAAGCTCAGAACTGGTAATAACTGGCTCCCAGCCAGAAGCATATACGTCTCCTGGATCGCCTGTCCATTTTTATGTATTAGTATATATCCTGAAGATCGAATGAGCAAATCCAATTCTCTGGTCCCAGAAAAGGGAGTACAGACTGCAGTGTCACCATCCAGAACTTAGATTTTATTTTATGGACTTATTCAGTCTGCTGAGATCCAAGATGGGTCTTCAGTCCCGTTTTTTTTTTTTTTTTTGGAACTAAAAAGAACCTTGAGCAAGTTCTGGATCTGGTTTGGTCTGCGGGGACTTCTTGGATGACTTTCTTAGCAACTTTTGTATCTCTAGGGTTGCTTGATCCCTTTGACAGGGTGGAATGTCTGGGACCGATCTTGTTTTTAGGGGTGGGGTGGAGAAGGGTATGTTGCATCTCCTGGATATTACTGACTGTACCCAATTTGTCTTGAGTGATGTTTAGGGTACAGTGATAGTCTGCCTCCGACTGCCTCCAGAGGTGGACAGGCAGGCCTCCTTTTAGAGGAGTGCTGGAAGGGTCTGCCAGAGAATGTATCTGTCTCCCTGATTTTACAGACCCCCCTCTGCCACGAGGTTGACTACTTCCATTGTTATTAATGGCTCTGGGGGAAGATTCACCACACGAGTCTGGCGAAGCTCTGAGATTTACACATTTTCCTGCCCTTCTGGCCTTTGAGATAAGGCTTGTTAGGGAAGGAAAAACATACTCCCATGGCAGACTGAGCTTTGCCTTCTTGTTTGCACCTGGTCAGTCTCTAATTTTTGGCTCTAACAAGGACGAGCCATCAAAAGGGGCATTAGTGAAGGAAGACTTGAAGGGTACAATGAACTTGCAAAGGCACAGCCAGGAATGCCTCCTCAGAGTGATTCCTGTACTAGCTGCCCTACTCGCACTATCGGCTGCATAAGAAATGAGCCGCACAGAGGAGTTGACTATTGAATTTAAGGTAGACAGCTGGGCGGGTCACCTTGTCTGGAACCCCTCCAGCTGTGGAATCTTGGAGGGTATCACCTAGCTCCTTTAGGAGATGACTCTTAAGTCTGGTAAAATAGGTCAAATAGCTCAGAAATCTGAGAGTAAAAGTCGCTGATGAGAACATATGCTTCCCATACCTGTCCATCATTTGAGATTCCTTATTCAGCAGATAGACAGATGAAGTCTCAGCTAATTCCTTTTTGGTGGCTGCCGCCACCACCATAGTATCTACTGGGACACCTTTGGTTAGGTAGTCTCTATCAGACTGTGCAGTTATAAATTTGTTGGGTCTCCTCGGAACAGGTTCCACGGATTCTGAAGAGCTCCATGCTTTTCGACTAACAATGTTGAGGAGCTGGTCGAAGGGAGGAGACACCCAGGAGGTGGAGGGTTGAGAATGAAATGCCTCCAGATATACAGACTCATCTTCACAAGGGGTAAGGGCCTTCCAGCTACCTCTCTGCTTCAGGATGTCTAGGATGTCTGAGAAGGAGACATCCTCAGAGGGTGACTGTGGGGACGCTTCTGAATGATCTAAGTCTGTATCTGAAGTGACAGACTCCTCAGGGGGAGTCTAGATGCTTCCTCTTGCATGTTTTCTTCCAAGGAAACTCCCCAGAGGGGTCTTCTGGGGAGGTTTTGGAAGAGAGTGACTCACCCAATGGGGTGTCCTGGGGCATTGGTTCTCTACGCCTGGGGGGTGGTAGAGAGGCAGACACAGGCACTTTTGGGGGAAGAGTGCTTGGAGCAGTCAGAGGTGACAGCACACTTCTCATCATCTCAAAGGCACCACGACCCGGCTTCGAGGTAGCCTCCGGCTCAAGAGCCAGGAAACATCCCATACCAAGGAGGCGGGCTTCAAGGCTGATGTAGGTGCCGAATTCACCCACGCCGATGCCCCGAGAGGCAGATTCGGATCAGACAAGGGTCCAATCAGGCTCTCCTCCCCAGACCTGATAGGGGAGCATCCCAGACCCTTCGATAGAAGATGGCACCGAAGAGGTCAGAGCAGAAGTCGGGACCGAAAACCCTGGGGTGAGTCTCGGACCTGATGGCTCCATCACAAAACACATCCTAGTACTCTGGCTCCAAAACCACTAGGGTCGGAGAAGGAATAGAAGGGGCAGTAGCAGTAGTCAGTTCTAATTCCTTTTGGGCTGGACTCAAAAGGATCTTGGCCAGAGCCAGAGTCCAAAGCAACCTCTTGACCACCCGCTCCACGTCATCTGACAGACTCCTAGAGGATCGAGAGGATGGGGTCAAGGATTTGACACTACCAGCCACAGACTGTAAAATAGGTGACTGAGGAACTGTGGAGATCGGCTCCAAGGCTGGGGACTTGGCTCTGTATATGGCTCCTAGCTGGTTCCAATTAAACTGGTGGAACCGAAGGAGTAGCCTGTTTTAGGGCTGAAGTCGTAAACTTAGGTAGCTTTTTACCCAGCTCAGAAGCAGGAGCTGAAGAAGCAGCTCTTTTTGTTGACTTGTCAGACTTTGGGAATTGAGATGATTTGGAAGAGGTCTGGTTCCCTTCTAGCACCTCAGCAAATGGAAGCAATCCCCTGATCATAAGTTTATTTTTATGTTCCTGCAGTACCCTAGAACTGAACCCATGACAAATGGAACATGAGTCTTGAAGGTGTACCGCACCTAAACAGTAGACACAACTAGCGTGACCGTCAGTTAAAGACATTTTCTGAGAACAGGAATCACACTTTTTGAAGCCTGACTGCTTCATTCTTTTGCATCCTTGGACATAGTGAAAAAGCAACAACAAACACTGCCCAGGAAACTAGATTAATGATGATAAGGCTACCAAAAACTATCAAACTATTAAACACACCACACTATAAAGTAAACATACATCTGCTACTCTACTTTTTTTTTATACATACATTATAACACACACACATATATATATATATATATATATATATATATATATATATATATATATATATATACACACACACACACACACACACACACACACACACAGATATATACAGCCACGCAGGGAAGAGAAATGGGGCTAGAGGAGAGGTCTCTAACTAAAACAATTATCTCCCCTAGCCGGAGGAGACATCTCTAACTTAAACAAAACCTCTTGGGAAAGTAAGGAATTAGAAAAAAAAAAAGGGGGGGGGGGCCCTCTAAACAGGCTAAAGAAGTAAAGAAAGAAAGATGAACCCTCTAACTTAAACGGGTTTGTTAAGGGTAAAATAAAGTTTCAGAGAATGGGATAGGGAGTTGCAGGCCTAACGAAAGTGACGGCCAGCCACAACAAAACTCAACAAGCAAAATAAGTACAGTTGTGTACACTTACCATAAATGTAGATGTTAGAGTGTATTTACTGTTGCAGTCATCACCTGTGGGTTATCCCTGCTGTGGTAGCCCTTGGCCGGCCCGAATACCAGAGTTAATGTTTTTGTGCGCTGCCTGCTGTCGCCTGTAGTCTGATGTCAGGTCATCAGTACTATTAACCAAGGCAGCAAACATCATTACATCAGTTTTTCTTACCCTAACCCATTAGAAGCACAAGGGAAAAGACAGAAGTGGTCCTGGTAGCTAAGAGCCACCTTGGGAAGCTTGTGCCCCCCCTAGGGGAAGATGTTAAATGGGGGATGGAGGGAGGGAAACCAAGACTGCAACACTGAGTACACTTGAACATCTACATTTATGGTAAGTGTATACAACTGTACTATGTTCTTCATGTTTCACTGCTGCAGTCATCACCTGTGGGAGGATTCCCAAAGCGGAAGTAACAGATGGAAGGATAGTTAAAGTCTTAGGTATGAGTCAGGAGGCCCTGCAGAATTGCAGAGGCAAACCCTGCCCTAGACTTTTAGAAAAGACAGGTAGATGGTAATGCTTTCTAAAGTATGGACAGAGGTCCAGGCGGCCGCTTCCAAGATGTTCCTAGTAGGTACTCCTCTGTGGAAGGCAGTGGAAGTGGAGGTTGCCTTAGTGGAGTGGGTACGGATAGACTTAGGGATGGGTTTCCCATGTAGTCTGTAGCAGAGATGGATACAGTGTGCAATCCATTTGGAAATGGTTTGGAGATGGGCTTCTCGTCTACCCCTGGGGAAAAGATTACAAGAAGCTGGTCAGTTTTCTGAAAGGCTTAGTACGGTCCAGGTAGTATTGGAGTTGTCTGTGAATGTCTAGTGAGTGTAGAATTCTTTCCCCCTTGTTTTGAGGATTGGGAAAGAAGGTGGGAAGGTGTATGGCCTGGATAAGGGTCACATCAGATACCACCTTGGGCATAAAGGAGGGATTAGTCCTCAGAGGGACTGTCTGCATGGAAAATTATGAAGGGCTCGACAGCCATTACAGTTTGAAGTTCTGAGACCCTTCTGGCTGAGGTGATAGCTATTAGGAAGGCAGTCTTCCAGGAGAGGTATTTCAATTCTGTTGAGGCAGCAGGTTTGACAGGAGGTAAGGTTAGTTTCTCTAACACATAATTCAGGTCCCAGGGTGCAGTAGGAGTTCTTCTGGGAGGCCAGATATTAGAAGCCTCTCTGAGGAATTGCTTAATCAAAGGATGAGAGAAGAGGGGCGGGTTTGAATCATAATGGGCAGAGATGGCCGAGGCATGGATTTTAATAGAAGAGAAGGAGAGGCCACTATTGAGCAACTTTACTAAGTAATCCAGGATGAGAGGGATGGAAGGTTGGGAGGCACTGCCCCCTTTTGACTGTTTCCAGAAGCAGAATCTTTTCCATTTTCCTGAATAAGATTTTCTTGTCCTGGGCCTTCTGGCCTCTGTGATGATGTCCAGGACCTGTTTACTTAACAAGGACTTCTTGTTAGATTTAGTGTACAAGTCATGCTGAAAGTTTGAGAGTCTGAAGGTCTGGGTGCAGTACCTTCCCCCTCTCCTGGGTCAAGAGGTCTGACCTTAGAGGAAGCGGCTTCGGGGGCTTAAGGTCAGACTGTGTAGCAAGGGGTACCAATGCTGTCTGGGTCAATCTGGAGTGATGAGGATGGCCTTTGGCCTCTCCTCTCTTATTTTAATCAGAACCTTGGGAATAAGGGAAAGAGGAGGGCATGCGTACATAAAGAGGGAGCTCCAGGGGAAGGTCAAGGCATCAACCTTCCATGCTAGGAGGTGATACTCCCTGGTACAAAACTTGTGCAGCTGATGGTTGAGGTGCGAGGCAAAGAGGTTCACCTCTGGGGTCCCCCACTCCTGGGTGATTTGCAGAAAGATTTCTTTGTGGAGCTGCCATTCATGGGGGTCCAGTAAGTTTCTGCTTAGGTGGTCTGCCAGTGTGTTGATCCCTGGTAAGTACTGGGCAATTAGGTGTAGCCCCATGGAGGTGGTGGTAAGCCACAGACTCATGGCTAATCTGAACAGGGGCTAAGTTTGGGTGCCCCCCTGCTTGTTGATGTACCACATTACTGTGGTGTTGTCTGTTTTTATAAGGAGGACCCCTGGCCTGAGATGGGGTTGGAAGGAAGTCAGAGCATTTTGCACTACCATTTCTTTCTGGATGATGTGCAAGTGAAGTTGCTGGGCATTCCAAAGGCCTTGGGTACACCTGCCTGCTAGGTGAGCACCCCAAGCTATGTCTGAGGCGTCGGTGGTGATGGTGTGGCCAGGAAGGGTGGAGGATGAAGGGAAGACCTTTGTTCATGGCACAGGCCTGTGCCCAACAGAGAAATTCGTTCCTTATGCAAGGGATCAGTGGGAGAGTGGTCTTTGGGGACTGAGTGCTGACAACAAAGGTTCTTTAAGTACCACTGAAGTTTTCTCATGTGAAGTCTAGCGAGAGGGATGAGAAGGATGCAAAATGCCGTATGTATCCCAGGGATTGCAGGAACTTCCTTGCAGTGAGGTGACTTCTGGAAGCCAGCTGGGTGAAGCAGAGAGGCAGGAAGCTCTGCTTGTTTGGGGCTAGGAAGGCCATTAGGGTTGCTTTATTTAGCACAGCTCCCAGGAAAACAATTTTCCTGGTGGGGTTTTGCTTAGAATTTTTCTCGTTGATGGTGAACCCTAGGGAAGTTGGGAGTTTTTTGACAAAAGAGAAGACCTTGGAGCAACTTTTCTTTCCTGTTCGCCTGAATGAGGCAGTTGTCCAGGTATGGGTAAATCTGTATATTTCTCTGTAAAATGCTACAGCTGGGGCCAAGCATTTGGCAAATTCTCTGGGAGCAGTAGATAAGCCAAAGGACAGTACAGAGAACTGAAAGTGCTGATTCCTGCTCTTAAGTGCAGGAATTTTCTCCATGATTCCCTGATGGGGATGGGGAGGTAGGCATCTTTTAGGTCTAGTGTCACCAGTCAGGCATTTTGTGTGAGCACAGCCAGGAACTGCTGCAAGGTCAGCATTCTGAATCTGGGGACCATCAAGGAGGTGTTCAGTTCGGATAGATCCAGGATGGGGTGCCAAGTGCCCTCTTTTCTGGGAACAAGGAATAGTCTAGAGTAAAAACCTTTTCCTGTTTGATCTGGAGGGACAGGTTCTACTGCCCTTGGGTTATTACTGTTTTTACCTGTTTTAATGCATCTGTCCACTCGTTGGGGGGGGAGATCTGGGTACCCTCTTAGAAAAGGGAGTTCACTGAAGGAGAATCTGTATCCCTGAGAAATGATTTTTAATACCCATTGGTCCTTGGTTATAGAGAGCTAATTGTCCTCTAAGAGGGTGAGCCTTCCTCCTAGTTTTAGATGAGTGAAAGGAGGGGGGAGGGAGTGTCACTGTGACGGCTTGCCATAGACGCTTGGCTTAGAACTCCCTGCCTTAAAGGCAGAAATGGTCCACTGTTTGCTTCTTTGCTGGTCATGGATAGGGGCCTGGATGTCCTGTCTCTGCGGGCCTTACCTTGGCCCTGCCTGCTGGGTGCAGGGAAGGCCCAGTGCTTAGAGGGGGAGTTCCTGCTGAATCTGGGTGGTTGAACTTGAAAGAAACCTTTTACTGTTTGCAGAGATTTTGCTTTGTCTTCCATCTTTTTAAGCACCTCTTCTGCTTTTTCCCCAAACAGGCGTTACTTATCTAGGGGTGCATCAATAAGTTTGGACTTGACATGATCAGAAGGTCGTTCCTTCAGCCATGCATGTCTTCTAATAACAGATTACGTCACTGCTGCCCTGCTAGAGGCTTCTAGGGTGTCATATAGTACAGTTGTGTATGCTTACCATAAATGTAGATGATCGAGTTTATTCACTGTTGCAGTCATTACATTTGGGTAATCTGCTGGCAGGTTGCCACAGTCAGCCTGAATAACAGTCTTGGGTCCTGCGTCGGTTGCTGTCTCCTCTTCCATGACGTCAGGTCGTCGGGGGTATAAAACATGCAGCCGACGCCATTTTATTCAGTTTTTCTTGCCCCAGATGTCAGGTGCCCCCCCAAATGGGGAGCAAAAAAATATATATAAATAAACAGTACATATATAGATGCACTTTTAGAAACAAACTTTACCTTCAACGAAAAGCAAATACACCACAAAGGCTTTTGAGAATAGTGAAGGAAAGAAAAGGTATAGAAAGGGGGATGGCGGGTGGGTAACCCAGACTACAACAATGAATACACTCGAACATTTATTTATTTATTTATTTATTTAACATTTGTTGACCGAGAAAGTCCGACTAGGTTCCACAGATCCTGTTTTCAGCGGAGGCCCGGGGAGAAATGCTCCAGAAGCATGTTTTTAGAATGTGGGAGGAAACCGGAGTACCCGGAGGAAACCCACACGAACGCAGGGAGAACATGCAAACTCCACACAGAAGGCACCCCAGCCGGGAATCGAACCGGAGAACCTCTTGCTGTGAGCCGACAGCATTAACTGCTGCACCACTGCGCCGCCCAACATCTACATTTATGTTGTGTACACAACTGTATTATGTTCTTCATGATTCACTGTTGCAGTCATTACATTTGGGTAGAATCCCAAAGCTACGGATGGGAGGATGGAACTAAACAGCATTAGGAGCAGCTATAAGGCCCTGCAGGACTGTAGTGGCAAAACCTGCCCTGGATTTGCAGAAGAGAGGTAAATGATAATGCTTTGTGAAGGTATGAACAGAGCTCCAAGTAGCAGCTTCTAGAATGTCTTTGGTTGGGACCCCTCTGAGAAAAGCTGTTGAAGTTGCAGCAGCCCTGGTGGAATGTGATCTGATCCCCTTGGGCACAGGTTTACCATGGTGCAAATAGCAGAAACAAATGCAGTGGCTTATCCACTTAGAAATAGTCTGCTCTGACATAGCCTTCCCCTCTGACCCTGCAGCAAATGCTACCAATAGTTGCTCAGACTTTCTAAGAGATTTGGTCCTGTTTAAATTGAATCTTAGTTGTCTGTGTACATCCAATGAATGCAGAATCTGCTCCCCCTTGTTCTGCGGGTTTGGGTAAAAAGTTGGCAGGTGAATGGTCTGGTTAAGAGCCACACTGGATACCACCTTAGGCATAAAAGAAGGACTGGTCCTGAGGGACACCCTGTCCGGGTAAAATATAATAAATGGCTCCACTGCCATTAGAGCCTGTAGTTCTGAAACCCTTTTTGCTGAAGTGACTGCCAAGAGAAAAGCTGTTTTCCAAGAAATAAATTTTATATCCGCAGTAGCTGCTGGTTCATAAGGAGGCAGGGTGAGTTTTTTCAGCACAAAATTGAGGTCCCATGCAGGAGTTGGTGATTTTCTGGGAGGCCTTAAATGTTTGGCCCCTCTAAGACACTGTTTAAGCAGAGAATGAGAAAAGAGGGGAGGCTCTGTGTTGTAATGAGCCAAGATGGCAGAGGCATGGATTTTTACTGAAGAAAGAGATAGACCCTTGTCAAGCATCTCAGTCAAATATTGTAAAATCTGAGGAATACTGGGCTTTGCTGTGTCTATTCTTTGTGCTTGGTTCCATGCACACACACTCTTCCATTAATCAGCATAAGATTTTCTAGTACTAGGCCTTCTGGCTTCCAAAATGACATCCATCACAGATTTATTGAGAGGTGTTGTTTGAATAATTAATTAGTTGATCAGCCATGCTGCGAGATTCAGAGTTTGGAGCAGTGTGTGCAGAATTTGATAGTTCTGCTAAGACAGTAGATGAGGTATTTGAGGCAACTACCATGGAGGAAGGTGAGACATATTCCTTAGAAGTGGGTACCAGTGTTGGCGAGGCCAGTCCGGAGCAATTAGGATCGTTTTTGTTTTTTCCTGTCTGACTTTTACTAAGACCTTGGAGAGTAGAGGCAGAGGAGGAAAGGCATAGACGGATAGGTTTTTCCAGCTGAAGGATAGGGCATCCATTTTCCATGCTTTTTTGTGATGAGTTCTTGTGCAGAATTTGTCCAACTGATAATTTTGGGGAGAGGCAAACAGATCTATGTCTGGGCTCCCCCATTTCTGTGTTAACATGCTGAAGATTTGTGGATCCAGTTTCCATTCATGCGGTTCCATAAGATTTTTGCTTAGGTCGTCTGCCTAAGTATTTTGCTTTCCTGGCAGGAACTGAGCTTGAAGATGTATTTGGTAAATCAAGGCTGTGTTCCACAAGTCCATGGCTATTCTGCAAGGGGGGTAGGAATGTGTAACCCCCTGCTTGTTTATGTACCACATAACTGTAGTGTTGTCCGTCTTTATCAGTAGTTGTCCTGGATGAAGTAAGTCCTTGAAGGCTGTCAGAGCATTCTGAACAGCTAGCATCTCTTTCTGGTTGATATGCAGATGCATTTGGTTTGGGCTCCATTTGCCATGGATGCATCTCCCTGCCAGGTGGGCCCCCCAAGCATAGTCTGATGCATCTATAGTTTGGGTGGCAGGGGGTAGAGTGAATGACAGTCCCTTATTTTGGTGACTTCTCTACCCACCAAAGAAACTCCTGTTGTAGGCAGGGAATGAGAGGAAATAGAAGTTATGTCCTTACCATAACGTTCCATGTGGAGTGCTCATCTCGCCTTTGTTCTTACACATGGGTTCGGAGCCGATCCTCGGCTCCGTGTCGGCCGCTTGCAAGCTCTGCATCGAGAAGAAGCTCGAGACAACCTAATACCCACAATCCCCCTCTGCCTTTACCTCAGATCTAGTTTGCAAGCAAACCAGCAGTCAGAGAGAGAACACTCATGCCAATATCACATATGCACAGAAACTAAGAGTCTATATACATAAATATATATATATATATATATATATATATATATATATATATATATATATATATATATACACATGTTAACTATATATACAACAACTGCAATGCAGAAGCGGAATGCCCCAGACCAGGCACCAAACTGAACGTTCTTCCTAAGGGTGGGAGGGTGGGAATGTAAGAACAAAGGCGAGATGAACACTCCACATGGAACGTTATGGTAAGGACATAACTTCTATATGTGATAGTGTTCAATCTCGCCGTTTGTTCTTACACATGGGTAGCGTCCCTAGCTCCTTGTTCCTGAGGAACTCATGGAAGGACGTTCTTGAGCACAGTGGAACCAAAGGTTGCCCTGTCCCTAGAAACCTTGTCTACCTTATAATGAGAAATGAATGTATGTGGTTTAGACCAAGTAGCAGCCGCACAAATAGCGTCTAGTGGTAGGCGAGCTGCATGAGCCAGGGATGTAGACACTGACCTTGTGGAATGTCCTTTGGGTTTGTGCAAAAGAGTTTGATCTGAAGAATCATAGACATAGATAATACAATCAGTTAACCACTTAGAAAGAGTTCTTTTAGTAACCGCTACTCCTTTTCTGTTATCAGCAAAGGCTACAAAAAGTTGGTCAGATTTCCTATGATCTTTTGTTCTATCCAAGTAAAACCTTAGTTGTCTGTGGACATCTAATTTGTGCAACATATACTCCATTTTATTGGAGTGATTCTTGAAGAAAGTGGGTAATTCAATGGACTGATTAATATTGTTAATAGAACAAACTTTAGGAAGGAAGGATGAATTAGTGCGAAGAGAAACGCTGTCAGAGTGAAAGATCAAATAAGGGTGTTTAATGGAGAGAGCTTGAAGTTCAGATACTCGCCTAGCGGATGTAATGGCTACCAAAAAGAGTCTTCCACGACAAAAATTTCAATGGGCAAGAGGAGGCTGGTTCAAAGGGGGGCAGCATCAACTTAGATAATAATAAGTTTAGACTCCAAGGTGACGTAGGAGATCTAATTGGTGGTCTAATATGAAAACCCCTTTAAAAAGGCTTTACAAAGTCTGTGGGCCATAACAGGAGCCCCACATTCTTCCACATGGAAATTAGAAATGGCAGCCAATTGAACTCTTAATGTGGCAGGAGAAGCACCCTGATGGAACAAGTCTGTTAAAAACTCTAATATTTTACTCAAAGGAGCTATAACAGGGTCCACTTGCTGTGTATTCGCCCAGTATACAAAGCGCTTCCATTTACTAGTATATGTTTTAGTAGTGGAAGCTTTATGAGAAGCCACTAATATATTCTGAACTGCAGGAAAGAAGATCAGACCTGGCTAAGTTGGGAATTGGAGCAGCCAAGCTGCTAGATGGAGGGACAAGAGCGAGGGGTGGGGAACCCCTGACGAGTGAGTCAATAGATCTGGCTCTGGGTCCAGGATCCAGGGTCCCCGAATGCAGTGTGTCATGAGGAAGGGGAACCAAATTTGACGAGACCAGAATGGGGCAATGAGGATTATTGTCCTGTGTAGGTTGTTGGCTTTCTGGAGAAACTTTGAGATCAGGGGGAAGGGAGGAAATGCGTACAGGAGACCAGGGGGCCAATCGTGAATCAGTGCATCCCTGGGGACTTCCCCTGGAGGGGGTAATAGGGCAAAGTAGCTCCTGCATTTGGCGTTCATTGGAGACGCAAACAGATCACAGGAAGGCTGGCCCCACGTGCGAAAAATCTTTTTCGCAACTGACTGTTTTAGGGACCACTCGTGCGGTAACAGTATTGCTCTGCTCAGCCTGTCGGCTATGACGTTGGATGACCCCGGGATGTGCGTTGCTATCAGAAAGCGACCCGTGGACTCCGCCCATTGCCAGATTCTCATGGCCTCTCTGCATAGCTGATAGGACTTGGTTCCCCCTTGCTTGTTTATGTACCAGACTACCGACATGTTGTCCGTCTGAACTGCAATAGTTCCCAGAGGAAGAAGGGGAGCAAAGTGTTGCAACGCTAGAAACACTGCCCTCAACTCTAGAACACTGATGTGCAGATTGTACTCTAAATTGGTCCATTCGCCTTGGACTGTCTGTCCCTGAAAGATGCCCCCCCACCCTATCAGGGAAGCGTCCGTGGTCACCGTAACTGTAGGCGTGGGTAGCACAAATGGTCTCCCCTTGGAAAGGTTGCAAGTCTGAAGCCACCATTTCAGGTGTGTTTTGCATGTGTTCGTTATAAGAATCTCGTGTGTTAGAGGTAGTTGTTGGAACGACCATTGTGCAAACAGTAGCCATTGTAGGACTCTCATGTGCAGTCTTCCCAAGGGTATTGCAATAAGAGAAGCTGACATGAGTCCCAAAACCTTCAGTACCAGTTTTGCTGGGGATTTCCTGGACAAGAGAAAAAGACGTATGTGAGTCTGAAGTGAAAGTATCCTTTCTGGAGGAAGTCTTAGAATTAACTGATGTGTATCTAATTCCGCTCCTATGAATAAGATACGCTGTGATGGCTGTAGTAAGGATTTTCCGAAGTTTACGGAAATTCCTAGGTGAATACACAGTTGAAGAGTGTAGTCTCTGGCCTGTACTAGTTGACGCTGGGTGGTGGCAGAAAGGAGCCAGTCGTCCAGATACGGAAACACCTGGAATCCTAGGCGCCTCAAGTGAGACGCTACCACTGCCATGCATTTGGTGAAGACCCTGGGGGCTGAGGTCAGACCAAAGGGCAGGGCTCGAAACTGAAAGTGACTGGCACTCAGCCCGAAGCGCAAATGATCTCTGGATGCCCTGGCCATTTTGATGTGGTAGTATGCATCCTTCAGATCTATTGAGCACATCCAGTCGTCCTTCTGTAAGAATGGAAGGATCGATTGAAGCGTGACCATTCGGAACTTTTCTTTCTTGACGAATGTATTGAGGTCGCTTAGGTCCAGAATGGGCCTCCAGTCCCCTGTTTTCTTTGGAACTAAAAAGAACCTTGAGTAAGTTCCGAATCCTCTTTGGTCCGCTGGGACTGGTTGGATGACTCTTTTTTCTAGCAGCTTTGAAATTTCTATAGCTGCTGGCTCTCGCAGATGGGGCGGCACATCTGGGAGTCTTTTCTTTGGAATGGGATAGGATAGAAATGGTATATTGTAACCTCTGGTAACCACGCTTTTTACCCACTTGTCTGTAGTTATGTTTTGCCAGGCCTGAGGGTATAAAGCTAAGTGACCCCCGACTGCCTCCAGAGCAGGACAGTCAGGCCTCCTCTCAGGACTGCTGGAAAGGTTTACCAGGGAGTGTATCCCTGTCACCGTGATTCTGCGGACCCCCTCTGCCGCCAGGGCGGCGTCTTCCACCTCTGCCCCTAGAAGGGGCATCACCCTGTGTGCCTGGGAAAGATCCTTGGGGTTTTCGAAACCACATTTTTCCACCACGTTGCCCTTTGGGGTACGGTCTGGATGGGGTGGAAAAACGGACTCCGACAGCAGACAGAGTCTTTACCTCCTGCTCACACCGGGTAAGGGTCTCCTTTACTTTGGGGCCAAAAAGAGTGGCACCGTCAAATGGGGCGTTAGTAAAGGAAGACTTGAAGGCTTCCGCAAATGAACATAAGCGCATCCAGGATTGTCTGCGAGCAATCGCTGAAGCTGCTGCCCTACTCGAACCTTCGGCTGCGTAAGAGATCAGCCTCATGGACGAGTTCACAATGGATGTAAGGGTATTAAGTTGCGCTGTCACTTTCTCTGAGACAGCAGCATCTGTAGTACCCTGGAGGGTATCTCCCAACTCTTTGACTAGATCCCTCTGTAGTCGTGTAAAGTGGGTCAAAATAGTTCAGGGATCGCATGGAAAAAGCCGCTGAACTAAAAATGCGCTTCCCATACCTGTCCATAGTCCTAGAATCTTTATTAGGAGGATGGACAGATGAGGAAGATTCCGACATCTCCTTTTTCGTGGCCGCTGCCACCACCATAACGTCCACTGGAACTCCTTTTGTCAAGTAAGTCTTGTCCTGGGGTGCAGTGATATACTTATTAGGCTTCCTAGGGACTGGTTCCACTGTGTCAGGAGCCTCCCACGCCCTTCGAGCAATAAGTTCCATTAATTCATCGAAGGGCGGAGTGACCCAGGAGGAGGAAGGGCGAGCACCGAATGCCTTCAGCAAAACTGACTCATCCTCAGAAGGGGGGAGGGCTTGCCAATCACCTCTCTGCTTTAGGATCTCCAGGATGTCAGAAAAAGAGACATCCTCTGAGGGTGACTTTGGGGACCCTTCTGACTCATCTAAGTCAGTGTCCGATGTCAAAGATTCTTGTGGAGAATCTAAGTGTCTCCTCTTACACAATCTTTTCCTCGGAACTTCTTCGGGGGGAGCATCCGAAGAAGCCTCCGAGGAAGAGGGGGCACCCTCCAGGGGTGGCTGAGACACCGGTGCTCGACGCTTGGATGTAGCCGTGGGTGCAGAGGAGGATAACGGCCCTTTATGGGGAGGAGAGGTTACTTCTACTGATGTGGTTGTCTGGGTAGACAACACCTTCTTCATGAGATCGAAGGCCCCCGGGTCCCGAGTCGAAGAATCTCCCAGTTCCGAAGAAATGGGAAGAATCCCCGAGACAGGCACCGAAGGCATCGACCCCGAGGACGGAGCCGAATCGATCCACGCCGAGGCCCCGAGGGGAAGAGTCGGAACCGAAACGTCGGTTCGACTCTCGGCCCCGGAACCAAGGACAGATCGTTGGCTCCGAGACTCCGGTACCGGATCCGACGGAGTCGAGGTGAGAGGAACAGACAGAGAAAAGGACGGTTCTGGTCCCGAGGGCTCCACAATCAGAAGATCAACCTCTTCCGGCTCCAAAGACTGGACAGGTCTCGGAGGAGGAATGGATGGAGACAATGGGAGGCCTTCAAGTTTCGACACCAACTGGGTGGAAACCGAAATAAGTTTGGATAGGGCCGAATGCTCCAATAACTTCTGCACCACATGATCCACATCGATATCGGAGAGCTTAGAAGAAGAACGGGTCGAAGGAACCGAAGACGGAGCCGACCTCAATAGAGTCGAGGGAGGGAGCTCCATCACCGGTTCCAAGACTCGAGGCTCGGGAACTGACAACAGTTGAACACTCGGCCCCAAGTCTGTGGAACCGGTGATCTAATTTTACTATAAGAGCTCGGAGCCGATGACTTGGGCTCCGACGTCTTCGATTCCTTCGAGGATTTGGATGCCTGGTCTGAAGCATCCAGAGCCTCCTGAAAGGAAGGTTTTAATAACCCCCTGTCCATGAGTTTCCTGCGCCTATCTGTCATGACCCTCCCACTAAAAGAGTGACAAATTGAACAGTCCTCTTGTAAGTGGAGAGGGCCAAGGCAGTAGACACAGGAACTATGGTTGTCAGTAACTGACATTTTTTGGCCACACTGGCAACGTTTAAAACCTGATTTAATTTTCTCAGACATCTTAAAGAAGAAACAGGTAAGAGAAAAAAGTCAAGTCCAGTAGAGTAGACAAATCCAGTAAAAAGGGTCGAATCCGATATATATGTCAGTCCGGTTGTCAAAATCAAGTAAGGGGTGGAAGGCCCCGAAAAACTCTATCAAGTTTAATTAAACTTAACGGTACCGAGTATTTCTACCTTACCACACACGCATACACTATGTCACCAAAAAGTACTTTAGAATAATTTTTTCTCAAAAATAACAATAAAGTTATTTCTTATCTGAAGTTGCTCGAGCTAGATCCCAGTGATGCGAACGCAGCAGCGGCAAACTAGATCTGAGGTAAAGGCAGAGGGGGATTGTGGGTATTAGGATGTCTCGAGCTTCTTCTCGATGCAGAACTTGCAAGCGGCCGACACGGAGGCGAGGATCGGCTCCGAACCCATGTGTAAGAACAAACGGCGAGATTGAACACTATCACATTCACTGTTTCTAGACTGTGACAATGTTGACTCCATAAACTTTTTAGGTACCATTGAAGTTTCCTCATATGCATTCTCGCATATGGAATTAGTAGAATGCAGGATGCCATGAACCCCAAAGCCTGCAGAATTTGTCTTGCAGATAACTGGGTTTTTGTTGCCATTTGTTTGAAGTATGTTGTCAGTTGCCTTTGTTTGTCTGGCGTGAGGTAATCCATCTGGGCAGTTGTATTCAAGCTTGCACCCAGGAATGTAATTATTTGAGAGGGTACCAGTTGTGATTTCTTTTCGTTTATGGTGTACCCTAGACATGCTAGAAGCCTTTTTACAAACACCAGATGTTGAAGAAGAGTGTCTTTGTCCTCTGCTTGAACAAGACAGTCGTCCAGATTAGGATAAATTTGTATGCTTCTTTGTCTGCAGAATGCAATTACTGGTGCCAGGCACTTTGTAAAGACCCAGGGCGCAGTAGATAAGCCAAAGGGCAGTGCAGAGAATTGGTAATGCAAAAAACCTGCTTTGAAGCGGAGGTATCTTCTGCATGATTCCCTTATTGGGATATGCAGGCATGCCTCAAGTCTAGAATGACTAACCCAGCATTCCTGCCTAGCATAAGTAGTAGCTGTTGTAAAGTCAGCATTTTGAATTTTGGAATGTCCAGGAACATGTTCAAAATCGATAAGTCCAGTATTGGAAGCCATGAATTGTCTTTTCTGTTTACCAGGAAAAGTCTTGAATAAAAAACCTTGTCTTTTTTCTTTTTCTGGTACCGGCTGAATAGCCCCCATATCAATGAGGGACATGGCTTGTTTCTGGGCCTCTGCCCACTGATTTTGTGGCAGATCCGGCCATCCGTTTGGAAATGGCAAAGTATGGAAATGAAATCTGTACCCCTGGGATACTATGTTTAATACCCACTTGTCCTGAGTAATTAACTGACAATTTTGTGCATGAAGTGCTAGTTTTCCCCCAAGGGGGCTGCCAAAAGATAAGTGCTTGGTGATGGCACAGGAAAGTCATTGAGACTGCTTACTGTAGGGTTGTACTTTGTTTCCTCCAGATTGGAGGTGGAGGGACCCCATTGCTTTGACCTGTAAGAACCCTGTGATTGGTATCTGGAGCCTTCTGAGCACCTGGATTTGCCTTGAGTGGCTCTGTTGGACACAGAAAGAACCAATTTTTAGTAGGCCAGTGCCTACTGAGCCTGGGAGGCTGCACTTGCAAGAAATATTTTACAGTTTGCATAGATTTAGCTTTGTCTTCCATTTTCTTTAAAACCTCTTCTGCCTTATTACCAAACAGAGTATCATGCTGCAAAAGAGCATCCAACAATTTAGCTTTAACACGATCAGGCAGATTTTGCTCCTTGAGCCAAGCATGCCTTCTAATCACAGATCCAGTAACGGCGGCCCAACAAGAGGCCTCCAAGGAATCAAAATCACATTGCAAAGTATGCTTTCCAACCTGTTCTGCTGAATGCAATAATTCCTGTAACTCTATTTTCCACACAACCAGAAATAAACACAATTTTCTGTTTCAGTAAGCCCATAACATGCTGTTGATATTTAAGCATATGAAATTGACAGTTTAAAGCCCTGATTGCCAAGGTTGCAGATGTATAAACCTTCTTACCCCATCTATCCAGTGCCCTGGAATCTCTATCAGAAGGGGTAGGATTTTTGGCTGTAGAGGCCTTTACACCCTTGGGACCCTGAGAAATAGTCTCAGGATCAGCAGCAGGATTTTTGAAAATAAATTTGTGGGGTTCAGGAACCCTGTAATATCTGTCTGGCATACTAGGAGCCGGAGGCAGGGAATCAGGAGCCAAGCTTGATTCCGACAACACATCAACAATGTCTAATAAGGGAGGTATTGCCAAAGGCCTATGTGGGGGAAGAAGGAAATCCCCAAGCCTCTTTTTTGATTCAGAGAAGTCCTGACTCTCCCAGTGAAAATGTTTCCTTAAAGCATGCAAAGTCTCTCCAAAAGAGTAATCCTCAGGAAGAGATGCAGATGGGATGGATTCCTCTGCATCAGAATCCTCATAGGGTGGAATAGAAAATTCCTGATCAGAAGAAATGGTAACCTGATCTGAAGATTCATAATCAGTGCCTTGCCTAGGCATCTTAGCGGGGGGTTGGGAACCCCTGATCAAGTTAATTAAATCCTCAGCCATTTTGATCATCTGTTTTTTAGGCATAGGGGCCTGAGCACGTGGCTCATGCGTCGGTTTTTTAGACATAGAAGCTGTTTTTGACCTTGTTTTTGTTGCTGGCATTGGTTTAATATAAAAAAGTTGACGCCTGAAAACACCCTCAAAAGCCGGTGCCTGCTCAGCGGTCCCGGACCCATCAAAGGGAGAGACATCCGCGGGTTCAATACTCTGAGAATCTCTTGGCATACCTGACTCCTAATGGGTCTCGGTAGAGGCCTGCAACTCAAAAGTAGCAGGTATCAGGGGCTGCGAAAGCACCTCACGGAGTACCGGCGACTGGCTTAGAAGCTTCGTTGTCGGTTTTTGACCTCTACGATCTGTCTCTATCTTTTTCTTTACGTTTATTTTTTATGAACTCCGGTAGTCAGATTGCTAACCGATGTCATTTCAGGATAATTAAATCTTGAACCAAAATATTTAGAAGCAAAAATATACCGACGCTTAATAGTGCGTTGGTTACATCTAGCACAAAACCAACAGCAAGGCACATTGTGCTCTGGGCCTAGGCAAGGAATACAGTACAAATAAAAATCCTTATGAGGTATTTGCTTCCCACAAGTAATGCAATTATTAATTTTTACTGACATCGGTAAGGAACAAGAAAAGGTTTCCCCAACAGGGTACTTAGCTTTAGTTTGAAGACTTCGGTTCTGAAACTCGAATACGAAAATTTCAGGAGTCAGCCGACTGGCACTTGTGAACTGCTTCTGCTTCGGACACCGCGCTGCAAGAAAGACTAAATAAAATGGCATCAGCTGCATGTTTTATACCCCTAATGACCTGATGTCATGGAAGAGGAGACAGCAACTGAAGCAGGACCCAAGACTTTGTTATTCAGGCCAAATGAGGACAACCTGCCAGCAGATTACCCAAATGTAATGACTGCAACAGTGAAACACGAAGAACATCCACATTGTAATGAGTGCCTGGCCACCTGACAAGCAGAGGGTAGTAATTCTGCCAGCTCTTTTGAGTTGGCACCATCAGGAGAAGTAGCAATCTTCTGTTTTAATTGTTCCAAAGTGTGTTGTTGATATTTTAACATATGTAACTGACAACTGAGTGCTTTGATAGCTAAGGTTGCAGAGGTGTATACTTTCTTACCCCATCTGTCTAGAGCTCTGGAGTCTTTGTCAGAAAGAAGAGGATTCTTGGCAGAACTAGTCTTAGCTCCTTTGGGTCCCTGTGTAATGACCACAGGGTCTGCAGCAGGGTTCCTGTACAGATTTTGAGAGAATCCAGTACTCTGTAGTATCTGTCAGGTTTAGCTGGACAGAAGGGCAGGGCATCAGGGGCTAAGCTGGATTCAAGGAAAACATCATCCACCACTTCTAGAATAGGTAGGATGGCCAGGGGTCTGTGCTGGGCCAGGTCTATAAACTCTCTAAGTCGCTTTTTTGACTGTGGGTAGTCCTGAGATTCCCATTGAAAATGCTCCCTGAGGGAGTGAAGGGTTTCCCAGAAGGAGAGTTCCTCTGGAGGGGAGGCAGACAGATAGATTCCCCTGCATCTGAATCCTCAAACAGTTAAGGGATGATGTTCCTCTTCAAAAGCAGAATAATCAGATTCCTCAGACTCTTGGTCTGTCAATTTCTGGAGAAGGATGCCTTTTCCTTTTTGGACTGGGGGCCTGAGTACCTCGGATAAGGAAGCTAAATCCTCTGCCATTTTAAGCATTTGAGCTTTGGGTGGGGGAGCAGCTGCAAGATGGTGGCTAGAAGCAGATTTCCTAGGAGTGGCCTGCCTTCTAGGCCTGAGAGAATGTACAGTTGTGTACACTTACCATAAATGTAGATGTTAGAGTGTATTCACTGTATCAGTCCTTACAAAATGGGTTACCCGGCTCCCGGTAGACCACAGTCTTCCAGAATACTAAAGTCCTTGGTATATGATGTCAGCTGCCTTCGGTTTAGGCCTGACGTCAGGACGTAAAGTACAATGGAAGGCAGCAACGCCATTTCTTCAGTTTTTCTTGCTTTAACTGTCAGGAGCCCCCCAAAAAAATGTTAGACCAGGAAAAGAAAAATCCAGTCTGTGCTCTAGGAAAAAAGGTGGATGGAAGGGGGGAAACCAGGACTGCAACAGTGAATACACTAACATCTACATTTATGGTAAGTGTACACGACTGTACTATGTTCGTGTTTCACTGTTGCAGTCCTTACAGAATGGGCTGATTCCCAAAGCCCAGGAAAAGAAACAAAAGGGAGGAGGAATACCCACTGTTTAAGGGTTGGTAAGGATGCCCTGCAACACTGCAGTGTCAAAACCAGCCCTGGACTTAGAAAACAAGGGCAAATTGTAATGTTTAGTGAAAGTTTGGACAGAAGTCCAGGTAGCTGCTTCCAGGATGTACCTAGTAGGTACACCTCTTTAAAAAGCTGCTGAGGTAGAGGCTGCTCTAGTAGAATGGGTCCTAATACTCTGAGGAGGAACCTTGCCATGCTGTAAGTAACAAAAGTGAATACAATGAGAAATCCACTTAGAAATGGTCTGTTTAGAAAATAGCTTTGCCCTGAGCTCCAGGAGCAAAACTGACCAACAACTGATCTGACTTTTGAAAAGGTTTAGTCCTGTCCAGGTAAAATCTAAGCTGTCTATGCACATCCAGGGAATGCAGTAACCTTTCCCCTTTATTCCGAGGATTAGGAAAGAAGGAAGGCAGGTGGATAGACTGGTTAAGAGTCAGGCTACAAACGACCTTAGGCATAAAGGAGGGATTAGTTTGAAGAGAAACCAGATCCACACGGAAGATAAAAGTCTATACTGCCATTAAGGCCTGCAGCTCAAACTCTTCTAGCTGAAGTAATAGCCAAGAGAAAGGCAGTTTTCCAGAAGACAAACTTCAGGTCTGCTGAGGCAGCTGGTTCAAAAGGAGGCAGAGTAAGTTTCTCAAGAACAAAATTAAGATCCCAAGCAGGAGTAGGTGCCCTTCTGGGAGGCTTTAAATTGCTAGCTCCCCTGAGGAACTGTTTCATCATGGGATGAGAGAAAATGGGGTGCTCAAAGGAACAATGAGCAGAAACAGCTGAAGCATGAATCTTGATAGAAGAAAAGGAAAGTCCACCATTAAGCAAGCCTGCCAGATAGTCAAGAATAAGAGGAAGAGTAGGTTGAGAAGGGTCTTCCCCTCTACTCTGAATTCAAATGGAGAATCTTTTCCACTTATCTGCGTAAGATGTCCTAGTGCTAGGCCTCCTGGCCTCATGAAGGACCTCAATCACCTGTTGGGAAAGGTTTAAATTATGAGCCAAGCTGCCAAATGCAGACTCTTAAGATTAGGATGCAGAATTTTCTCCCCCTCCTGAACCAAGAGATCTGGTATCAGGGGAAGATGCCAAGGCTGAGACTGGGAGAGACTGCGAAGTAGTGGATATCAATGTTGTCTGGGCCAGACTGGAGCTATGATGATGGCCCTTGGTTTTTTTGTCCCTTATCTTTAACAGCACTCTGGAAAGAAGAGGCAGAGGAGGGAATGCATAGATCGAGAGCTGTGTCCAGGGGAAGGACAGAGCATCAATGATGATCCCTGGTGCAAAAGGATGGAAGAAGGTGGTTGGTTGCAGATGAGAAGAGCTGCACCTGGGGAGTGCCCCAACGCTGAATGATACGATAGAAGACGGTCTTGTTTACTTGCCACTCGTGAGGATTCAGGCTCTGCCTGCTCAACCGGTCTGCCAAGGTGTTGAGCCTTCCTGGAAGAAACTGAGCTATCAGATGAATGCCCATGGAAGCTGCTATGGACTATAGTATCATGCTTTGTCTGCACAGGGGGTAAGAGTGAGTCTCTCCCTGCTTACTGATGTACCACATGATTGTGGTGTCATCTGTCCTGAACTGGACTGCCATCAATTCCTTCAGATATATGTACAAATTAACCTATTGAGAGTTCCAAGTCAGGCTTAAAAACAAGATGTGAGCACACAAACAAAGCTGAGAAAAAGCCAAAAATGTCCTAAAACACTTCTTTATTATAAAAGGATGAGCGCTTTTGTGGGGTTACCGCTTCATCAGATCGATATAAAAAACATCTCAAAGTAAAACGCTTATACAAGTTAAAATCACATATAATTAAAAAATCAAGTTCACCTTCTACTTATTAAAGCTGGCCTTAAAGGAATACTAGCATTAAGCCTTAGAACTTTATGTGCTTGCAGGGCTACAATCCATTTCACTTCCAAATTCTCCAAGTAATTATTCACATTACCTCTTCTATACCAGGTTTAACCAGTTGTAAAACTCTAAAATGGAAGACATTATGTCCTGTTTTAGTCATATGTACTGCCAATGCATTTGTAAGGACTTTGTTTCTGATATTCCCAACATGTTCCAAAATCCTTTCCTTAAACGTATGCATCGCCTTGACCACATAAAAACTTTGGCACTCCGTGCAATTTGCTAAATAGACCAGACAATTACTATTGCATGTGGCAGACAACCTAGGGACAGATTCTCTACTAATAATGGGGTGAATAAACACTTGTTTTCGGACTATAAAAGTACATGCTTTGCATTTACCACAAGGCAAAGTTCCTAGTCTTGGCAAAGGATCAGTCACTGCAACCTTAGAACCATAGCACTGCATCCTTTTCAAATTCTTATTTCTAAAAATAAAACTCGGACGAGACCCAACCACTTCACTGGTGGCTTCATCCACTAGTAGTACAGGCCAGTTCTTCCTAATGATATCACAAAAGTCAAAAATATTACTAGAATAGGTTAACAGCACTTTAGGATGTCCATGATTCAAGTTACTACTGCAATGCCGCCTGTTATAATTCCTGTACTTATTAGAAAAATAGGGAGCTCCTTGGAGAATATGGAAGTGAAATGGATTATAGCCCTGCAAGTACAGAGAGTTCCAGGGCTTAATGCTAGTATTCCTTTAAGGCCAGCTTTAATTAGTAGAAGGTGAACTTGATTTTTTAATTAAATGTGATTTTTTTAACTTGTATAAGTGTTTTACTTTGAGTTGCTTTTTATATGAATCTGATGAAGCGGTAACCCCATGAAAACGCTCATCCTTTTGTAATAAAGAAGTGTTTTAGGACATTTTTTGACTTTTTCTCAGCTTTGTTGGTGTACTCACATCTTGTTTTTAAGCCTGGATTTTTGTTGTTTGTGAGCCACCTTTGGCAGGAGTGTGTATTGCTTATTTCATTTTGAGAGTTCCCAGTCCCCTGAATGCATCTGCCCACTAGATGTGCTCCCCAAGCATAGTCCGATGCATCTGTGGTGAGAGCCAGCTGGCAGGAGGTGGGCAGAAAGGCAGGCCTTTGTTCTGTGCACAGACCATCGTCCATCAAACAAACTCCATCTGCAGGCAGGGAATCAGAGGAAGTTGTTGTTTGTCTTTCAGCTTTTCCCAGTTAGAGGTCGCCACAATGAAACTCCAGTCCACCAATGATTGGCAGTAGATTTTAATGAATGCCAAGGTGCCAGCTCGACGTTCAACCTTCAACGAAGGAACGCCCATTTACAGAGGAAGTATCAAGTCTAAATCCTAAGTGTGTTGACAGCAAAGGTTTTTGAGGTACCATTGTACTTTCCTCATATGCAGTCTGGCATATGGAATCATCAGAATACATAAAGCCACGAATCCCAGGGCTTGCAAGAATTGCCTTGCAGAGAGCTGGGTCATGCTTGCCAAATATTTGAAGTAATTCGAAAGATCCATTTGTTTCTCTTGAGGGAGGAATACCCATCTGGGCTGCTGTGTTCAAGCTCGCTCCCAGGAATACAACCTCCCTGGTGGGTACCAATTTTGAATTCTTTTCATTGATGGTGTAGCCCAAAGAGGTAAAAAGGTTCTTTTACAAAGTCCAAATCCTTTAGAAGTTGCTCTGGAGAGTTTGTCTGAACAAGACAATCGTCCAAGTAAGGGTAAATTTGAATGTTTCTTTGCCTGCAAAAAGCAAAGACTGGAGCCAGGCATTTTGTAAAAACTCTGGGAGCAGTAGATAAGCCAAAGGGCAGTGCAGAGAATTGGAAATGCCTGTTCCCCACCCTGAAGCAAAGGAACTGCCTGCAGCTTTCCCTTATTGGGATGTGCAGATAAGCTTCTTTGAGATCCAAAGTCACCAGCCAGGAATCCTTGGCCAGCATTGGCAGCAACTGCTGAAGAGTGAGCATTTTGAATTTGGGAATCACAGAAAAGTGCTTAGAACGGACAAATCCAGAATATGGTGCCAGGTGCCCCCCTTTTTTAGGAACCCGGAAAAGTCTGGAGTAGAAACCCTGGCCTATCTGTAGTGCAGGAACTGGCTCTATTGCTCCTAGGTTTAGCAAAGAAAAAACTTGTTTTTCCCCTGCTTCTGCCTTTTGATGTGGGGGGATATCTGGGTATCCTTGGTGGACAGGGAAGGTGTGAAAGGAGAAATTGTAGCCTTGGGATACTATTTTGAACACCCATTTGTCGTCTGCGATGGTGAACCAGACATCTGCAAAAATGGCTAACCTCCTACCCAAAGGAAACCCTGGGCCCACAGAGGCAGGCAGGGGAAGGCCGGAGACATTGGGAATGCATGCTTTGGGAAGTTTGCTTAGAACTCCCCGATTCTGAAGAGGAAGCCTGCCAGTGCTTAGCCTTTTGAGGAGTGGAAGTCTGACCCCTAGGCCTAGTGCGACCCTGTTTACTGGGGTCAGGAAAAGTCCAATTCTTAAAAGGGTAATGTCTACTAAAATGAGGAGGCTGAACTTGCAGAAAGTCCTTAACAGTTGGCATAGATTTGGCCTCATCCTCCATCCTTTTCAACACCTCTTCTGCTTTGCTACCAAAAAGAATGTCTTTGGGCAAGGGCACATCCAGTAATTTAGATATGACAGGTTCAGAAAGGGGCTGTTCCCTGAGCCAAACATGTCTTCTAATGACCAAACCAGTGGCTGCTGCCCTGCAAGAAGCCTCCAAAATGTCGAAACCACAATGTAGAGAATGTTTAGTGACAAGAGTGGCAGAATTCAATAAATCTTGCATGTCCTTACTCTCCATCAGGGAAGGAACTCCAGCAATTTTAGCCTTAATAGCCTCCAAAGTATGCTGCTGATACTTAAGCATATGAAAAAAAAACAATTAACAGACCTAATAGCCAGGGTGGAAGAAGTATAAACCTTTTACCCCATCTATCCAAGGCCCTAGATTCCCAGTCAGAAGGAACAGGATTTTTAGCAATCGTGGCTTTAATACAATTAGGGCCCTGAGAAATAATCTCTGGATCAGCAGTAGGATTCTCGAAAAGGAACGGATGAGAATCGGGAAAGTACAGTTGTGTACACTTATCATAAATGTAGATGTTAGAGTGTATTCACTGTTGCAGTCATCACATTTGGGTTATCTGCGTGCGGTAGCCCTCAGTCGGCCTGATTATCAAAGTCTTGGGTCCTGTGTTGGTTGCTGCCTCATCTTCAGTGATGTCAGGTAGTCAGGGGTATAAAGCATGCAGCAGATGCCATTACATCAGTTTTACTTGCCCCAGATGTCAGGTGCCCCCCTAATCGGAAGCAATTATATATACATATACATATATATATATATATATATATATATATATATATATATATATATATATATATATATATATATATATATATATATATATATATATATATATATATATATATATATATATAAATACATACATACATACAACACACACATATACACCAGGTTATACCTCCCAACAAAAAGGCAAATACACCAAAAAGCTTTTAAGCATAGCAAAGGAGAGTAGAGGAATAGCCAAAATAAGTCAGGGGGCTGGAGGGAGGGTAACCAGCACTGCAACAGTGAATACACTCGAACATCTACATTTATAGTAAGTGTACACAACTGTACTATGTTCTTCGTTTTCGCTGTTGCAGTCATCACATTTGGGTAGATTCCCAAAGCTAAGGATGGGAGGAGGAATTTAGATAGCATTAGGACCAGCTATAAGGCCCTGCAAGACTGCAGTGGTAAAGCCAGCTCTGGATTTAGAGAAAACTGGCAAATGGTAATGCTTGGTGAAAGTATGTACAGAACTCCAGGTAGCAGCTTTTGGATGTCTCTGGTAGGGACACCTCTGAGAAAGGCTGTAGAGGTAGATGCAGCCCTAGTTGAATGGGGTATAATCCCCTGTGGGACAGACTTTCCATGGTGCTTATAGCAGAAATGAATGCAATGGCCTATCCATTTAGAAATGGTTTGCTTTGAAATAGCCTTCCCCTCTGCCCCTGCAGCAAATGCCACCACCTGTTGTTCAGATTTCCTTTGAGGTTTAGTCCTGTCCAAGTAAAATCTAAGTTGTCTCTGCACATCTAAGGAGTGCAGCATCGTTCCCCTTTCTTCTGTGGATTAGAAAAGAAGGTTGGCAAATGAATGGATTAAGAGCCACACTGAATACCATCTTGGGCATGATGGAGGGATTGGTCCTGAGGGACACCCTGTCCACATGAAAGATGATGAAAGGCTCCACTGCCATAAGGGCCTGTAATTCAGATACCCTTCTTGCTGAAGTGATTGCCAAAAGGAAAGCTGTTTTCCAAGAAAGGAATTTTAACTCTGCACTTGCGGCTGGCTCAAAAGTAGGAAGAGTGAGTTTTTCCAATACAAAGTTAAGGTCCCAGGCTGGAGTTGGGGCTCTCATGGGTGGTCTTAAGTTTTTGACCCCTCTGAAGAACTGCTTAAGCAGTGGGTGAGAAAAGAGGGGTGGTTCTGTGTTGTAATGAGCTGAAATGGCTGAGGCGTGAAATCTGATGGAGGAAAAGGAAAGGCCCTTGTGAAGCATCTCAGTTAAGTATTGAAGAATCTGAGGTAAATTGGGCGCTGCTATGGCCATTCCTTGAGTTTAGTTCCAGGCACAGAATCTTTTCCATTTTCAGCATAAGATTTTCTAGTACTGGGCCTCTTTGCCTCCAAAATGACATCCAACATTTGTTTACTGAGGGATGGTAAAGGAGAGATTAGGTAATTTAACCAGGTTGTCAGGTTCATGGTTTGAAGCTGGGGGTGCAGAATCTGGCTTTCCTGCTGAGACAGCAGGGTAGGGGTCTGAGGCCGATGCCATGGGGCTATCACTGACGCACTGCGCAAGAGAGGGTACCAGTGCTGGCGTGGCCAGTCTGGTGCAATCAGTATCATCCTTGGTTTGTCCTGTTCGATCTTTAGTAGCACTTTGGAGAGGAGAGTTAAAGGAGGAAAGGCACAAACTGATAGATATTTCCATCTGAAGGACAGAGCATCCACTTTCCAAGCTTGTTTGGGGGGAGTCCTTGTGCAGAATTTGTCCAATTGGTAGTTCTGGGGGGAGGCAAACAGGTCTATATCTGGGCTCCCCCATTTGTTTATCAACATGTTGAAAGTCTTTGGTTCCAGTTTCCACTCGTGTGGGTCCATGAGATTCCTGCTTAGTTGGTCTGCCACTGTATTTAGTTTTCCTGGCAGGAACTGAGCCTGTAGATGCACTTGGTAGCTCAAGGCTGTGTTCCACAGAGCCATGGCTAGTCTGCAGAGAGGGTAAGAATGGGTACCCCCCTGCTTGTTTACGTACCACATAACAGTAGTGTTGTCCATCTTTACCATTAACTGTCCTAGAAGAATGTGGTCCTTGAAGGCTGTCAGAGCATTCTGTACAGCTAACATTTCTTTTTGATTGATATGCAGGTGCATTTGACTTTGGTTCCATTTGCCCTGAATGCACTTCCCTGCCAGATGAGCCCCCCCACGCATAGTCTGATGCATCTGTTAGGGTTTGGGTGGCAGGGGGTAGAGTGAATGGTAGTCCCTTGTTCTGGTGGCAGGCGTCTGCTCACCAAAGGAATTCTAACCATAGGCAAGGTATGATAGGAATCATTGCTTCCAGATCCTGAGAATGTTGACTCCATATGCTTTTTAAATACCACTGTCGTTTCCTCATATGCAGTCTTGCATATGGAATTAGTAGAATGCAGGAGGCCATGAACCCCAAGGCTTGTAGTATGTGCCTTGCAGATAGCAGGGATTTTGTGACAACTAGTTTGAAGTAAGTTGTCAAATGAATTTGTTTCTCTGGCGTGAGGAAAGCCATCTGGGAAGTTGTGTTCAAACTTGCTCCCAGGAATATAATTTGTTGACAGGGTACCAGATGCAATTTCTTCTCGTTTATAGTGTATCCCTGACAAGTTGGCACCTTTTGTACAAATGCCACATGATTCAAAAGTAAGCCCTGGCTTTCCGCCTGAATTAGACAATCATCCAGGTATGGGTATATTTGAATATTTCTTTGCCTGCAAAATACAATGACTGGAGCTAGGCACTTTGTGAATACACTGGGCGCAGTAGATAAGCCAAAGGGCAGTGCAGAGAACTGACAGCGCATGTAGCCTGCTTTGAAGCATAGGTATCTTCTGCAAGATTCCCTGATTGGGATGTGGAGGTAGGTTTCCTTTAAATCCAGTGTTGCCAACTAGGCATCTTTACCTCACAAAGGAAGCAACTGGTGAAGAGTTAGCATCTTGAATTTTGGAATCACTAAAAAGGTGTTTAAGACAGAAAGGTCCAGGATAGGATGCCATGAGTTGTCTTTTCTGGGTACCAGGAAAAGTCTTGAGTAGAAACCTTGTCCCTTTACCTCTTCTGGTACCGTTTGAATAGCCTTTATGCTTAAAAGAGAGAGCACTTGCTTTTGAGTCTCTGCCCACTGATTTGGGGGTAGATTTGGCCAACCATTTGGGGTTAGTAATGTGTGGATGTGAAATCTGTATCATTGGGAATCTATCTAAAACCCATTTGTCCGGGGTAATGAGTTCCCAGTTTTTTGCCTGCACAGCAATCTTTCCCCCTAAAGGAGCAGTTAGTTGAGAAGTGCTTGGAAGTTTTAAAGTTAAGCCACTGAGACAGTTTACCATAGAGGGGAATCTTACTACTCCCTGATTTGGAAGTGGGAGCCCCCCCCCCACACTGCTTAGTCCTGTGTGTACCCTAGGACTGCAGCTTGAGTGTTCTGCTGGTTCTGGGTTTGGACTGAGGCGGCCTGGAAGAGGCAGGAAAGGACCAATTCTTAGAGGGCCAATGCCTACTAAATCTTGGAGGCTGTACTTGTAGGAAATCTTTAACAGTTTGTATAGATTTAGCTTTTTCCTCCATCTTTTTAAGAACTTCTTCCGCTTTGTTGCCAAACAGGTGGTCCTGATTTACGGGAGCATCCAGCAATTTGGCTTTAACATGATCTGGCAAGGATTGCTCCTTAAGCCAAGCATGCCTTCTAAGTACAGACCCAGTGACAGCAGCCCTGCAAGATGCCTCTAGTGAATCTTGATTTCCTGATACTCCTTTTTTGACTTCCTGCTGGGGCCTGTGACTTTGATGCTGCTACAGGGATTCGTTGCAGCAGCCATTATTTGTTATGTATTGTTTTCCCATTTGTAATCCACATTTTCATTTTTTACTTTATTGTTGACTTACATCCATTTACCATCCTGCCATAGATATGTTTTTGTGCATATCTGGAATATAGAGTGATTTTCCGATGTTACTACTCTGGCTGTATTGTGCGTGTCAAGTCATTCTACGTTTACATTCATTTAACATTTGATATTGGAATGCGCATGGACTGATTTGGCTAACCTGAAGATTTGATCTACTCAACATTTTTCATACATTGAATGGGGATTATATGCAAGTACAAGGTATTGTTACTGGACTGAGTTTCTATGTTCCCAACCAGTTGATTTTTCTATCTTTCCTCGTGACTTTTGGGGAGTATATATTCACTGAACTGTCTTCTTATTGGCATCTATATTTACTTTTTTGCGTGCTTCATAGCGACGCTATTTGGATGGTTTTTGGGGAATATATGCTTATTGAACTGTCGTTTCATTGACATTTATATTTATTTATTTTTTTTTCACGTGTTTCATTGCGACGTCATTTGGATGGTCTAGGACATGGATCACTATGTCACTTATATACTTTTTTCACAGTTTTGAGGACCAATATACTATCAAGTACCATCTGTTTGTCTATGAAGAATATTACATGATATTTTCTTGAACTGTTTGTGTATGGCTTAAATACATCTTGGTCTAACAGTTAATCTGGGAGCCATATTGCGCGATTTACATATTTGCTGGATTTATGGAGCAAGTGTGTGTGGACTATTTAACTACATGTATATTTTCAGTCATCTGTTTTCATTGAACATCTATAACTACGTTGCGCAACATATTGTTTTGGACTTCCAATTACGTGGTTTGTGGAATCTATTACTACATTCTTCTTTTTTCAAACATTTGACCTTATTAACATTACTATATCACGGACATATTTCCGTGCCCTGGATAAGCACGCATACAACTTCAGTTGGTGTTATTTACTATAGTATTGATGCATGTTACTCAGCAGTAAATATTGTATATTTGGGTCTATATGTTTTTTGTTAACACCTATTTAATGACCCAACTCATTGTTGTTTACACTGTTATATGCTTATCTGAGTTGATTCTTATGACAACATTTACCTAGTCCTTGCATATTGCCTTGAATTATACACTCAGTGGTTTGGTATCTTTTTCATATTTTGGGATTGTGTTTTTGTATGTCCATCTTGATGAATACAGTCTATAATATGTGCTCTATTTATATCTTTTAAGAGCTAATTATAACAATTTGTTATACACTGAGTGTCACGCAATTTTATCCTGTGACAGTCATTGCTGATATTTCAGGTCTCAGGTTCTTATTATCTATGGACACATTTATCCCTTTTTTCATTATTAGATATATTAATGCTTTAGCATTTGATACTATATGTGATAATTGTAATTCATATTCATGCTCAGGATTTATGTATTCCTTTTGTGTGTTCTAATTGTGTATCTATATTCAATTTTTCTATACATTGAATATATTACCTGTATAATTGGGTTGGTTTGGTTATGTTTTGAACTATTTCATTATGGTTCTAACATATTATACTAGTATGGATTACCATACATGCACTATTTTCCACTAGCCCATTTATCTAGCAGTAGTTATTGAGTGGTATGCCTTTTTTTGGACTATGCTAATATTCTATGTTATGTTATATGTATATTACTTCCCTAAGATTTTCATTATTGGGGGATGTCAAGGTATTTGATACAATTAGGCATATGAAACACACATATAATACTTTCTGAAGTGTTTGTCTTTTGTCATTAATGGATGAGAGTTTCTATATATATTTTTCCATTCATTATGATATGGGTCTTTTATTGTGACCAGATAATTATTTGTTTTGGTCTCATTGGGGCTGGTCCTTTGTCCCTATTATTTTTGATTTAGGTAATGTTATCCAGATTTCCATTCAGCTCATATTGAATTCTATATATTGTCCGCTCTTGCTTGATATCTTGCTTGGCCCCCTCAATATGCACCTATTAGAATGATTGGCATTTATTATTTTCTGATTAGACTATTGGCATCTGTGGGTATTGATGTGGACGCAGCTCTTATTCACTATGTGATATTCTGTTCTGCTGTCATTGTCCATTGTGCTTTCTAGCTGTCGTGGTTATGTCCATGGGCAACCATTATTGACAGCTATCTATACAAAAATTATTTGCTTTGACTGTCTTGGTTCAGTTTTCTTGATACCAATATCGACAGTATATTTTTTTTTTGCATATTGGTTTCCAATTGCATTTATAAGCATGGATTTATCGAATCTTATTTCGGGTTTAGTTGCAGACAGGGAAGACCTTGGGGTCTTTGGTCTATCTAGTACTAATAATGGGAGTATTGAACCTATAGACTCAAGCAGTCTGGAGTCATCATGTCAAAATTTGATTGATGATCTTAACAAGCAGCTTAGACTATTGCGTGCAAATATGTGGCACAGCAAGCTTTTCAGGGCATATCAGGCCGCCAATATTACCCCCAGGGGGTTACGTATACATACGATCCCCCATGTTAATAGTATGGATGATGAGTTGACCAAAAACTGGTCCGAAATACAAGAGGAAGCCACTATGGCTTTTGTCACAGAATTGCAAAATTTTCATAATCGGGCAATTGATAGGGGGCTAACAAGTATAACTGCTCTAGCGGACAAATTAAAAGTCTTGGAGAAAGAACCTTCATTTGAAGGTAGGTTGAATAAGGTAGCGGTAGATCTTAAAAAATATGACGGTGAATTAAAATCTAGGAAAATGAAAAAATTTCACAGGGACCAGGAAGACTATTTACGTGGGAATCCATTTTCGCATCAGACCAAGCATGTGAGGTTTAATAATCCTCCAGCATCCACCATGAAACGCAAAAGACCTAGGTCTATTCTACGTAAAAACTATGATGCGACCACCTCATCATTTGAGGATACATCATCTGGCACGGATAACGAATCCTTGGCAGCATCGGGGTCTCCCTCTCCCAAAAGAACACCTGGGGCTGTCCCTTTAGGACTAAACGTAGACGGGGGGGACGCAAACATCGAAAAGGTTCAAAATATTCAAGGATTATTAGCAATGGCCCTGAAAAATTGAATGGTGAAAAATTTAACAATGTGTTAAATTTGTCAAATTTTGTTCTATCTTCTATACATATTTCTGTTCTAAATAAAGGCCTCAGTTTTATACCTGGTTTCATGATTTCTGAAGATGCACTTGCTCAAGATACAGTTAACTTTTGCAGATTGCTTAATCTTAGATTATTTTTTGGTGATTCTGGAAGTAATGTGGATCATGGTAAATTCATCTATCATAAATCCAGTTTTTTACCACCTATGCATGCCACAGTTCATTTGTTTCTAAATAGTGTGCTCAAAGATCTACATTTCTTCAGTTCTGATGTTGCCGTCAAATACAATAATGTAACATCTATTGAGAAACAGGCTATCTGTGATTTACAGAACAATAAGGATATTGTTATTACTACAGCAGACAAGGGAGGTGCTGTGGTTGTGCAGAACTGGGCAGATTATGATAGTGAGGCCCGTAGACAGCTTTTTGATACCAGATACTATTCTCATATGTCTGTCGACCCTACATCAAGACTTATTAAATGTATTAAATGCTTTCTTGTTGATGCTAAAAATCGGGCTATTATTAACAATGACACCTTTCAACAATTGTCAATAATGAACTCTAATGCCCAATATATTTATTTTCTACCTAAAATCCACAAGAATGCTACCAATCCTCCGGGCAGACCCATAGTATCTGGTAAAGGCTATGTTACTGAACCACTATCTATGTTTCTGACCAAATATTTAAAACCTTTATTACCATCTATTAGATCCAGGTTACAAGATACAACGAACTTTCTGCAAATAATATCAGATACACAACTTGAGGCTGATTGGCTTCTATGTACACTTGATGTGAGTGCGCTTTATACAAATATACCACACCAGGCAGGACTTAAAGCTTTGGCATATTGGTTAGATATTACCAAATTGTATACTCCATCATTTAATTCTTTTTTGGTTGACATGGCTAGATATGTTCTTACATGTAATGTATTCTATTACAAAGATCTGTGCTTCTGGCAAACTAAAGGTACAGCTATGGGGGCATCCTTTGCCCCTATATATGCTGACCTTTTCATGGCTTATGTTGAATCAATGATCATTTATGATTCCACCAGAAACACTTTTCTACCTGATATGGACATATGGAGACGTTACCTAGATGACGTGTGGTTGGTTTGGAGAGGTACTGAATCTGGACTTGCAGAATTTCTTTCATACCTTAACAATAATGAATGGGGACTGTCATTTACTGAACATCATGATACGAACAATATCACATTTTTGGATGTCCTTGTACACAAGTTGCCCGATGGTACTTTAGAAACAGAAATGTACAGAAAGTTCCCACAATATAATTCACTCCTGCATGCTTCCAGTTACCATCCACCGCATATAACTAGGAACATTCCCAAATCTCAGTTCATAAGAGCCAAACGTATTTGTTTGAAACCTTCTACATTTTGTCAAAGTGATTTAACAGATAGGTTCAAACAAAGGGGATACAAAGTTGGTAATATAACAACGGCCAAAAAACAGGTGCATAATATGGATAGATCAGACTTACATCAATACAGGGACCATACAGGTACAACATCAACACCACTAAGATTTACCACCACTTATGCTCGGAACACTAACTGTTTGTTAGATAGTGTCTGTAGGAATTGGAATATTTTGCAATCTGATCACACTATTGCTAATATCATTCCAGACAGATGCACCTTCTCGTATAGAAATGGAAAAAATCTGAAATCCTATTTCAACCATTATAAATTTTGTGATAACAAACACTTTGTATCCAAACAGACTACGATGTCAGGGAAAACTTTAATTGGATGCTTCCCATGTGGTCATTGTTCTAATTTCAAACATGTTAACACGTCCAAAGCTTTTTCCAGTAGAAATTGCTCCAAGGTATATGATTTAGGCTTTTTTGCTAATTGTAGCAATGATTGGGTTATTTACCTTGCTACATGCCACTGTGGAGCATTCTATGTAGGGCAGACGTCTCGCCCATTAAGATCACGGATTTCGGAACACATGAGCAACATCAAACATAAAAAACTTACAAATGCTTTGTATAAACATCAGTTAATGCACTCAACTGCTGAATTTAAGTTCGTGGTTATTGATGTAATCTGTGGGAATCGGATGAACAAAACTGGATGGCATAATATATTAAATAGTAAAGAAAAAAAGTGGATTATTAAGCTTGGGGGTTTATTTCCCCCCGGACTTAATGAATATTTATGAGTGTTCAACCAATGGGAAATGACTCTATATTATTTAAACAGCATGTTTTTTGCGATTTGTATCTATACACTGAGGAAGGCTGTGTGGTTCCAGCCGAAACCGGTTTGTTTTTGCTGTATGTATTTGTGCATACAAAAAAAATTTTTAAGTCACTTCTGCTGGCTCTGTTTTTTTCTAGTGAATCAAAACCACATTGCAAAGTATGTTTTCCAACCTGTTCAGCAGAATGCATTAAATCCTGTAAATCATTATTTTCAGCACAGGAATCAATATAATTTTCAGTTTAACCAATCCAATAATATGCTGTTGATACTTTAACATATGAAACTGGCAATTCAAGGCCCTAATGGCCAAGGTTGCATTAGTGTAAACCTTCTTACCCCATCTATCCAGCGCCCTGGAGTCTCTATAAGAGAGGGTAGACTTTTTGGCAGAAGTAGCCTTAATGCCCTTGATCCCTGTGAAATGGTCTCAGGGTCCGCAGTAGGATTTTTAAAAAGGAACTTGTGAGAGTCAGGAACCCTGTAATATCTATCAGGTTTTTCTGGGAGCAGGAGGTAAAGAGTCGGGGGCCAAACTAGATTCTGAAAAGGCATCATCAACAATGTCTAGTACATGAGGGATAGCTAAAGGCCTGTGCTGGGGCAGGAGTAAGAAATCCCTAAGCCTCTTTTTAGAATCAGAGAAATTCTGGCTTTCCCAACGAAAATGCTCCCTAAGAGTATGCAAGGTTTCACCAAAAGAGAAATCCTCTGGGGGAGAAGCAGAGGGGAAAAAAAAAAAAAAAAAAAAAAAGAGTCCTCTACATCAGAATCCTCATAGGTAGATATGGGTAAATCCTGGTAATCAGAGGAAACAGAAATTTCAGAATCCTGGTCAGAAGTATCAAACAAATCCAGTCCTAGGTCTCTCAGGGCGGGGAAGGTTGGCTTCCCCTGATTAAAGTAATAAGGTCTTCAGCCGTTCTTATTTGTTTTTTAGGTATACAGGCCTGACCATGGGCATCGGTTTTCTAGGCATGGTTCAAGTTTTAGGTCTTGAAGAAGAAGATTGCGTTGGTTTAATATGCAAGTCAGTAGGCCTGAATACACCCTCAGAAGCCGGTGCCTGCACAGCAGCTCCGGACCCATCCAAGGTAAAGACATCCACAGGTTCCACAGTTGAAGCATCTCGCAGCATACCGGACTCCGAATGGGTCTCAGTAGAGCCCTGCGAATCTGAAGTAGCTGGTATCAGGGGCTGTGAAAGCGCCTCACTGAGTAACGGTGAACTGGCGACTGGCTTAGGAGAAGCGCCGTCGGCAGCTTTGGACCTAAGCAGCCTGTCTCTGTCTTTATCTTTGCGTTTTTTCGGAATGTCGGTAGTCTGATGGCTTACCGAAGACATGTCTGGATAATTGAACAGAGTACCAAAATATTTAGAAGTGTAAATATACAGATGACAAATAGCTCGTTGCTTAAATAAAGCACAAAAGACAGCGAGGTATGTCGTGGCAAGGCCTAAGCAAGGAATACAGTACGAATGAAAATCTTTACGAGGTATTTGCTTTCCACAAGAAATACAATTATTGACTTTTACTGACATCGGTTTAGAGCAAGAAAATGTTCCCCCAATGAGGTACTTAGATTTAGTTGAAGACTTTGGTTCTGAAACTCCAAAATGGAAATTTCAGGAGTCTGCCGACCAGCACTTGCGAACTGCTTCTGCTTCGGGCACCGCACGGCAAGAAAAACTGATGTAATGGCATCAACTGCATGCTTTATACCCCTGACTACCTGACGTCATGGAAGATGACACAGCAACTGACACAGGACCTAAGACTTTGATAATCAGGCCGACTGAGGCTACTGCAAGCAGATAACCCAAACGTGATGACTGCAAACAGTGAAACATGAAGAACATCTCTATAATACTTGTCAGGTTTTCTGGGAGCAGGAGGAACAGAATTAGAAGTCAAAGAATTCTCCATGTAAACATCTTCAACAACTTCCAAAACCAGAGGGACAACCAAAGGCTTATGCTGTGGCAAATCCAACAATTCCCTAATCAGTTTCTTAGACTGAGGGTAGTCCTGACTTTCCCATTTGAAATGCTCCCTTAGAGTATTCGGAGCATCTCCAAAAGAAAAATCTTCTGGAGGGGAGGCAGAAAGGATGCAGTCTTCTGCATCAGAATCCTCAAAAGCAAAAAAAAGTTGAGCGTTTCCCTCTTCTTCAGCAGAGTTGCTGGAAACCTCAGAGTCTGAGGCAGACAAAATGTCTGGGGACAATTCCCTAGCCCTCTTAAAAGGAGGTGGCTGAGAGCCCTTGAGAACGGTCAAAAGATCACTAGTCATTTTAATCATCTGAGACAGAGGCATTTGAGGGGAGGGCAGTGAATGCTTTGGAGTAGATTTTCGGCTGGAAGGCCTGCTAGAAAGCCAGAGGGACTCAGGAGGCCTAGTCACTGCAGTAGACCGAATCAAGGTAGTCGGTCTGGATCTGGTCTCTGAGTGGAGAAGAGAGACCTCAGAAGCCGGCTCCTGCTTAGCGGCTCCGGATCCATCAGAGGCATCGACTGGCAGAGAGTCAGAAGATGAAGTGGAAGCCTGCGGTATGGAGGTCTCAGAAAAAGGTCTCCACAGACGCTTACTGCTGAACATCCGTGGACTTCAGGGGGCAAAGAAAGCGCCTCAGTGACTACGGCTGGGCCGACAACCAACTTAACAGGGAAGTCGTCAGCTAATTTGACCCTAAGTCTGTCACGGTCCTTATCCTTGCGCTTCTTAGGAACATCTGAAGTCAGGAGACCAGAAGACGCCATACCGACGTACTTAAGCCAACTCTGAAATGCTTGAACAAGATCCTAGCTCTATCGGCATATGGTACACGGGTTGAAAAAAGCACAGAGAACACAAATCGGGATGTCGTGCTCAAGCCCCAAACAAGTAATACAACAGGAGTGAAAATAACGGTGCGGAATTTGTTTTCCACAGGCAAGACAGTTATTAACTTTCTCTGACATTTGTTAAGGCAAGAAAAGAGGGTCCCAAACGGGGTACTTATCGAAGGAGGTCTTCAACTACGCAGTCGGAATACAAAAAGAAGGTACTCTGCCAACCGCCACTCGTGCAAAATGCTTCTGCTTCAGGCACCATGGCAAGATAGACTGAGGAAATGGTGTCGGCTGCCTTCCTTTGTACCAGACGTCCTGACGTCAGGTCTAAACCGAAGGTCATATACCAAGGACTTTGGTATTCTGGCCGACTGTGGGTTACCGGGAGTTGGATAAGAAGTAGTTATGTACCTACCATAACTTTCCATGTTAGTTGTCTTCTTCTCGCCTTCTTTCTTGCTGGTTGGGTTTGGAGCCGATCCTCCGCTCCGACTCGGCCATCTTCAAAAGCTTGAGAGCTGCTTACTGGCTCGAGGCCCCCCTATATCCCATGATGCTTGGCGCTAGATACCCAGATCTCGTTTGGTAAACCTAACTACAGACATAACAATTCTAATACAGTAAACTGTAGTAGGATACATGAACCTACTGGAGAGACAGATACGTTATAACCACAGAAGACTCAGCCTAAGGAACTCTTCTCGGTATACTAGGATAGGGGGATGGAGGGTGGGAAGCAAGAAAGAAGGCGAGAAGAAGACAACTAACATGGAATGTTATGGTAGGTACATAACTTCTTAATGTTAAGTTGTCTATCTCGCCTTCATTCTTGCTGGTTGGGACAGCGTCCCTAGCACCTCAATCCTGGGTGGCTCATCGGAACAGACTCTTCAGAACTGTGGAACCAAAATCAGCTCTGCTCCTGGAGGCCATATCCAGCTTATAATGTAATATGAAGGTATGTGGATTAGCCCATGTAGCTGCCGCACAAATAGTTTCCATTGGCAATCTGGCCTGAAAAGTCACTGAAGTAGCTAGAGCTCTGGTGGAGTGACCTTTTGGTTTAGCAGGAAGCTCTTTATTCCTTAACCAATATATAAATGTAATAGATGTCAACCACCTAGATAAGGTTACTTTCAACACCGGTATACCTTGTTTACCTCAGCATAGGACAGGAACAACTGGTCTGATTTTCTGATTTGCTTGGTTCTATGCAAGTAAAAGCGTAATTGTCTATGAACGGCCAATTGATGTAACTTGTATTCTGCCTTGTTGGAATAATTTGGAAAAAACACAGGTAGGTCAATGGACTGATTCAAATTATTATCAGAAGTAACCTTTGGAAGAAAGGAAGGGTTAGTCTGAAGAGAAACTCTATCCTTGTGAAAATCTAGGTAAAGAGGACGAACACAAAGAGCCTGAAGTTCAGAAACTCTTCTAGCCGACGTAACTGCAACCAGAAGAAGGGTTTTCCAAGAAAGAAACTTCAAGGAACAAGAAGCTGCCAGTTCAAAGGGGGGCAGTATCAGGGAAGCTAAAATCAAATTCAGATCCCACTAAGGTGGGGGATCTCTTACTGGGGGCGTGAGTAGAGTGGTTCCCTTTAAGAAAGACTTTACAAAACTTACGGGACATGATGCTTGTATCAGATAGGCCCGTATGAAAGTTTGAAATTGCAGCTAGCTGAACTCTAATCATGGCAGAAGAGGATCCAGCTCGGAAAAGTTCTGCTAGAAATTCTAAAATATTGTGCACAGGGGCTGAAAAGGGATCTACATTCCTAGTCTCTGCCCATAAGGAAAAATGTTTCCACTTACTAGCATAAGTTTTTCTAGTGGTAGACTTATGCGAGGATAAGATGATTTCATGCACCAAGTGGGAGATGTTTGGAAGCCTGGCTAAGGTTGGAAGTACAGAAACCAAGCAGTGAGCTGGAGAGATTGAAGAGATTGGTGCAGCCCGCCCGATTGATGGATCAGGAGGTCTGGAAGTGGGTCCAGGATCCAGGGCTGCTCCAGAAGGTGATGATGCAGGAACGGGAACCAAATTTGTCGAAGCCAGTAAGAGGCAATGAGGATCATCTTGCATCCCAATGTGGTAGCTTTCTGTATTAGTTTGGGAATCGGGAAACGGAGGGAATGCATAAAGAAGTCCCTGAGGCCAATCGTGAACTAGAGCATCTCTGGGGAAGTGTCCAGGAAGAGGGAGGAGAGAGAAGAAATTGTTGCACTTGCTGTTGAAGGGGGTGGCAAAAAGGTCGCAGCAAGGCTGCCCCCATTGGTGGAAGATTTTGTCCGCTACAGTCTGATTGAGAGACCACTCGTGAGGCATGAGAATTGCTCTGCTCAGCAAGTCTGCTAGAACGTTGGACTTCCCAGGGATGTGCGCTGCTATCAGAAACAGTTAGGAAGAGATCACCCACTGCCAAAGTCTGAGTGCTTCTCGATATAAGGGATAGGACTTGGTTCCGCCCTGCTTGTTGATGTGCCATACTACTGACATATTGTCTGTTTGAATTGCAATGGTCCCAGTGGGAAGAGAGTTCTGAAGAGCTTGCAACGCTAAAAGCACTGCTCTCATCTCCAAGACGTTGATATACAGATGGTACTCGTGAGGCTGCCAGGTGCCTTGGACTGTTCTGCCCTGAAAATGCCCCCCCCCCACCTATTCAGGGAGGCATCCGTGGTCACTGTAGCTACTGGAGGAGGAAGAACGAATGGTCTGCCCTGGGGGAAACCATCCACCAAACAAGATGGTTTTTGAATGACTGTGTGATCATTATCATGAGACATTGGGAGTTGCTGGAAGGACCATTGAGTGAACAGCATCCCACTGAAGAATCCTCATGTGAAAACGTGCAAGGGGGACTAGTATGATCGCCGCTGCCATGAGACCCAATGTTGTTAGGACGAATCTGGCCTGAATCTTTTTGTATCCTAATAAGACCTGCACATGTCATCGAATAGCTAACACTCTGTCTACTGGAAGTCTCGCTGACATGTCCTTTGTATTTAAGTTTGCGCCTATAAAGGTGATAGATTGACAAGGCGACAATGCAGACTTTTCAAAATTTATTGCGATTCCTAGTTTGGAGCACGTTTGGATGGTGTAGTCTCTGGCTCGCAGCAGGTGATGCCTGGTGGTTGCAGTAAGGAGCCAGTCATCTAAATATGGAAACACCTGGAATCCTTGCCATCTCAGGTGAGCGGCAACTACTGCCAAACATTTGGTGAACACCCTGGGGGCTGTGGTGAGACCAAAGGGCAGAGCTTTGAAATGATGATGACTGGCTCCCAGCCGGAAGCGGAGGAATCTTCTGGAGCGTCTGTCCATTTTGATATGGTAGTAAGCGTCCTTAAGATCTATGGAGCACATCCAATTGCCCTGACCCAGAAAGGGTAAAATGGACTGTAGCGTGACCATCAGGAACTTCGTTCTTTGAACAGACCTGTTTAGTCTGCCGAGATCCAGAATGGGTCTCCAGTCCCCTGTCTTTTTTGGTACCAAAAAGAACCTCGAGTAAATTCCGGATCCTTGTTCGTCTGCTGGGACTGACTGGATGGCTCTTTTTCTTAGCAGTTTTGAAATTTCTTGAACTGCTTGATCCCTTAGATTGGGTGGAACATCTGGAAGGGATTTGTTGGTAAAGTGTGGAGTGCGAAAGAAGGGGATTTGGTAGCCTTCGGATATGATAGAAAGTACCCATTTGTCTTGTGTTACACTTTGCCAGGCTTTTGGGTACAGAGATAATCTTCCCCCAACTGCCTCCGAAGGTGGACAGCCGGGCAGCACTTCAGGAATGCTGGAAGGGCTTGTCAGAGAAAGATTCTCTTTGGCCCTGATTTTGAGGACCCCCTCTGCCCCTAGGGCGGCATCTATTGTTGTTCCCTCCTCTGCCCCTGGAGGGAAACTCTCCACATGTGTCAGGCATGGCTCCCTGGGGTTTCCGGAACCACATTTTCCCACTCTTCTGACCTTTAGGATACGGTCTTGAAGGAGTGGAAAAACAGACTCCCACAGCAGAGAGAGTCTTGCCCTCCTGCTCACACCTGGTAAGGGTATCCTTCACCTGTGGTCCAAACAGAGCAGAACGATCAAAGGGGGTGTTGGTGAAAGATGCCCTGAAGGGTTACACAAAGTTGCATAACCGCATCAAAGCGTGTCTCCTCAGAGCCACGCCTGTGCCTGCGGCCCTACTCACGCCATCGGCTGCATAAGAGATGAGCTGCATGGAGGAGTTTACTACCGAATTTAGAGTCGCCAGCTGGGAGGCAACCTTAGCCTGGGCCCCCGCAGCTGATGGATATTGAAGGGCATCTCCTAGCTCTTTAAGGAGATCCCTTCGAAGGCGGGTAAAATGGCACAAATAGTTCAGAGACCTCATGGAGAAGGTCGCTGAGGAAAACATCCGCTTCCCATATCTGTCCATCGTCCTAGATTCCTTATTAGTGGGATGGACAGACAAAAGTTTCAGCCAACTCCTTTTTAGTGGCTGCTGTTACCACCATGGCATCAACGGGAACACCCTTGGTCAGAAATTGCTTGTCTTGAGGGGCAGTAATGAATTTTGTGTGCCTGCAGGGAGTTTGTTCCATTGTGTCTAGGGCTGACCACGCCTTTCGAGCCACCACAGACATCAGTGGATCGAAAGGCGGAGACACTCAGGAGGTGGAGGGTCGGGATCCAAATGCGTCCAGGAATACAGACTCATCCTCGGAAGGCTTAAGGGTAGTCCAGTTCCCCCCTCTGCCTAAAAATTTCAAGGCTGTCTGAGGAGGAGACGTCCTCAGAGGGGGATCTTGGGGACCCTTCCGACTCCTCTAAGTTGGTATCTGAAGTGACAAACTCAGGGGAGTCAACATGCTTCCTCTTGCATTTCCTCTTTCGAGGGGGCTCCTCTGAATGAATGGGGGAGGCCTCAGAAGAGGACGATACACCCAATGGGGTGCCCTGGAGCGCTTGTTCCCCACGCTTTGGGTCTGGAGGAGGGGCAGAGGCAGAAGCAGGCACCATGGGGGGAGGAGCCGATGAGGCTGACTGTGAGGCTGACTCAGATGCCAGCACACTCCTCATGACCTCGAAGGCGCCCCTTCCCGATATCGGAGAAGGCTCCAGCGAGACCAGGATCCTCCCCGGCATCGAGAGAGATGGCTCCGAAGCCGATGTAGGAGCCGAACTCACCTGCGCCGAAGCTCCGAGAGGGAGAACAGGGTCGGACAAGGGTCCGATGCCACTCGCCCCCTCGGAGCAGAGGGAGTCCTGGCGCCCAGATCCCTCCAAGGACGGCACCATGGAAGAGATAGTACAGTTTTGTACCTACCATAAATTTAGATGTCCGAACTGGATAGCATCTGCAGTCATAACTGGGTTGTCCTGTCGTCAGGCAGCCCTTCGGTCGGCCGGATTCCAAAGTCCGGGTCCGGCTTCGGCTGATGTCGCACTTCACCCGACGTCATCTCTGTTGGCCTTCGGGTATAAAGGCATCAGCCGACGCCATTTTCCTCAGTGTTTCTTACCCCAGATGCCAGTTGCCCTCTTGGAAGGCTAAATTTTGGGTAAATGCCAATGTTTCCAAAAAGATAGAAGGCAAACACAAAAAATAAGCAGGTATGTACATATATACAAACAAATACACCATAAGAGACTCCCCCCCGCCAGCTAGCTATTAGGAGGGTAAATACTAGGAGTACCACAGAGGGGAAGGAGGGAGGGTAATCCTGACTGCAGATGCTATCCAGTTCGGACATCTACATTTATGGTAGGTACAAAACTGTACTATGTCCTTCATGGATGCATCTGCAGTCATAACAACTGGGTAGAATACCATAGCCAACTAGGGGAGGAGGAAGAATAGATTATGGTGTGGTTAGGATCCCTTGCAGTACAGCAGTGGCAAACCCTGCTCGGGATCTGGAATACAGAGGTAAATTATAATGCTTGGCAAATGTATGCACGGAGGTCCAAGTAGCCGCCTCAATAATGTCCTTGGTTGCCACTCCTCGTAAGAAGGCTGTGGTAGTGGCTGTTGCCCTTGTAGAATGAGGCCTTATGTTCTGTGGAATTGGTTTTCCATGAAAGGAGTAACAGAATCGTATGCAATTTCCTATCCATTTGGAGATTGTCTGTTTGGAAATCGCTTTTCCTTCCCTTCCTGTTGCATAGGCTACAAACAGCTGGTCAGTTTTTCTGTTACTTTTGTTCTGTCCAGGTAGTAGCGTAGCTGTCTATGTACATCCAAGGTATGCAGCATTCTTTCCCTCTGTTTTGTGGGTTTGGGAAGAAGGTAGGTAGGTGGATTGCCTGGTTTAAAGACACTCTGGATACCACCTTAGGCATAAATGTAGGATTAGTCCTCATGGACACTCTATCTTGGTGGAAGATTAGGAAGGGTTGTACTGCTATTAGGGCCTGAAGTTCAGAAACCCTTCTTGCTGAGGTTATTGCCAGTAGGAAAGCAGTTTTCCACGATAGATGCTGCAGGTCTGCTGTTGCTGCTGGTTCAAAGGTGCAGTGTCAACTTTTCCAGCACAAAGTTCAAATCCCAAGCTGGCAATGGTGGTTTCCTAGGAGGTTTTACATTCTTGATCCCTCTGAGGAACTGCCTGAGTAAAGGATGTGAAAAGACAGGTGGGTCAAAGCTGTATTCTGCTGAAATAGCTGATGCATGTATCTTGATGGAGGAATAGGACAGGCCTGTATGTAGAAGCTCTGCCAAATACTCCAGAATGTTAGCAATGTCTATATTGGACACATCTTTTCCTCTTTCAGCACTCCAAATGACAAACCTTTTCCATTTTCCTGCATAATTCCTTCTTGTTGAAGGTCTGCGGGCTTCAAGGATAATGTCTTTAACCCTTTGGGAAAGCTCTGGATTAGTTGCTGCTATGTGATGTTCCATGCAGTCAGTTGCAAAGTTTTTAGGTTTGGATGCATGATGCTGTAGTTGTTCTGGGTTAACATCAAAGGCATCAGGGGTATTGGCCATATTTTGTCCTGAGACATGCTCCTCAGCAATGGGTACCAGTGTTGTCTTGGCCAGTTTGGAGCTATCAGGGTTATCCTTGGACGTTCCTCCTTGATTTTTAGTAGTACCTTGTGCATCAAGGGAAGAGGTGGGAATGCATATGCTGTCAGGCCTTTCTAGCTGAAGGAGAGCGAGTCCACTTTCCATGCAAGTGGGTGGAACGTCCTTGTGCAGAATTTTTTGAGCTGGTGATTGAGAGGGGAAGCGAATAGATCTATCTGTGGCATTCCCCATTTCTTTGAGATGGCCTTGAAGATGTCCGGGTGTAGCATCCATTCGTGAGCATCTGAGGTGGTTCTGCTTAACATGTCTGCTAGAGTATTCTCCTTTCCTGGTACGAATATTGCCTGTAACTGGATGTTGTAGCTGAGCGCCAGGTTCCAAAGGTCCAAAGTCATTCTGCATAGGGGGTATGAATGAGTGCCTCCCTGTTTGTTGATGTACCACATGACTGTGGTGTTGTCTGTCCTTATCAAATGTCCTGCTTTGAGGAATGGTCTGAATTTTTGGATTGCCAGCTTTACTGCCAGCATTTCTTTTAGGTTGATGTGCAAATGGAGCTGGTCCTGTGTCCACAATCCTTGTACTCATTTGTCCAGCATGTGAGCCCCCCATCCTAGGTCTGAGGCGTCTGTTGTGATGGTTTGGCTTGCTTGATAGTTGTGAAAGGGTAGGCCTGGATTTGACTGGCATGCTTGAGCCCACCATAGGAACTCCTGTTTTAGGCATGGGATTAGAGGAATTTCTGCTTCTAGGCTGTGCCTGTGTTGGGACCATAAATTCTTTAGGTACCACTGTAGTTTTCTCATATGTAGTCTGGCATGTGGAACCAAGATTATGCAGGATGCCATGAAGCCCAAGGCCTGTAGAACTTTTCTTGCTGTTAGCTTGTTCTGTTTTGTTAGTGCCAAGAAGTAAAGAGGGAGTTCCTTTGTTTTTCTGCAGTTAGGAATGCCATTTGTTTTACTGTGTCCAATTCAGCCCAAGAATGTCCTTGTTTGGGATGGTATCAGCCTTGACTTTTGTAAATTGACTGTGTATCCCAGTGCTTGTAGCAAGTAAATGACCCTTTGTAAATCTGTTGTCAGCTTGCTTTTGTTGTCCCCCTGTAGCAGACAGTCGTCCATGTATGGATAAATTTGGATTCCCTGTAGTCTGCAGTGGGCGATTACTGATGCCAGGCATTTTGTGAATACTCTGGGCGCAGTAGATAAGCCAAAAGGCAATGCTGAGAATTGATAGTGCTCTGATCCTGCAAGAAATCTGAGGTATCTTCTGCAAATTGGTCGTATGGGGACGTGCAGGTATGCCTCCTTGAGAGCTAGAGTTACCAGCCAGCACTCCTTGCCCAGCATGGGAAGAAGTTGCTGGAGGGTCAGCATTTTGAATTTTGGGACAATGATGTATGTATTTAAGATGGACAGGTCGAGAATAGGTCTCCAGCTTTTTTCCTTTCTTGGAACTAGGAATAGTCTGGAGTAGAATCCTTTGCCTTGTTCTGTTATTGGCACTTTTCCACAGCTCTCATCTTTGTTAATTGCATTATCTGCTGTAGAGCTTCTGTTTTTTGATTTGGAGGCAGGTTTGGCATTCCTCTTTTGACTGGTAAAGTGTGGAAGTGGAACCGGTATCCTTGGTCTATGGTTTGCAGAATCCACTTGTCTTTTGTGATATAGTGCCAGTTTTTTGAAAATAAAGTTAATTTTCCGCCTAATGGTGCTGCTATTTGTTCCCTGGTAGGCGGAGTTAGAATCAAGTCACTGTGCTGTTGTAGTGGCAGTGGCTGTGTCTGTGCCTCTGTTATTACCTTGCCACTGTCGTCCTCTGTAGGCAGCCCATCTGGATTGATTTCTGCCTCTGGGACGTCTATTCCTGCCCCTTTGGGATCTTGTGGAGTCAGGAAAGGACCAATTTTTGGCAGGCCAGTTCCTGCTAAACCTTGGGGGTTGAACCTGCAAGAAATCTTTAACCGTTTGTACAGATTTTGCCTTTTCTTCCATTTTCTTCATTACCTGCTGGGCAGGTGTACCAAACAAACTGGCCTTATCCATAGGTGCATCTAATAACTTAGCTTTAACATGATCCGGTAAGAACTGTTCCTTCAGCCATGCATGTCTTCTTATCACTGTGCCAGTCATGGCTGATCTAAATGAAGCCTCCAGTGCATCATAGCCACATTTTAAGGAATGGTTACTAACCTGTTGTATGTTATTTACCATTTCTAATATATATTTCTTATCTATAGAGTCATCAGAGGATAGCTTTTAGTTAACTGATCAAGCATAAACTCTTGGTATTGTATCATGTGAAACTGACAATTTAAAGCTCTAGCTGAGAGAGTAGCGGAGGTGTAAACCTTTTTGCCCCATCTGTCTAAAGACCTGGCTTCCCTTTGAGAAGGAATAGGGTTTTTTGCTGTGGTCGAGGCTGCTGCCTTAGGCCCCTGGGATATGGTTTCGGGGTCTGCAAGTGGGGCCTTGTATAAGTGGTGATGAGTGTCTGGAACCCTGTAAAATCTGTCTGGTTTGACAGGGGCTGGAGGTAAGGAATCTGGTGCAGAGCAGACATCATTAAATGCATCGTCCACAACAGAGAGGACAGGAGGTATAGCTAAAGGCCTGTGTTGTGGTAGGTGCAGAAAAGTCCTAAGTCTTTCTGGAATCTGAGAAATCCTGTTCCTGCCATTGGAATTGTTCTCGCATGGCATGTAAGGTTTCCCCAAAGGAGAATTCTTCTGGTGGAGAAGCAGCTGGAATGGATTCTTCAGCATCTGAGACTTCATAATTGGAGAAATGAGCCTCTGGCTGGTCTGTAATATCAGAGTCCTCCGCGGAATCATCAGAGGACACAGGCTCGGGGGGCTCTGCTCTAGGTCTCTTTTCTGGGGGCTGAGAGGCCCTGTCTGGGTGAGATTGAGATCCCCTAATTAAGGATATTAAATCCTCTGCCAGAGTAAGCATTTGTGAACTAGAAGTGGGCCTAGTAGAGGGGGGCTTAACAGGCACTGATTTAGTAGATTTGGCTGCTTTAGCCCTGGCAAAGGCCTTAATAGACATGGCTGCAGGAGGCCTAGCAGCACCACGTGCTGGGGTAGAGACATCCAAAGGGATGGTGTCTGATAAGTCACTAGTAACCACTGTAGGTAAGATTTCTGAGGCCGTTTCAAGTAAGGTAGCAAGAGCCTCAGTAGTAGTCATTGATTCAGCTGTGCTTTGATCAGTTTTCTCGGTTTCGGCGAAACCGAGACACTCATGTTTGCTTAACCATGGTTTCGCCGAAACCGCGGACCGCGAAAGTGTCGGTCTTTTCTTTGCGTTTTTAACAATCTGGGTAGTCGGAGGATCCGGCGGCATAATGTACGCAAAATCTGAGCGAAAAACTGTTCAGCAAACTCCGACCGGCGCCTAAGCGTTCGTCCGTCGGATGGGACACAGGCTGACCTGGCTGCTAAGTGCTGGTCTGGGCCTAAACAAGGCAAACAGTAAGAGTGGAAATCTTTATGAGGTATTTGTTTCCCACAAGTTAAACAGTTATTGACTTTTTCTGACATCGGCTGAGGCAAGAAAGAGTCCCCAACGGGGTACTTAGCTTTTAGAAGTCTTCGAAGTAGTATTCGGAAGTAGTAATCTCTGGATCTGACCGACCGGCACTTGCGAACAGCTTCTGCTTCGGGCGCCACGCGGCAAGAAAGACTGGGGAAAATGGCGTCGGCTGATGCCTTTATACCCGAAGACCAACAGAGATGACGTCGGGTGAAGTGCGACATCAGCCGAAGCCGGACCCGGACTTTGGAATCCGGCCGACCGAAGGGCTGCCTGACGACAGGACAACCCAGTTGTTATGACTGCAGATGCATCCATGAAGGACATCGGAGCAGACTGAACCAAAAGGGGAGGTATCAGTGCCGACGGTCCCACGATTCTAGCCTCAGCATGCTCCGGCTCCGAACTCAATGGAGGAATCGAAGGAGGAACTACTGCAGAGACAGGTAGAGCTGAACCCTGATTGGGGGGGGGGGGGGCTGGATAGCATTTTAGCCAGGGTCTGCAATTTTAAAAGCCTGCTCACCACTCTCTCCAAATCATGGTCAGAAAGTCTAGACGACCGAGAAGAGTGGGATCGATGACTTCGCTCTGACTGCAACAAGGGGTGACCCTGGAGCAGAGTGTATCGACTCCAAGGATGGTGACCTGGAGCGTTTTCGACTCCCTGATGGTTCCGACAGAAGAGTCAGGGCCGACTGGGAAATAGGTACTTCGGCTCCAGTCGGAGCCAAAGTTGACTTGGAGATAGGTACTTCGGTTCCAGCCGGAACCGAAGTTGAAGCAGAAGCCACACACGGAGACAGCTCCGAACTGGGAGCTGACAGCTTCGATGGCCTGGAAGGTTTCACTGACTGAGCCTTGGCCGGTGATCCTTCAGGTTTAAGCAAACCCCTAAGGATAAGCTTATTCCTACGCTCCTGCAGGACTCTTGGACTAAAGGCGTGACACACCGAACAAGAGTCCTGCAGGTGTAGGGTGCCCAAGCAGTAGACACAAGAAGTGTGACCATCTGTCAGAGACATTTTCTGACAGCATGAGTTACACTTCTTGAATCCAGACACTTTTGTGTCTTTAGACATTCCAGTAAAGGAAAATTCAAATACAAAGAAAGAGTACAAAGGGAAGTAGGTAACTAGAAAAAAAACACAGTCCACACAAGTTACCACACCCTAACAGCACACACACACTATAATATAAGACCTACAAACTACCACAATTTCTATGAAAAAAATGTTTCTACCTTAAAGAAAACAAGGATAAGCCTCCAACTAAAATGGCTTACCTTAAAAAGGCAAAACGGGAGTGGGGGAGGGAGGGGAAAACTCTCTAAGAAAACGAGAGTTCAAGGGGGGAATTAAACACTAACAAATACCACAAATCCTACAACTATGTATGACACTAAGTGTTATAACTAATAATATATAAAAAGTTCTAATATTATCAATAAAGTGAAAAAATATGACCTGAGCCAGTAAACGCAACCTCGTAGCAGAAGCAGCAAACAAGATCTGGGTATCTAGCGCCAGACATCATGGGATATAGGGGGGCCTCGAGCCAGTAAGCAGCTCTCGAGCTTTTGAAGATGGCCGAGTCGGAGCAGAGGATCGGCTCTGAACCCAACCAGCAAGAATGAAGGTGAGATAGACAGCTTAACATCCCATCTTGTAAGGACTGCAACAGTGAAACACGAACATTCTGTCGGCCTCTGAGAAATGGTAGTCGGAAGAGAAGACATCATTTTTTGTCTAGAAATCTGTAATGAGAATGGCCTCCTCGGAAGCCGGTGCCTGCATCGTGGCTCCGGACCCAACCAAGGAAGAGACAGCCAAAGGCTTGGAAGACTAAGTGGATTTCTGTGGCATACCAGACTCCAAAAGGGTCTTGGCAGAGGCCTGTGCAGAAACAGAGTCGAGCATCAGGGGCTGCGAAAGCACCTCACCGAATTCCGGAGAAATGACGACTTGCTTAGCAGTAGCGTTGTCGGAAGGCTAAGCCTTGTGTGGCCTGTCTCTATCTTTACATTTTTTTGGAATGTCGGATTATTGGCTGACGGACGCCATATCAGAATTCGAAGACTGAATACGGAAATAATTGTCTACAAAAAGAGCTCTATGGCGAATGGCTCTCGCATTTAAGAGGGCACAGAACTGGCAATGAGGGACGTTGTGGTCTGGGCTTAAACAAGTGATGCAGTAAGAATGAAAGTCTCTGTGTGGGATCGGCTTTCCACAGGTGAGACAATTGTTTTTCGGACATCGGTTAGAGCAAAATAAAAAGGGTCCCCCAATGGGGTACATAGCTTTAGACGTTTTTCTGCTAAAATTAGACTTTTGGTAGTGACCAACCGGCACTCGTGCAAACTGGTTCTGCTACGGGCTCCATGGCAAGAATGAATGATGTAATGGCGTCGGTTGCCTTGCTTTATAGTACTGACAACCTGACGTCAAACTACAGGCGACAGCAACCGGAGCACAAATACAATGATTCTGGTATTCAGGCCAGCCGAGAGCTACCACAGCAGGGATAACCCACAGGTGATGACTGCAAAAGTGAAACACAAAGAACATCTGAGGAATTCACCACAAGCTGAGACCTAAATCCACTGTCAATTAACAAAACAATATTTATACAAATTACTTAGAAATAGAATAATATTCAAAAAGTATTTCACTTAGCCCGAGTCTAGTGAGAAGCACCCGCTCTAGTATAGCAGTAAACGAGATCTGGGTTATCTTCCCTAAGCATGATGGGATAGGGTATAGCCTCGAGCCAGTGGAAGCTCTTCAGCTTTAGTAATAGGCTGAGTTGGAACCGATGCTCAGTTCCGAACCCCAGCCAGCAAGAATGAAGGCGAGACAGGATAACATAACATCAATTGTTTCACTACTGAACTTAAAGTACAGACTATGCAGAAATTTCCCAACGACATTGGTTATGGAAAAATGTAGTAATAAATGACTAAGGCTCAAATCTGACAGTAGTGCACAGTTCTGCTACAGCTATGAATTAAACTACAATACAATGGGTTTAAAATACAGACAGTTTTTACAAAATTCTAAAAATACCAATAGTAATAGTAAACATGTATGTATATTACTATAACAGTTAATGAAAGTAACCTTTATCACTAAAGAACAAAAACAGAGTAAAAGTCCATCTAAAAGCATAACACAAGCTAGAGAAAATAATACAACTGGGAAAAGAGAAGAATCCTATAAAAAGAATAAGAGGAATAGAGATGGTAATACGAAGTGTCATTTCTCTTTTGAAGAAACAATACACCAAACGTGCCTGAGCAATAAGAACCCTTCGGCACTCAAAAGTGACAAATAAGAACTGGGCAACTCAACTGTGCAAGGAGATTATGGGTAGGGGAGGAGGCTAAGCACCAGATCCTAAGCTTTGAAATATCCGACGATGGATGTGATGTTAGATTCGATACCCCCATAAGTAGAGGAATGGATGGAAACAACATCAGATCCAGTGTTCTGCAAATGGAAAATATAAAATAACGCACAAAACAGAGCTCTCTGATAGCTTATAAGAAAGCACTCAAGCTACAGAATTCCTTAAATTGATGAAAGGTAGGTGTTTCATCGAGCAGGAAGTACATGTGCTGGAGATCCCTCACTTGATTCTGCTTTAGGTGCTGACAGTGTGTACTGTGATGTGGACCCTCAGTTGTCTAGATAAAGAATATCACTGCAGCAAGTAAACAAGGTCTGGGCAGTGATCTTGATAAAAATGCGAATGTAGTAAAGTTGCTAGAAAGCAAATCTATCTTTCCCCCAGATTAACTATTTTAAAGCAAGTTAGGGAAAAGTAAGGAAAAAGACCTTCCAGGTCCAGAGCCGAGAACACAATCCGGGCGTACTGTTACACTCCAAACACCAAGTTTTTAGATAGATAGTCCCAAATGGTAAAGTACAAAAGGATGCAATGTTGTAACTGCCAAAAATAACCTTCAAAAGTCCAAATACGAACAGTCAACCGCTTTATTGCATCAACACCACAAACAAGCAAATATATCCACGAGTGCTTTCGCCCGGTCTTACCGGGCTTTTTCAAGTGTGACAGTTTGAAAATCAACACAGATATTTATAGCGCAAGTGCACTTCACTAATTAGTTCATTGCTAAAAACATCACCAAACCTCTGGTGAATGCCAAACCAACTTAAACATGTACAAATTAAAATAAATAGTTAAATGAATGTAAATGACTATAATAGCAGTACACGTTAAATACACTGTTGTTAAATATAGACCATATATATATATATATACAGTAGTGCATTAAAATCATGTTTGGCAAAAAATTATTTAAAAATCAATTAAAATTCATTTAAGAATTGGGTGATTGTTTTAACCCAACTAGTTTCTAACATGTACAATGCAACAACTAAAAACCTAATTTTCTAAAACCAACAATGTTCTACTGAAGGTACTGGATAATTGCTCTCTGTGTTACAAATACTATTGAATGCTGGGGAAGGGAAGGGATGGGGGGGGTTAGTATAAAAAACTAACCTAACTGATGTAAAACCTGCTGTTAACATCCTATCTGAATCTAACTAATAGCCTGGTATGCACTGGTAACTAATGTGAAATAGTTACTGTTTAACCGATAAGCTGCAAAAGAACCTACCCCATTTCATGTACTTGTAATAATTAAATATGTATTAAAGTGCATTTCTTTTCTTTTTTAATATGGGAACTAGACTGGTATTGTCATTCAGCCCTGGATACTTGGTTGCATTAAGTTTGAGCTGCCAGTTAAGTTCCCTGATACCCAGTAACGTTTCCCAGTCACCCCCTCTGGTCTTGTATTTTTTCAATGATAAAGAACTTGATTGACATTTGCGGACAAATCAAAGAATGCTTATAAAAAGCATTTGTTTCTTTGCATTTACTAATGTCGTACAAGTGCTCGTAAATCCTGCGCTTGAAAGCCTGTCAGTTTTGCCGACATAAAAAGCCGGACAAGACTGACAAAGGCCAATGTACACCACACCTATGGTGTTACAGGAAAAATGACCTTTGGCATGCAAAGTTGTATTCCTTGCCTCAATGTGTATTTGAGCCCCTTGCAAAACATATGGGCATTGATTGCATTTGCCACATCTAAAGGTTCCGATGTGCTTAATTGATTTGCCACATGAAGATGACAATTCAGCAGTCAAATTTCTCTCAAATATCCCTTTGAGATTGGTATCTATTTTTTTGACAAAACCAATTCTAGTGGGAACAAGCCCAGAGATCTCCTCTTGCATAGTGACCATAGGCCAAAGGTTCTTTATGGTACTCTCTATAATATGGGAATCTTTCGTGTAAGTGTAAACAAATTTTTTTCTAAAATTAGTGTCAGTTACCACTTCTACTTGAGAAATGTTGACCTGCGTGCCAAGTAAAGGAGGGTATAACTCATCTCTTTTTAATATAATTTCAGCCAATACAGATTGAAATAGGCTTTCTGGGTAACTTCGCTCCATAAATAATTTTCTAAGAAAGTCAACTTCCTCAAAAAATAACTGTGTTGTACTGCACATTCTTGATGCTCTAATGAGCTGTCCCTTAATTATACCTTTTTTTAGGTATGGAGGGTGCCCACTTTCAAAATGTAAGAAACTATTAGAATAAGTATCCTTACGAAAAATGTGAGATACAAATCCAAATTCAGCAGTATCCTTGTGTAATTTAACAACCAAGTAATGCAATTCACTACTGCTTATTTCATAGGTAAAGGTAAGAAAATTAGTTGACCCATTTAAATAATCCATGAAATCCAAAAATTGTTGTTCAGAGCCTTCCCAAAAGATACAGATGTCATCTAAAAATCTTCTGTAATGTTTGATGTGCCTTTTCCAAGTTGTTGAATGGATATAGGCTATCTCCCATTTGTGCAACACTATATTGGCGTATGCCGTGGCGCAAGGTGCGCCCATCGCCACCCCACTTTTTTGCCTAAAGAATTCTCCATTGCAAAAAATGAAATTGCTATGCAATATAGTGTCCATAAATTCAATAATAAGGTTGATTAAATTGTTATTTAATTTAGTTTCAGTGGCCACCATCTGGGAAAACCATTCCATACCTTGCGTGTGAGGAATACTCGGGGAAAAGTTCCACTATGTCTATGGTTATCATTAAAAAATGAGAATTATCCATATCTGTTGGTAAAGTGCTGAGGAATTCCCATGAATCCTTACAAACGTATGGAAGAGAAGCAGTATATTCTTTTAAATGCTGATCCACAAATTTACTGAGAGGCTCTGTTATACCTCCAGCTCCTGCAACTACAGGACGAAATTTTAAAGGATTTAATCCTTTGTGGACCTTGGGTATACCAAACAAGGTGGGGGTGCTTGGTTTAGGTACCCACAAATAATTATGCAGTTTTTCGTCTATAGAACCCTGCATCAAATGATCATATAAACAGTATTTTATTTTGTCAATTGAAATGTTTAACTCATTTTGAGATACAGGTTCATAGACATTATCGTTCTGTACCAAGTCATGTAAATAGTTCTCATAATCATGCTGAAACATTAGCACAATACCCCCCCCCCTTTGTCGGGCTACATTACTCTTATGTGATGTTTCTTGATGTCGTCCATGGTATCTTGCAAACTTTGAGGGAAGTTACTGGATGCATTGTCTTTAAAATTACTTAAACTTTCCCTCCACATCCTTTCCACCATTTCTTCAAATATTTTCAGGGATGGATGTGTGGGTGGGTTGAAGGTACTACTTCTAACTAGAGAAGTGGTACAATTCAACTGCTTCTTGAAAAATATGGATAAATTAAGATTCCTAATGAAGGTCTTAAGTTCTATCAATAACCTGGGAAGATAACTGGGTTTAATCGGAACAAATTGTAAACTTTTAGTAAAAAGTTCAAAATAACTGTTGGAAACGGTTAAGTCCGTGTAGTTAAATATATTGAAATTATTTTTACTTAGGACTTTACAACCAGCCTTTTCATCCTCTAAATTATAAGTGAAAGGTGTGTTTGCACCAATATTGGTGTCATCTATTTGCGTCCCCTCCCCCAGGAACGCTGCTGGTAAAAATTCGTTGTCCCCCCCGGTCTGCCCTGGGGGACCTGAAAACCCTGCTGGGGATTAGAACCCTCCCTCCGTGCAAGTCGCTCACTTCTTCTTGGTAAATCCTGGTTGCTTTCATCATTGTGATTGTGATTATTAAAACTGTTGAAATCATTACGGTCATGCTGCTCTACATCATTTCTTGCCACTCTAACAGGAGCTGGATACGCAAGTCCCTGTCTATATTCATTAAGATCCCTGTCCAATTGTTTAGCTTTTCTATCCAACACCTTGAAACAATGCATATCAACCTCAGCAAAAGTATCATTATATCATATATCATAAAAAGAAATGCACTTTAATACATATTTAATTACTACAAGTACATGAAATGGGGTAGGTTCTTTTGCAGCTTATCGGTTAAACAGTAACTATTTCACATTAGTTACCAGTGCATACCAGGCTATTAGTTAGATTCAGATAGGATGTTAACAGCAGGTTTTACATCAGTTAGGTTAGTTTTTTATACTAACCCCCCCCATCCCTTCCCTTCCCCAGCATTCAATAGTATTTGTAACACAGAGAGCAATTATCCAGTACCTTCAGTAGAACATTGTTGGTTTTAGAAAATTAGGTTTTTAGTTGTTGCATTGTACATGTTAGAAACTAGTTGGGTTAAAACAATCACCCAATTCTTAAATGAATTTTAATTGATTTTTAAATAATTTTTTGCCAAACATGATTTTAATGCACTACTGTATGTATATATATATATATATATATATATATATATATATATATATATATATATATATATATATATATATATATGGTCTATATTTAACAACAGTGTATTTAACGTGTACTGCTATTATAGTCATTTACATTCATTTAACTATTTATTTTAATTTGTACATGTTTAAGTTGGTTTGGCGTTCACCAGAGGTTTGGTGACGTTTTTAGCAATGAACTAATTAGTGAAGTGCACTTGCGCTATAAATATCTGTGTTGATTTTCAAACTGTCACACTTGAAAAAGCCCGGTAAGACCGGGCGAAAGCACTCGTGGATATATTTGCTTGTTTGTGGTGTTGATGCAATAAAGCGGTTGACTGTTCGTATTTGGACTTTTGAAGGTTATTTTTGGCAGTTACAACATTGCATCCTTTTGTACTTTACCATTTGGGACTATCTATCTAAAAACTTGGTGTTTGGAGTGTAACAGTACGCCCAGATTGTGTTCTCGGCTCTGGACCTGGAAGATCTTTTTCCTTACTTGTTCCTGGTTCACATTATTCTAGTGGCTTATTGCTGCAAAGGTCTACTACAAACATATCTTCTAGGTTATATGCAAGTCTGTCAATTTACTGCAAAGGATTATGGTTACGAGATATTAACAAGCTTTATCCTAAAGTCTGACTTCAGCCAAAACTGCTAAATGACTTGTTGCTAAACAAAGTGTTGCACTTTTTCCCTTCTTTGTTTCATAATTCATTCATCCATCCACAACCCTTTTTCCTACATTTCTTCCATTCATTACATTCTCATTTACTTCCTTGAGACTGAAGTTGCAAATTATTTTGAACATTATGCTTTTTACCAGTCCACTTGTCAAGTTAAAAAAAAAATGAAGATTACAGTGTGTTTTGATGATTTTTGGTTTCAATAACTAATCATGAACAGTAGCAGACTAATAAAAAAGCCATAGGACAGTCATCCACACAAATATTGTGAACTAGTCCAGAATAGGTGCTGGTTATGTTGTTGGCACCAACTAAAAAACATTTTCCATTTCTTAATATATGATTTTCTATCAGCAAGCTTTCTTGCCTCCATTAGTACCTGCTGCATTTCCTCCATAAGCATGTGTCTAAAAGGCATTAAGAACTTATTATCTAGGAAATCAAATGAAGCGGATTGTTACTGGGGTGTATTAAACAACCCTGCTCTTGTGTGAGCAAATCCAGTGCATGAGGAAGCTTGTGGTAATTGCCTTTGGCCATTTCCAAAAGAAAAAGAACCAAGACTGCCAGGGTCAGAAGGGAATCACCACAATGATCTTGGAGGATTTCTTCTGAATCTTCAGAAGTACTCTGGATATTAGTGAAAAGCGTGGAAAAAGCATGAACGTTCTTTTCCAAAGAAAAGAAAAAAAAGGGATATGTCTTTCAGACCTTCTTGCACAGAAGTCCTAGAACAAAATCTTGACAGTTGATTGTTCAGACAAGAGGCAAAGAGGTCTACTTGAGGAACTCCAGCTGGATCCAGTCTTGGAAGACAGTCATTCTGGCTTCCATTTGTGAGGGTCTGCCCTGATCCTTCTCAGCTTGTCTGCCACACAGTTTTTTTTTTTTCAGAAGGAATGCAAGACACCAATAAAGTGAAAATGTGGTGTGAAGCTATAGCCCAAGCTAACATGGCTAAGGGAGTATAACCTGGCTTCCCCCCTTGCTTGTTGATGTATCACTTTACTCTGGTAATGTAAGAACTTGAAGAGGTCCCAGGGAGTAAAGATGATTCAGAAAGTTGAGTGCACTGATCAGGGCAAACATGTCCTTGATATATTTGTGTGCTTGCATCTTTCCTTGGTGTTCAACACTCTGCACTTTCATCCTTCCTGAAACTGCTTCCTCGCAAAGTCTGAGGCATTTGTGGCAATTGTGACTGAATGCTTTGCAGCAGGGAGGTAGAAAGGGAAACCTGGATTTAAGGACACCTGTTGTGTCCACTAAATGATTTATTTTCTAACAAACCTTAGCACTGGGATTTGAAAAGACAAAGAGTACTGGTGCTGGGACCAAAATGACTTCACCCATCATTGGGTCTCATGTGAAGTTTTGCCATGGGCATCATGAGAATCATAAAAGCCATGAAACCCAAAATCTTGAGGTAGTCCTTCAAAGTGACAGAAGTCTGAGAGGGACGACCTTAGAAACAGATCTAGAAACAAATTTATTTTTTCTTGTGGAAGAAAAGCTCTTTGAACTAAGGTGTAGAGTTTACATCCCAGGTACACAACCCTGTGTGCAGGGGACGACAGACTTTTGAATGTTCTCTTGGAATCTCAATTGTGTAAGAGATTTCTAGATCTCTCATCCAAGACAGAGATTTCTGATAGATAAGCAAATCATATAAATATGGAAACCTGTAGATACCCTGTAGCTTGCAATGAGCTACAATCAAAAACTAGACACTTTGTGAACACTCCTGGTGCAGTGGATAGTCCAAAGGGTAAGGTAGAGAACTGATAACATGATCCAGACACAAAACACAAACTTCTAAAATCTGGATAAATAGGGATGTGACAAGTATCTTTTAAGTTGAGTGTTGCCAGGAAACTTGGAAGAGGAGGTAACAGTATGTTGCGTCTTTCGGCTTTTCCCGGTTAGGGGTCGCCACAGCAGAACTCCGGTCCGCTAATGATTGGCAGTAGATTTTTACGTGCCGAGTTGCCGGCCCTGATGCACAACCTTCAACGAAGGTACGCACATTCACGCATGTCTCCTCACAGAAGACGCTCTAGGTGAGAATCAAACAGGGCAGCGTCTTACTGTGAGGCGACAACGCTACCGCAGATCCACCACCGCACAGTATACAAAGTGAATATTGAATTTAGGCACTACTACAAACAGAATTATGAATGAAGGATTCAGAATTGGTCTCAAAGTATATTCTTTCTTTGGCACTGCTAGCATCCTTGAATAAAAACCCTAACTTATCTGGAGGGAGGAAGTGGTTCCACTACTCCTTGACTTAGCATGTGATAAAGAACTGATGGAAATAACAGTTTGACCTGGAGGATTAGGAATAACCATCTGGAAAGGAGGAATTTCTTCTCACTGTAACCTTGAGGAATGATTTTGAAAACCCATTTGTCTGAAATTGTCTGTTGCTTAATTCTGAAAGATTAGTTCAGACTTTCTGGAAGAAAACAAATGGGCCACGGAGGAATAGGGTCGCAAGGTCTCGAATAGTCATTCACATTTGTCGGACTGTCCTTGGTTTTAGGAGGTTTGAGGCTTCTTTGTGGAAAGATTAGTTGTACAAGTACAGTTGTGTACACTTACCATAAATGTAGATGTTAGAGTGTATTCACTATTGCACACATCATATTTGGGTTATCTGCTTGCAGTAGCCCTCAGGTCGGTCTGATTAACAAAGTCTTGGATCCTGCATCGGTTGCGGTCTCTTCAGTGACGTCAGGTAGTCAGGGGTATAAAAGATGCAGCTGACACCATTAAATCAGTTTTTCTTGCCCAGATGTCAGGTGCCCCCTTAATGGGAAGCAATAAAACAAATATATATATATATATATATATATATATATATATATGTATATATGTACAAACAAACACACACACACACACACACACACACACACACACACACACACACACACACACACACACACACACACACACACACACACACACACACAAGGATATACCTCCAATAAAAAAGCAAATCCACCAAAAAGCTTTTAAGCATAGTAAAGGAGAGTAGGGGGCTGGAGGAAGGGTAACCAGGACTGCAACAGAGAAGACGCTCGAACATCTACATTTATGGTAAGTGTAAACAACTCTACTACGTTCGTGTTTCACTGTTGCAGTCATCATATTTGGGTAGATTGCCAAAGCTAAGGATGGGAGGAGGAATTTAGATAGCATTAGGACCAGTTATAAGACCCTGCAAGACTGCAGTGGCAAAGCCAGATCTGGATTTAGAAAAAATTGGCAAATGGTAATGCTTGGTGAAAGTATGTACAGAACTCCAGGTGGCAGTTTCAAGGATGCCCTTGGTAGGGACATCTTTGAGAAAGGCTGTAGATGCAGATGCAGCCCTGGTTGAATGGGGTCTGATCCCCTGTGGGATAGGTTTTCCATGGTGCTTGTAGCAGAAATTAATGCAATGGCCTATCCATTTAGAAATGGTTTGCTTTGAAACAGCCTTCCCCTCTGCAGCAAATGCCACAAGCAGTTGTTCAGATTTCATTTGAGGTTTAGTCCTGCCCAAGTAAAATCTAAGTTGTCTGTGCACATCTAAGGAGTGCAGTATCCATTTCCTTTGTTCTGTGGATTAGGAAAGAAGGTTGGCAAATGAATGGACTGATTAAGAGCCACACTGGCTACCACCTTGGGCATGAAGGAGGGATTGGTTCTGAGGGACACCCTGTCTGCATTAAAGATGATGAAACGCTCCATTGCCATAAGGGCCTGTAATTCAGATACCTTTCTTGCTGAAGTGATTGCTAAAAGAAAGGCTGTTTTCCAAGAAAGGACTTTTAAATCTGTTCTAGCAGCTGGCTCGAAAGAAGGAAGAGTGAGTTTCTCCAATACAAAGTTAAGGTCCCAGGATGGAGTTGGGGCTCTCCTGGGTGGTCTTAAATTTTTGGCCCCTCTGAGGAACTGCTTGAGCAGTGGATGAGAGAAGAGGGGAGGTACTGTGTTATAATGAGCTGAAATGGCTGATGCGTGAATTTTGATGGAGGAAAAAGAAAGGCCCTTGTGAAGCACCTCAGTTAAGTATTGTAAAATCTGAGGTAAGCTGGGCACTGCTGTGCTCATCCCTTGAGATTGGTTCCAGGCACAGAATCTTTTCCATTTTTCAGCATAAGATTTTCTAGTACTAGGCCTCCTTGCCTCTAAAATGATATCCATCACTGGTTTACTGAGGGGTGGTAGATAAGAGATTAGGTAATTAGCCAGGCTGTTAGGTTCAGGCTTTGAAGCTGAGGGTGCAGAATCTGGTTCTCCTGCTGACAACAGGGTAGGGGTCTGAGGTAGGTGCCATGGGGCCAACAGTGACGCACTGCGCAAGAGGGGGTGTACCAGTGTTTGCGTGGCCAGTCTGGTGCAGTCAATATCTTCCTTGGTTTATCCTGTTTGATCTTTAGTAGTACTTTGGAGAAGAGAGGCAGAGGAGGAAAGGCATAAAATGATAGGTTTTTCCAGCTGAAGGACACAGCATTCACTTTCCAAGCTTGTTTGTGGGGAGTCCTTGTGCAAAATTTGTCTAATTGGTAGTTTTGGGGGGAGGCAAACAGGTCTATATCTGGACTCCCCCATTTGTTTGTCAACATGTTGAAAATCTTTGGTTCCAGTTTCCACTCATCTAGGTCCATGAGGTTCCTGCTTAGTCCGTCTGCCAGTGTATTTCATTTTCCTGGCAGGAACTGAGCCTGTAGATGCACTTGGTAGCTCAAGGCTGTGTTCCACAATGCCAAGGCTAGTCTGCAGAGGGGGTAAGAATGGGTACCCCCCGCTTGTTTATGTACCACATAACAGTGGTGTTGTCAGTCTTTACCATTAATTGTCCTGGAAGAATGTGGTCCTTGAAGGCTGTCAGAGCATTCTGTACAGCTAACATTTCTTTTTGATTGATATGCAGGTGCATTTGACTTTAGTTCCATTTGCCCTGAATACACTTCCCTGCCAGGTGAGCCCCCCATGCATAGTCTGATGCGTCTGTTAGGGTTTGGGTGGCAGGGGGTAGAGTGAATGGTAGTCCCTTGTTCTGGAGTCAGGCCTCTGCCCATCAAAGGAACTCTAGGCGTAGGCAAGGTATGATGGGAATCATTGCTTCTAGATCCTGAGAATGTTGACACCATAGGCTTTTTAGATACCATTGTAGTTTCCTCATATGCAGTCTTGCATATGGAATTAGAAGAATGCAGGAGGCCATGAACCCTAAGGCTTGCAGTATTTGCCTTACAGATAGCAGGGTTTTTGTAGCCACTAGTTTGAAGTAGGTTGTCAAATTAATTTGTTTCTCTGGCGTGAGGAAAGCCATCTGGGAAGTTGTATTCAAGCTTGCTCCCAGGAATATAATTTGTTGACAGGGTACCAGGTGTGATTTCTTTTCATTTATGGTGTACCCCAGAAAAGTTAGCACCTTTTGTACAAAGGCCAGATGACTCAAAAGTAGGTCCTGGCTTTCTGCCTGAATTAGACAATCTTCCAGGTATGGGTATATTTGAAAATGTCTTTATCTGCAAAATGCAATGACTGGAGCTAGGCACTTTGGCTTATCTACTGTACCCAGGGTATTCACAAAGGGCAGTGCAGAGAACTGATAGTGCATGTGGTCTGCTTTGAAGCATAGGTATCTTCTGCAAGACTCCCTGATTGGGATGTGCAGGTATGCTTCCTTTAAATCGAGTGTTGCCAACCAGGCATCTTTGCCTAGCATAGGAAGCAACTGGTGAAGAGTCAGCATCTTGAATTTTGGAATCACCAAGAAGGTGTTTAGAGTGGACAGGTCCAGGATAGGATGCCAATAATTGTCTTTTCTGGGTACCAGGAAGAGTCTTGAGTAGAAACCTTGTCCATTTTCTTCTTCTGGTACAGTCTGAATAGCCTTTATGCTTGAGAGAGAGAGTACTTGCTTTTGAGCCTCTGCCCACTGATTTGGGCGTAGATCTGGCCAACCGTTTGGGGTTGGTAATGTGTGGAAGTGAAATCTGTATCCTTGGGACACTATATATAAAACCCATTTGTCCTAGGTAATGAGTTCCCAGTTTTTTGCATGTACAGCAATCTTTCCCGCCAAAGGGGCAGTCAGTTGAGAAGTGCTTGGAAGTTAAAAAGTTAAGTCACTGAGACAGTTTACCATAGGGTGGAGTTTTACTACTCCCAGATATGAAAGTGGCCCCCCCCCCCACTGCTTGGTCCTGTGCGTACCCTGGGACTGAAGCCTGGGTGTTCTGTTGGATCTGGGTTTGGACTGAGAAGGCCTGGAAGAGGCAGGAAAGTACCAATTCTTAGAATGCCAATGCCTACTAAATCTTGGAGGTTGTATTTACAAGAAATCTTTAACAGTTTGCATATATTTAGCTTTTTCCTCCATCTTTTTAAGAACTTCTTCTGCCTTATTGCCAAACAGGCGGTCCTGATTTAAGGGAGGATTCAGTAATTTAGCGTTAACATGATTTGGCAAGGATTGCTCCTTAAGCCAAGCATGCCTTCTATGTACAGACCCAGTGACAGCAGCCCTGCAAGATGCCTCTAGTGAATCAAAACCACATTGCAAAGTATGTTTTCCAACTTGTTCAGCAGAATGCATTAAATCCTGTAAATCCTTATTATCAGCACAATCAGGAATCAACATAATTTTATGTTTAAGCAATCCAATAATATGCTACTGATACTTTAACATATGAAACTGGCAGTTTAAGGCCCTAAAGGCCAAAGTGGTGGAAGTGTATACCTTCTTACCCCATCTATCCAGCGCCCTGGAGTCTCTATCAGAGGGGTAGGATTTTTGGCAGTAGTAGCTTTAATGCCCTTGGGTCCCTGTGAAATGGTCTCAGGATCCGCAGTAGGATTTTTGAAAAGGAATTTGAGAGAGTCAGGAACCCTGTAATACCTATCAGGTTTTCTGGGAGCATGAGGTAGAGAGTCAGGGGCCAAGCTAGATTCCGAAAAGGCATCAACAATATCTAGTACAGGAGTGATAGCTAAAGGTCTGTGCTGGGGCAGGAGTAAGAAATCCCTAAGCCACTGTTTAGAATCTGAGAAATCCTGACTTTCCTAACGAAAATGCTCCCTAAGAGTATGCAAGGTTTCACCAAAAGAGAAATCCTCTGGGGGGTGGGGGTGGGGGGGGTTTACAGGGAATAGAGTCCTCAGCATCAGAATCCTCATAGGTAGATAAGGGAAAATCCTGGTCATCAGAGGAAACAGAAATTTCAGAATCCTGGTCAGAAGTATCATAAGCAAACTCAGTCCTAGGTCGTCTTAGAGGGGGAAGGCTGGCTTCCCCTGCATGAAGTAATAAGGTCTTCAGCCATTCTTATTTTTTAGGCATAGAGGCCTGACCATGCAGTCTGGGCGTCCATTTCCTAGGCATGGTTAGAGTTTTAGGCCTTGAAAAAGATGGCGTCGGTTTAATATGCAAGTCAGTAGGCCTGAATAAACCCTCAGAAGCCGGTGCCTGCACAGCAGCTCCGGACCCATCCAAGGTAGAGACATCCACAGGTTTCACAGTTAAAGCATCTCGCAGCATACCAGACTCTGAATGGGTCTCAGTAGAGGCCTGCAAATCTGAAGTAGCAGGTATCAGGGGCTGCGAAAGCACCTCGCTGAGTACCGGCGAACTGGTGACTTGCTTAGGAGAAGCTTCGTCAGCAGCTTTGGACCTAGGCAGCCAGTCTCTGTCTTTATCTTTGCATTTTTTCTGAATGTCTGTAGTCGGATGGCTTAACGAAGATAACTGAATAATTGAACTGAGCACCAAAATATTTAGAATCGAAAATATACAGACAACGTATAGTTCCTAGTTTAAATAAGGCACAAAACTGACAGCGAGGTACGTCGTGGTCAGGGCCTAGGCAAGGAATACAGTACGAATGAAAATCTTTGAGGTACTTGCTTTCCACAAGAAATGCAATTATTTACTTTTATTGACATTGGTTTAGAACAAGAAAAAGTTTCCCCAATGGGATACTTAGCTTTTAGTTGAAGACTTCGGTTCTGAAACTCGAAAATGAAAATTTCAGGAGTCGGCTGACCAGCACTTGTGAACTACTTTTGCTTCGGGCACCGCACAGCAAGAAAGACTGATGTAATGGCATTGGCTGCATGTTTTATACCCCTGACTACCAGATGTCACGGAAGGAGAGACAGCAACCAACGCAGGACCCAAGACTTTGTTAATCAGGCCGACTGAGGGCTACTGCAAGCAGATAACCCAAATGCGATAACTGCAACAGTGAAACATGAAGAACTTCTTACCATAACCTTAGATGTCCTTCCCTTCCATGTTGCAGTATTCATAATTGTAGTCAGGTGGCTGCCTGCAGCATCGGACATCCGACCAGTATACCAAAGTCTTAGGATGAGGGGTACGTGCGACGCTGCATGTCAGAGCCATAAACTGATGTCGGCTATAAAAGTGACGTCTGCACATACCCCACCCAGAACTTTTCTGCCACAGTGACCTAAGGACCTCTGATCACCAGCTGGGGGAATTTGTTTGCTTGTCTGACTTCAGCTGTCTGCTACAGAAAAGTACCCTTTTGGGTTTTTTTGTTATACTCCCTCCTTGTTTTCCAGATGTACATGTCAGCTAGGAAGGGAAAGTGTGCTTGTGGAAGACAAATTCCACACAAGGACATGCACAATCAGTGTTTTCGTTTTGTTTGGGGAAGGCCATGATTGTAAGTCGTGTGACATCTGCCAGTCCTTTGCACCTAAAACTTTGCGTAGCCGCCTGGCCGCTTTAAAGTTATACTGAGAAAACCAAAGGCTCCGACGTTTTGCATTGGGTATGGAAGGTGGTGTAGGTACCTCCAATGAGCCGCCTCTGAAGGCGGCCAAAAAAGTTAGGCCCGACACCCATGCTGCACCTCAGGAGTCCGGTGAAACTCTCGAGGCAGATGTTAGCCCAAGGTCTCATCAGAAGTCAGTTTCACAGCTGGAACTGGGAAGTGTGGTGGAAGCCGGTTCAGCAGAAACACTAAGTACGTCCACTGAGGCTGATCAGCCATCAGGCCCTGATGGCAAAGGGGAAACACGGCTCATGGTGTCAGAGGGGCCTACTACCAAAATTACTATCCACCCTGGCATCAGCTACAAAACACACTACGCGTTTATATTACGCTGTCGAAAACTCAAACTGTCGACAGCGTAATAATCAACATGAAAATGTCGAAACCCCCGAATATTGAACACACAAAAAAAAAAACGCCCAAACATAACACAAATTTGTGAAGCAAACAAAATGTTCCCCTGAACACAAATGTTGAAAATATCTTCTGTTATGGAGCTTTTCTCCCCAGGACTCCATTGAAAACGGGTTCTTTATGGCCCAATGGACTATCCTGGTAAACCAACGGCAATAAATAAATAAATAAAATAAATAAATTGCTCTATGCAGGGGGCAAGACCTCCCGCACCCCCCACACCCCCCCCGCTACTTAAATATACCAACTCCCGAGATCGCACTACATTGCAGTAAATGGAAACCTCCCCTTGCAGAGATTTCCATTTACACGTGCAAAGACTTTCGCTTTTGACATTTTGGTACCAACAATATCGGCTTCAATACTGTCGGCCTTCGACAGGGTGAACTAGATCCCACACTACTACTACAATTCCTCTTAAAAGGAAACGAAAAGAAAAGCACAGGGTTACAGAACCAGCACCTGGATGGGAAACCTTTTCCCAGAATTTATTCAGTGCCTTCCAGGCCCTGCAGTCCCAGGTGCCACAGCCTTCCCTACTGCCTGTGCAGGCCTTGGAGGAGTCAGAGGAAGAACTCTCTTCTTCTGATGAATCCCTCACTTACTTTTCACAAAGTGAGCCTCCCAAGGACTTTGTTACTCCTGAGGATGAGGATACCATTAGCCCAGAATCTCCTGAGGAGAAATTCACCTTTGGGGATACCATTACTCTTATGAAAGAACATCAACAGAAACCAAAAACTGAAGGTACCAATGTAGATCAAATCATATATCCAATGCGAAAACAAATATAGTAGTCCAGTGTCGTAAAATCACACAAGTAAAGTTTTATGGTAAGCGCTTTCACAATACAACTAAGGATTGCTTCATCAGACAACTGAGTAAAATTACTGGTCATATTTTAAAATGAGTCCTATTACAAACACACCAATTAAAATGCATTGTTCACAGAAAGGACCCCCCTCCCATATTACAAATCAATTAGTCTTTATTCATAAAATGTGCCTAACCAAATGATAAAAAATGTGTAAAAAATATATACAAATAACATATTACTAAGATAAAGCACAAAATATACATTATATAAAAGAAACATAGTGCAATGCGAGCATGTGTAAAGTGCATTCAAGGGCATTACCTAAGGGGGCGAGTTTTGAGCATCGGTTACAACGGCACGGAGTCATTAAGACCCAGTCCCCTATGAGCTCCCAGTCTCAATATCCATTCTATCTCGGTGCATTCCGTCCTATTAACAAAGTCCCCTTGTCTAACGTCTAACCTTTGTGTGTGCAAAACTTGAAAAACAAAGGTATGCTCATCCCCCTGGCCATAGTGTGTCTGGCCAAGGCATTATAATCCAATCTTTTTCTGGTACAGTATACATGGTCACGTATACGTTCCCTAAGCCTCCTATTGGTCTTACCTACATAATAACTAAAGCAGACCACACAATGGGCTAAATATACCACATTGGAGTTGTTACAGTCCGCTCGTACCTTCAGTTCCCAAAGATAGCCTGTTTCTGGGTGCCTAAAAAATCTAGACTGATCTATGAAAAGACACTGAGCACAAGACCCACACTTGCGTGTTCCAAATGGATCATTCTGCAGTGTGGCCTGGTCTCTAGGATAGCAGAGTTGTTGTTTAAGGCTTCTCGTGTTTTTAAAAGCAAACTTTGGTCTATTTCCCACTAACTCCCTTGTCTTATCATCCACTAATAGAATATGCCAGCTTCTCTCTATTAAATTTTTATACCATGCAAAATTGGCAGCATGGGGGATAACCATGGGCACCAAACCTGCCCCAACATGATCACTAGCTATATGATCAACAGCCAATGGTTCATAGGTTCATAGGCTCATACTAGGCTATCTGCCCGAGGGCATTTACAAGCCTAGCCCATATTTTTGTGGCTTACGCCACCCCTTTAGTATGGGGAACTATACCCATTATTTTGCTGTGCCTCTGTTGAGCAGTGACACTGAGGTAATCCCTGGGGTATATCTGTGATCTCCCATCCATTGGTCAAGATTTCTCTCGAACAAGGCCAGCGAGGTGCTCTGCCTCACATATACCAGGATTTTATTCCACAGCATAGGGAGTCTCTGGGTGATGAATCTATCCCTCCAGCACGTCCTATTAATAGCCGTGTCGAGGTTTAAGTCTCCCGCCCTTGTGGCTCTGACGGATCTAGATTTTTTGAGGTGAAGCATATTCATCAAATCTGGGTTTGACATGGCCTTGTATGTTAGGCAAAGGTCACCTCTGAGCAAGCGGTAAGCGACTGAATAGAGCTGGAGTTCTTTCAGTCGGGCAGCATAGGACAGATGTTTGAGACCCTTTATCCTTTTGGTGAGGAACTTTTGTGGCCTCTCCAGCTGCTGCAAGTGTCGGGTCAGATACATTCCGAACGGGGCATTGTACTCAATCATTGGTCTGATGAATGATGAGTATAGGGAGACTATGACCTCCTTTGATCTAGATGAGAATCCCTTCATGATAAGGTGGGCAATGTAGAAGGTCTTCCTAACTACTTTAGCTACATGGGTGTCGAATGACAGACTACTATCAACCTGGGTCCCCAGGTCCCTGATAACTTCTTCTGTGCTCAGTGGATTGCCACCTATTTGGTAGCTAGGGGTAACCCTGTTTTTCCCCGAAGGGTATGACTATGCATTTTTTGGCATTTAACTTTAGGCCATGGCTCTGGCACCAGTTATCCGTTTCTGTGAGACCCTTCTGAAGGATATCTGTGTCAGATGTGTTTTCTACTATGGCGCCCAGTTTGCAGTCATCTGCAAACTTTGTCAGCCATAACCCTCCTGTGTTTGCTTGTACTTCGGAAAAGTAGATGCCAAACAAGAGTGGGCCCAGGACTGAGCCCTGTGGTACACCACTTGTGACAGGCTTTGAGTCTGACATGGCGCCAGCAACTCTGACCCTGTGGGTTCTGTCACTTAGCCAGTTTGCAACCCATCTTGTGATGTATGGGTTAACATTTAAGCTGATGAGTTTTTCAATGATACCCGAGTGGGGTATTGTATCGAAGGCCTTCGCCAGATCGAGGTAGGCTGTATGGACTGCCTTTCCCTCATCAATGGCTTTGGTGACTGTTTCGAAAAAGTCAACCAAGTTTAGAAGGCATGATCTACCTTTGACAAAGCCAAACTGGGATGGATCCAAAGTCTGCAAATTCCCTATGTCTTTATTTATGAGGTCCATTATGATCCTCTCCATGGCTTTGCTGATAAGGCTTGTCAAGCTAATGGGCCGGTAATTTCCAGGGTCGGTGGAGGCACCGCCTTTGTGAAGTGGGACCACAGTTGCAGTGCGCCACTTCCTGGAGTGCGTATCCAGAGGTAAGACTATGATTAAACAGCTGTCCTAGCTGTGGGTTTAATTCCTCGTTGAGTTCGTGGAGCACACAGCCGGGGACACCATCAGGTCCCATGGATGCTGGTGTTTTTTGCTTTGGAGAGAGCAGTTCTCACTTGGGCGTTGGAGATGTTTGGGGGGCTGCAATCGCTTGGTATAGATATCTCTCCTTTGGGGAGGGGAGTTTGCACTGAACCTGTCAGCCAGTATGTTGGCAATGTCTGTAGGATCAGTAATCTTCACATCATTTTGAACTAGTTCTGAGCATATCTGGGAGTTTCCTCCCAGGTTTCTAACATAGCTAAAGAAGGCCTTATGATTGTCTTTTGAGTCTTTAGCTATTTTTCTCTCAAAATTTGCTTTGGATGATTTTATGAGAGCTCTTAGTTTTTTACTTATAGTGATCAAGGGTGTCTTACCTTTTAAGGATTTTGCTCTATCTTGTAGTAGCTTCCTCCTAAAATATATAAAGACCCTCAGAAACCTAAATTTAGACCAGTTGTAGCTGGTGCTGGAGGGGAAAAATAAGGTTTGGCTCTCCATTTCCTGTCCTGTTGAACCTAGAGGCATGCTTTTTCTATATCTCATTCGTTGTATCCTCTCTACTGGAAACTTTCTTTTAAGCTATTCAGCTCCGTAGTATAATCCATCTCCTCACAGCATAAACAGGACAACCTCATTGCCTGTCCCTCGATAATATTTGAAAAGACATGAGGTGCATGCATGCTCTTAAGATGCAAATAAGCCGGACAATAACATGGCTTCCTGTGTAACTTGGTGCTCCGTTGATTGTTGCACTTAAACACAGTCACATTTAGGTAGTCGATACTACTGAATAGTTGATGGTCAATTTCAGAAAGCTTTCTGTAGTATTAATATGGTTATAAAACATGTTCAGACTTTGCTCGACACCTTGCCAACCAATAAAGAGATCATCCACATATCGTATTTTATAGACGGTTTTTGGATTTGTCTACCAAATGTTCTTGTTCCCACTCCACCATTAATAGATTAGCATAAGTGTTGGTGCAGCTGGTGCCCATGGCAACCCCCACTTTCAGCCAATAGCAGGTATCCTCAAACAAGAAAAGTTTATGTTCTAAAACAAACTCAAGAAGTAAACATAAAACAATCTCTTCTCCATTGTAAACTTTTCTTGTTTAATCAAAAGGGATTTAACCCTAGCTATCCCCTGGTCGTTGGGTATGCTAGTAAAAAGGGAGACCACATCAAGTGTTGCTAACATTTTTAACTCAAGGGTTTTTCCACCCACAAATATTGAAATAAAGTGTTGTCTATTAACCCCATATTCTTACTTTCCAATAAAGTGTTAAAAATGTCTCTGGAAATACTATTTTTTCGAAGTCTACTTTTTCATATGTATTATCGCGCCACTTTAAAGATGTGGGGGTATACTCAGGTGGACTAGTATGGAACATCTCAGACTATACCCTCAGTGAAGCTGAAGTTATGCTTTTAAATAAAGGTTTGAATTTTATTCCTTCCATGGACATTAATGTTAGTGACTTATTAATAGCTATACGTCTATATGTATGTAATGTAGCTTTGAAACAGCAGTTTTCTGAATGTCTATCTGTTCATGAAAACAAAGTACACAAGAGAAAAAGTACATATGTACCTGTTTTGCCTGCTACCTTAGAAATCTTTTTGAAAGCATGTGAGAAAGATGTATATGCTACAGATTTTATGAAAAGTAGTAACAATCTAACAGCATTAGAAAGGCAAGCTATGAAAGATTTACAATCTAAGAAGCAGATAGTTATTCGTCCTGCCGATAAGGGAGGGCCCTGTGGTGATTTTGAATTCAGAGTATTACTTGTTCATGATGCGTGAAATGTTAACTGATGATAATACATATGAAAAAGTAGACTTAGAAAAAAAAAGACAGTATGTCCAGAGAAATTTTTAACACTTTACAGGAAATTAAGAATATGGGATTAATAGACAACACTTTACTTCAATATTTGTGAGTGGAAAAACCCTTGATTCCCCCGTTTACATGGCCTACCTAAAATATATAAAGACCCTCAGAAACCTAAATTTAGACCAGTTGTAGCTGGTGCTGGGTGGTTAACTGAGCCAATTTCCATTTATCCAGAACATGAATTGAGGAGAGCTTTGCTTGACTTTCCACAAGTATTAAAGGACACTGAGCATTTTCTTAGGGATTTATATAAAGTTATTCAATAACTGAAACCTGTTGAGTTAAAAATGTTAGCAACACTTGATGTGGTCTCCCTTTTTACTAGCATACCCAACGACCAAGGGATAGCTAGGGTTAAATCCCTTTTGATTAAACAAGGAAAGTTTACAATGGAGAAGATAGATTTTTTTTTAGGTTTACTTCTTGAGCTGGTTTTAGAACATAACTTTTTCTTGTTTGAGGATACCCGCTATTGGCAGAAAGCGGGGATAGCCATGGGCACCAGCAGCGCCAACACTTACGCTAATCTGGTAATGGTGGAGTGGGAACAAGAACATTTGGTAGACAATCCACATATCGTATTTTATAGACTGTTTGTGGATGATCTCTTTATTGGTTGGCAAGGTGAGGAGCAAAGTCTGAACAGGTTTTATAACCATATTAACACTACAGAAAGCTTTCTGAAATTTACTATCAACTATTCTACCAGTAGTACTGACTACCTAGATGTGACTGTGTTTAAGTGCAACAATCAACGGAGCACAAAGTTACACAGGAAGCCATGTTATTGTCCGGCTTATTTGCATCGTAAGAGCATGCATGCACCTCATGTCTTCAAATATTATCGAGGGACAGTCAATGAGGTTGTCCCATTTATGCTGTGAGGAGATGGATTATACTACGGAGCTGAATAGCTTAAAATAAAGTTTCCAGTAGAGAGGATACAACGAACGAGATATAGAAAAAGCATGCCTCAAGGTTCAACAAGACAGGAAATGGAGAGCCAAACCTTATTTTTCCCCTCCACCATTGGCTGTTGATCATATAGCTAGTGATCATGTTGGGGCAGGTTTGGTGCCCATGGTTATACCCTATGCTGCCAATTTTGCATGGTATAAAATTTAATAGAGAAAAACTGGCATATTCTATTAGTGGATGATAAGACAAGGGAGCTAGTGGGAACTAGACCAAAGTTTGCTTTTAAAAACATGAGAAGCCTTAAACAACAACTCTGCTATCCTAGAGACCAGACCACCCTGCAGATTGATCCATTTGGAACAAGCAAGTGTGGGTCTTGTGCTCAGTGTCTTTTCATAGATCAGTCTAGATATTTTAGGCACCCAGAAAAGTACAGTTTTGTACCTACCATAAATGTAGATGTTCGAAGATCCACATTGCTGCAGTCCTTACTTATGGGTAGTCCGCTGTCCTCGGTCGGCCCGAATACCAAAGTATTAGGCTGACGTCGGTCATGGGCGCCTAGATCTGACATCACAGCGTCAGGGTATAAAGGCGCATGACCGATGTCATATCCTCAGTCTTTTCTTGCCCCAGATGTCAGAAGGCCAAACCAGAAAGGCCACAGCCAAAAACAGAATACCTCCCAAAAACATGCCCAACAACAACCATCACCTGAAGCATAGCATCATGTCAAACTACAGTGGGGAAGGAGGGAGGGTAAATTGGACTGCAGCAATGTGGATCTTCGAACATCTACATTTATGGTAGGTACAAAACTGTACTATGTTCTTCATCTCACATTGCTGCAGTCCTTACTTATGGGTAGAATCCCAAAGCAACGGGAAAGGGAGGTTGGTAAAAATCATAAAGCATTAGGGGCTGCCAAAATGCCCTGTAAAATTGCAGTGGCAAATCCAGCCCTAGATTTAGAATAAAGAGGAAGGTGGTAATGTTTAGAAAAAGTATGCACGGAACTCCAAGTAGCTGCCTCCAAAATGTCCTTTGTAGCTACCCCCCTTAGAAAGGCCGTAGAAGTAGCAGTAGCCCTAGTGGAATGAGGCCTGATTCCAGCAGGAATCTCCTTACCATGATGGGAATAACAGAAAGAAATACAAAACCCAATCCATTTAGAAATAGTTTGTTTTGAAACAGGTTTACCCTGTGAACCCAAAGCAAAAGAAACAAACAACTGCTGAGACTGTCTGAACTCCTTGGTTCTGCTCAAATAATAACGCAACTGCCTGTGAATATCCAAAGTATGCAAAATTTTCTCCCCGTTATTTTGGGGGTTTGCATAAAAAGTAGGCAAAGGAATAGTTTGGTTTAAGGCCACACTAGAAACCACTTTAGGCATAAAGGAAGGATTAGTATGCAAAGATACCCTATCCTTATGAAAAATCAGGAAAGGCTCCACTGCCATGAGGGCCTGTAATTCAGAAACCCTTCTTGCAGAGGTAACGGCCAACAAAAAAGCAGTTTTCCATGACAAATACTTTAACTCAGCAGTAGCTGCAGGCTCAAAAGGTTGTAGAGTAAGTTTTTCCAACACAAAATTGAGATCCCCAAGCAGGAGTAGGAGCTCTACGTGGGGGTCTTATATTCTTTGCCCCTCTAAGAAATTGCTTAAACAAAGGATGAGAGAATAAAGGAGGGTCACAATCATAGTGAGCAGAAATGGCTGCAGCATGGACCTTTATCGAGGAGAAAGACAAACCCTTGTCCAATAACTCAGTAAGATATTGAAGAGCAACACTTAAATCAGGTTTGGAGACATCAAAGTCCTTTCCTTTGCTCCAAATAAAAAATCTCCTCCATTTATCAGCATAAACTTTCCTGGTACTAGGCCTCCTGGCCTCCAAAATAACATTCAAAACTTGTTGTGGAAGCTGAGACCCTCCAGAGTCTAAAATAGAATATGCCAGGCTGTTAGATGCAGAGACTGAATCTTGACATTGAGGAAGTGATTGTCCTCTTGTGACAAAAGGTGCGGAATCAAAGGCAGAGGCCATGGAGGTTCTCGTACTAAACTCCTCAGTAGTGGGTACCAGTGTTGTCGAGGCCAATCCGGCGCTATCAAAATCATGGTTGGCTCGTCTTGTCTGGCCTTCAAAAGTACCTTGGGAAAAAGAGGCAGAGGTGGAAAGGCATATACATGCAGATTGTTCCAACTGAATGATAGAGCGTCCACCTTCCAAGCTGTGTGATGAAACCTTTTTGTGCAAAACTTTGGCAACTGGTAATTTAGTGGAGAAGCGAACAGATCTATGTCTGGAGTTCCCCATAACACTGTCAACTTTTGAAATACATGAGGATCCAATTTCCACTCGTGAGGATCCACTATTTGTCTGCTCAACACATCTGCTAAGGAGTTCTGTGCTCCTGGTAGAAACCTTGCCTGAAGATTGAGGTGTAGATTGAGAGCAGTTTCCCACAAAATCATCGCTTGCCTGCAAAGAGGGTAAGAATGGGTTCCCCTTGCTTGTTGATGTACCACATGACAGTAGTGTTGTCTGTTTGAATCAACACCTGCCCTGGGTGAAGTAAATCTTTGAAAGCCATCAATGCAAACTGGACTGCTAACATTTCCTTCAAGTTGATATGCAAATGTTGGAGTTTGACAGGCCACGTGTTTTGCACCCATTTTCCATTGAGGTGTGCTCCCCAAGCCTTGTCCGAGGCATCTGTCGTTAGAATCTGACTCGCCTCTGGCCGGGTCACAGAGAGTCCCTTGTTTAGGTGACATTCCTGAGCCCACCACAAAAACTCCTTCTGAATGCAAGGTATTATCTGAATGACAGTGTCTAGATCTTGGCAGTGCTGTGTCCATACATTTTGAGATACCATTGAAGCTTCCTCATATGCAATTTGGCATTGGGAAGCACCAGAATACAAGATGCCATGAACCCCAAGGCTTGAAGGACTGTCCTTGCAGTCAGCCTGGACCGTAGAGACATTTGATGGAAATAAAGAGAAAGGCTTCTTTGTTTGTCCGGGGTCAAAAATGCCATCTGGGAAGCTGTATTCAGTCTCACACCCAGAAAGCACATGTCCTGAGAGGGTACTAGACTGGACTTTGTTTCGTTCACAGAATACCCTAGGCATCTTAACACTGCCATCACATACTGTAGATGATGAAGAAGTTCGTCCTTTTCTTGTGCAATAATCAGGCAATCGTCCAAATAAGGATAAATCTGTATTCCTCTTAGTCTGAAAAGGCTATCACTGGAGCCAGAACCTTTGTGAACACTCTGGGCGCAGTAGATAAGCCAAAGGGCAATGCAGAGAACTGATAATGTAAATTTACAGCCCGAAAACGCAGGTACCTCCTGCAACTGGGCCTGATAGGAACATGAAGGTAAGCCTCTTTGAGATCCAGAGTAACCATCCAGTGATCTTTTCCCAACAGAGGTAAAAGTTGTTGTAAAGTCAGCATCTTGAACTTTGGAATGTCCAGGTAAGTGTTGAGGATAGACAAATCCAAAATTGGTCTCCACGTATTTCCTTTCTTTGGAACTAGAAACAGGCGAGAATAAAATCCTAGGCCCACTTCTGACAGAGGAACTGGCTGTATAGCTCCTATTTGAAGAAGTAAAGAAATTTGTTTGTGAGCCTCTATCCTTTGCCAAGGAGGGACGTCTGGCATGCCTTTGAAAGGAGGCATGGTATGGAAATAGAACTTGTAACCTCGGTTTATAATGTCCAACACCCATTTGTCCTGGGTGACTAAATGCCAATTTTGCTTGAAAAGAGCCAACTTTCCTCCCAAAGGAGCTGCCAGGCAAGAAGAATCTGGCAGCTGAAAATGCAGGTCATTGGGCCTGTTTACGAAAGGACTGGCCCCTGCCCTCACCAGCAGATTGAGCAGGCGAACTCCATTGTCTCGGCCTGAAGGTACTCTGAGCTCTGCCCCTACCACGCCTAGATCTACCCCTAGACTGAGAATCAGAAGAAGGGTACGTCCATCCCTTAGTAGGCCAATTTCTACTAAACTTTGGAGGTTGTACCTGCAAAAAATCTTTAACAGTCTGCATAGACTTAGCCTTGTCTTCCATTTTCTTTAAGACTGACTCCACAGGAGGACCAAACAAAACTTCAGACTGTAAAGGGGCATCCAGAATTCTAGACTTAACATGCTCAGACAAATTCTGATCCTTAAGCAAGGCGTGTCTACGAATAACTGAACCAGTGGCAGCCACCCTAGAAGAAGCCTGTAAAGCATCAAAACCACATTGCAAAGAGTGCTTACCCACCTGTTCAGAAACATGCACTAAATCCTGCAATTCTTTACACTCTATGCCCTCTGCCAAAGCATCCACTTTAGATCTTAGCTGAGAAAGGAGGAAATTTTGATACTTCAACATATGAAACTGGCAGTTCAAAGCTCTCATTGCTAAAGTAGAAGAGGTATACACCTTCTTACCCCATCTATCCAAAGCTCTAGCTTCCTTATCCAGAGGAACCGGATTCTTAACAACAGAGGCTCTAACACCCTTAGGCCCCTGACTAATAGTTTCTGGGTCCGCCCTAGGACTCTTATACAGATATTTATGAGCCTCAGGCACCCTGTAATACCTGTCCGGTTTAACTGGGGCAGGAGGCACAGAATCTGGATTAAGGGAAGCTTCCGAGAAAACATCTGAAACAACATCCAAAACTGGAGGTATAGCTAAGGGTCTATGCTGTGGTAAAAACAAGAACTCCCTAAGTCTCTTCCGTGAATCAGAGTAATCCTGTCCTTCCCATTTAAAATGCTCCCTCATGGAATGCAGAGTTTCTGAAAATGAAAAATCCTCTGGAGGAGAAGCAGAAGGAGTGGAATCCTCTGCATCAGAATCAGAATAAGGAGGGAAATCTTGAATGGCAATGGCTTCAGCAGAAGACTCTGAATCATCTGAGGCCTGCTCCAAACTTTCCAACTCTGGCTCCATCCTGGGCCTCTTATCAGGAGGGGGCATAGAACCTCTAATTAAAGTAATCAAATCCTCTGCCATTTTAAGCATGTGCTTTTTAGGCACAGACCCTGAAGAACCAGAACTGACCCCAGAGGAAGGCAAAACAGACCTGCCCTTAGAAGGAGCCTTAGAAACAGTAACAGAAGGCCTAACCACCTTAGGCATAGAAGGGAGAATAGTAACATGAGAGGCCCCTTCAGCCTGACCTGCCTCCTGAGAGGCCACATCTTGTAAAATCAAAGTTTCCCCCTGGGACTCAACAGAAACTTCAGCCGGATCCATCTGTTCAGCTGTAGTTTCTAAAAATCCGGCGTCCGTAACGGACGAATCATCCTGCCTAGGCTTTAAAGATTTGTCTTTGCGCTTCTTAGTAGAAGCAGGCGTCGGAACATCCGACGGCATATTATAATTACACCTCTTGCCAAAGACTAACCTGGCACAATCTAACCTCCGTTTTATAGTGCGCTTATTAAACCTAGCACAAAACCGACACCCGACTACGTCGTGCTCTGGTCCCAAACAAGGAATACAAAAGCGAGTGGTAATCCCTATGCGGTATCTGTTTCCCACAAGAAATACAATTTTATTCACTTTTTCTGACATCCGGTAAGTAACTGAGGCAAGAAAAAACAAAAATATTCCCCAACGGGGTACTTAGCCCAACTTGGTATCGGTCTGAAACTCCGAAAATGAAAAATTTCAGAACGCCGAACGGCACTTGCAACGCTGCTTCTGCATCGGACCATGCGGCAAAAAAGACTGAGGATATGACGTCGGTCATGCGCCTTTATACCCTGACGCTCTGATGTCAGATCTAGGCGCCCATGACCGATGTCAGCCTAATACTTTGGTATTCGGGCCGACCGAGGACAGCGGACTACCCATAAGTAAGGACTGCAGCAATGTGAGATGAAGAACATCAGGATATCTTTGGGAACTGAGGGTACAAGCGGACTGTAACACCTCCAATGTGGTATATTTAGCCCATTGTGTGGTCTGCTTTAGTTATTATATAGGCAAAACCAATAGGAGGCTTAGGGAACGTATAAGTGACCATGTATACTGTACCAGAAAAATATTGGATTATAGTGCCTTGGCCAAACACACTATGGCCAAGGGGGATGAGCATACCTTTGTTTTTCAAGTTTTGCACATACAAAGGTTAGACGTTAGACAAGGGGACTTTGTTAATAGGATGGAATGCGCCGAGACAGAATGGATACTGAGACTGGGAGCTCATAGGGGACTGGGTCTTAATGACTCCGTGCCCTTGAAACCGATAATCAAAACTCGCCCCCTTAGGTAATGCCCTTGAATGCACTTTTTACACATGCTCGCATTGCACTATGTTTCTTTTATATAATGTATATTTTGTGCTTTATATAAGTAATATGTTATTTGTATATATTTTTTACACATTTTTTATCATTTGGTTAGGCACATTTTATGAGTAAAGACTAATTGATTTGTTATATGGGAGGAGGGTCCTGTGAACAATGCATTTTAAAATTTGACCACTAATTTTATTCAGCTGTCTGATGAAGCAATCCTTAGTTGTATTGTGAAAGCGCTTACCATTAAACTTTACTTGTGTGATTTTACTACACTGGACTACAATATTTGTTTCGCATTGGATATATGATTTAATCTACATTGGTACCTTCAGTTTTTGGTTTCTGTTGATTTTCGTTGGGTTTTTGTACCAGCAAAGGGCTTTTTTAATTTATGAAAGAACATTTTAAATGGCAGGTCTCTGATGTTTGAGACTAAAAAGAGGTATTTTGAACTCTTACAGGTGGACCAGCCTTCTCCATCTGCAGTCCCTCCTGTGCTTCCAGCCTTTAATGATGCCTTTCAGGCTGCATCTCAGACTTCAGATTCTCAGCCCCCAGCATCCAAACATCCTGATAGGATTCACAAGGTTCACCAGGATGCCCAGTTCTTGTTCAAGAACCCCCCTGCAGACCCAGCAGTCATTGTGTCAGAATCAGAAATCTGAAGAAAATACCCTTTTTTATCTGTCCCTTCATCTTCCTGTTCAGATTCAGAATCACAAATTTCTTCAGGAAGAGAGGTATCTTCCTTTCTTTGACCATTTTACAATTAATGATCAATAGTCTGAGATAAACCCCAAGCCAAACCCAGTAAACTACTGCTGTCCAAAGAAAATTGAGGAGTAAATGCATGTTTAGTTTTCGGTTTCTTTTTGACAAGAAGAATGGAGCCAACAGTGTTAACGGCAGCAACAGCTTTCCCGAGGATGGGCACAGTATTCTCACGCAACAGGACTATGTTACCTCTCCCAGAACCGACAACAGTGGCTATCCCTTTCCCACTGACGGCACCCCAACAGCCACAAAGGATGTAGCTGTAGATGCTACACCACAGGGATCTGGGGGTAAAAGAGGAGTTATTTATGGTACAACAAATTGCCACAACAGTCATCCACCTGTGGCTGACATAAATTTCTAGCCACCTGTAGCTAAGGTTGTTTACTTAACTTTTTCTTTTTGTGGCTGGAAGAAGAAGAACTCACCACGGGACCAGCAGCTTTTTTCATGGTCAAGCCAAAAATCTTTCTTCTTTCTCAGGGAAGACAAGCAGCAAATGCCAGTAAAAACATGTTTTTAAAAGTCACTATTTTGAATGAAAAACACAGTAAAATGTCCTTTAAAGCACTTTGCCAGTCCCACAAAAGCAAAACAATTTCTCTACAGAAAAAAATGTTTTCAGTTACTTCCCACCACTTTTAAACAGACAGAAAAAAATGAGTTTTCCTTTTAAAAGTAAGTTACAGTCTTGAGACAGACGTTAAAACACAATACTCCTATCTTTAAAATATCTTTCATAAAGAGGAAAGTAGTAAAACAGAGAAAATTAAAACTTTTTTTTTTAACCACAAAGGGAACTTATCTGCCCAGCAAAGAAAAGCAGAACCCGACTGTCGATCCTCAAAATTCTCAGAGAAGTGTACTCTGTTTGGCAGCAGTAAAGCTCTGAAGGGCTTCGTACCCAAACTTGTCTTTTAGTCGGCTCAGCTTGAGCTGCCTGACAGTTTGAGCATGTGGAAGGTGCCCTGAGAGTTTGGAAGCTGGCTGGCTGTCACATCCTTGGCTGGATACAACCTATATAGCTAAGGTCACAGCCCCCATGATCAATGTGATGAACATAGTAAGTGATTTAGGTCAGAGAAAAATCAATACACAATCAGAATTACTGTGAAAAAATGTAAGAACTGTATTTATGACATACTAAATAAAACCAGCATTCTAAAAGTTAACTCTCAGTTGTACATATATCGCTGAAGAGCCATGTAAGAAGGTCTGGTCAATTCAACTGAATGACAAGAACATAAATCAAATTATGAGAATTGTTATCAGTGCCTCATCACTGATGCACACTTTCAGATCAACCTACTCTTACAAAAGCTCTTAAAATATTCCTGAAGCCCTTGAGATTAGAAGAGTTCTCACTGTGGGCAGAGTTGCTGGTCAATGACATAAGGTGAGAAATGCATGGTCATCTAATTTAGGCTTAGATGAAAGACAGAAGAACCAAACAACCTCCTCTCTCTCAGCTTCCACACTGGATAAGATGGCCAACATGGTTAATGAAAATTTTAAAACTATAGAGCCATTGTGTTCATTCCAGAGACCAATAGCACCTCAATATGAAACGAGGAATATACATGTCAATACTTTTTTTTTGAAGGACCTGGAAAAAAGCCACATTCTTAAGTGGGGACAGCTGACAATGGGAAGCCCATAATTCAGCTTGGTTATTAATATTCTCTTACCAAAGGCTGTCCTCACATCTGGGATAGAGAATATAGAGCTACCAATCTATGTCAGGGTGACATAATAATAATAATAATAATAATAATAATAATAATAATAATAATAATAATAATAATAATAATAATTACACAGTTCTGTTCAAAGACTGAACAGACTAAAATTACACAAAAACAATTAAAAACCTAACTCACCTCCAATGTACTCTGAACGCGTTCTTTCTTAAAGCCATGTCTTTTAACTCCATCTGTGGTAGTAACAGGTTCTGTCCATTGGCCCTGGCCGTCTCCAGATAGTAAGCTATCACTTGGTAATAACGTCTCTGCCCAGAGTCGGCATACATTATCTTTACAGCATGTCAGTAACACATTGCACACTGAGCCCCTGAAAAGTGAAAATGCAAAACAATGTTAATTTTTAGCACTGCAAAACTGTAACAGCTCCACACTTGGTCAAACAGAACACAAAGTCAAATGCAATTGCCACATTTTTGAATTTATAATCGGTAAGCATCATTTCCTCACAAACCTGATAAATGCAGCCCACCCACATCAACATCTTAAATTAATATCTTCCTTAAAACTAAACTTTCCTCTAATAAAATCACAAGTAAGGTCAAGGCTTGAATGAATGGATTCTGGATGTGGAAATCAAATTGTTTAAAACACCACTGTAGCATCCAAATATCCAACCAATGGTCAGGGAAGCCAACACAAATATATAAAAAAAACGAGTACTTTATTGGGTGAGTGCTTTCGTGGTGTAGAGACACCACTTCTTCAGACCTTCCACAGCCATTAATATATTGCTTCATATATATTTGTTATTAACACTCTGGAGCCTATCACAATTCATAAGCAATTAATCACTGTTTAAATCTTTAAAGCTACACATTCACATTCCTAATATTTATAGAAAGCCTTCCTATTTAAACACATTGAAAATATTGTATAAATACATAAAAAACAATATCTATCAATATCTATCATGACTATTAACCATGAATAAACTACATCTAAAAAATAAAATTTGATAATAAAAGTTCAATTTACATGGTGTTGTCCCTAAAATATATATGTACTTGAATATTGTTATTATTTCAGTGAAATACACAGTGTATCTGTACTTTATATATGGTTCAACGACCCAAACTAGTGTAGAGATCTATTCCTTAAAACTGGCCTGATGTGCACCCTATCATTCAGGCCTTTACCCCTGTTTGCTTGTAACCTTATTATCCAACGTGTCTTTTGTTTCTGTCCTATTAATTATACCCCCTCCCCTCTCATTTTCAGTAACCTTCTCTATGACCAAGAACCTGAAAATATGGGTTATACTTTGTGTAAAAACATGTTTTGCTAAAGCATTAGAGTGAGATTCCTGATGTTCAAAAGATGCTCACGTATTCTAAATCATAGTTCCCTGTTAGTTTTACCCAAGCAAAAATTAGAGCAGCCATTGCAAACAGCAAAGTACACCACATTTTTGCTATTGCATTTCACTGTTACCTTGAATTTACTTTCTTAGTGTCCAGGTGCTCAAACTTATTACTTGAATCGATGAACTGGCACTGATTACATTTTGTGGAAGGTGTAGTTCTTGTATTCCTCTCAATATATCCCCCATCTCTATTAGTATAGCAAAGGTGTCTTAATGATTTTTTTTATTTTTGAATAAAAAAGTTGGATGATCCCCCACTATCTCCTTAATGGTAGGGTCAAAAGTTAGTTATCGACCAATGCCTCTATTATATTGGTTACTACTTGAACATTGCTTGAGTATTGAGTTGGAATATGCACTACATTTTTCTTAGTTGAAGTTGTGTTTCTTCATTTCTTGAAAAATAAGGTCCAACTGCCATCATCCTTAAGGCTTTGACCTCTTCTAGCGTGTCTGCTATATCATTCTCTAGATATCCCCTTTCTTTAAATCTCTCTACAAGATTCTCTACCTCCTTCATATAAACTTCATCCTTTACTGTTAATCTAGAGGCCCTTAGCACCTGCCCTCTTACTACATTTTTAAAAATGTGTTTGTGGTGCATGCCGTTTTTATGTAAAAGGGAATTTCTATTGCAATCTTATATTCTGGTTGAGAATTCTCCTTCCACGGATTGAAGTACTTTGATGTCTAAAAATTTGATTTCATTATTGGAAAAGTTTAGATCAAACTTTAAAAATGTAGTACTATTATTTATCTCAATATGGAAAGTTCTTAGTTCTTCCTCATTGCCTTGCCATATCAGGAAAAGGTAATCTACAAAACGCTTGTAAAAAATGACTTGATGCCAAGTGCTATTCAGTATAGTATTCTTCTCCCGCATAGCCATGAATAGATTGGCATAAATCCCCATGGCTACCCCTCCTTTTTGTAAATACAAAGGGTGGTCAAAAAGCTTGATGTTATTTATTAACACTTGTTCCAGTAATAGGCAAAGTAATTCAATTTGTGTGCCCTTATAAGTCCCTTCCATAGTTAGATAAGATTTTCTAAGCATTTCTATGCCTATCTCATTTGGTATGGAGGTAAACAGAGAATGAAAATCTAAGGTAACCAATAATACAGAGTCATTAATATTCTGTACATTATCTATAAATGTGTACAACTCACTCAAGAACCATCTAGTCTTTCAAAATGCTATTATTGCTGTCCACTATAGGTCTCAGAGACTTCTCTACATATACTGAAATGGGTTCTGTTGCCCAATTTCTCCCCGCTACTATCGGTCTCAATGGCAGTGACAAAGGATCTTTATGTACCTTGGGGATTCCCTGAATGATAGGATTAAGGGGATCAGAACCTTAAAATAATCTTGTAGCTCTGCTGTTATCCAATTATTCAATAAACAATCGTGTAATACCCCCTCCAATTTTGCCAATAACATATTCATTGTTTGTATATTTATAGCTTCACACGTATTTGTGTCATTTAACAAGAAGTTCTGTACTCACCATAACGTTCGATGTATGTAGTCCATCTCGCCTCACATTCTTACCCATGGGTTCGGAACCGAATGTCAGCTCCGACTCGGCCAAAATATTTCTAGCTCGAAGTCTTTCTATTGGCTGGGCTAAGATGGTATCCCATGCTGCACTGCTCCATATCCCCAGATCTAGTCTGCTGCGAACACCAACACTCATTCTTCATGCATAACACCCAAGGAACGGAAGAACAAACCAAGAATGAAGGTAGCTCTGAAACCAGACCTAACCTCCAGATCCTCCAGGAAGGGGGAAGGAGGAGGGGGTAAGTAAGAATGTGAGGCGAGATGGACTACATACATCGAACGTTATGGTGGGTACATAACTTCTTGATGTTATGTAGTCCAATCTCGCCTACATTATTACCCATGGGACAGCGTCCCTAGCACCTAAATCCTGGGAGGCTGAGTGGAAAATACTCCTGAGCACTGTGGAACCAAAGAAGACCTGCCCCTAGATACCACATCCAACTTGTAATGAGTAACAAAGGTGTGAGGAGATGCCCAAGTAGCCGCAGCACACAAATATCATCCATAGACAATCTGGCCTAATAGGCTGTAGATGTAGATACAGACAGAGTAGAGTGAGCCTTCACCGGGAATGGTAAATCTTTACCCCCTGAGGAATAAATGAACGAAATGCAACTGGAGATCCACCTGGACAGCGTAATTTTGGAGATAGGAGACCCAATTCTGTTTTCCGAAAAGGAAACAAACAGCTGATCAGATTTTCTGAGGGCTTTGGTTCTGTGCAGATAAAAACGTAATCGTCTGTGTACATCCAATTGATGAAATTTAAATTCTGCCTTGTTGGAGAACTGGGGAAAAAACATTGGCAACTCAATAGATTGATTAAGGTTACTAATTGACGCCACTTTGGGAAGAAAGGAAGGGTTGGGTTTGAGAGAAACCCTGTCCTTATTAAAAATCAAATAAGGGGGTTTGATTAATAAGGCTTGAAGCTCTGAAACGCATCTGGCAGATGTGATGGCTACTAAAAAGACAGTCTTCCAAGTTAAGAATTTTAAATCACAAGTGGCTGCAGGCTCAAAGGGGGTGAAGTAAGAGCCTGTAGAACAAAGTTTAAATCCCAAGGCATGACAGGTTCCGATACCGGAGGACGAAGTAACAGAGTGCCATTCAGAAAAGCCTTACAGAGTCTATGAGCCATCAGACTAGGTTTGTTTGCGACATGAAAGGTAGAAATCGCCACCAATTGGACTTTAATGGTTGCGGCCGCTGAACCCTGGTTGAAGAGCATAGACAAGAACTCCAATACAGACAAAATTGGAGTCGTGTAAGGGACAATCTTTTGGGTATGAGCCCAGATTGAAAACCTCTTCCATTTACTGTAGTAAATCTTCCTGGTGGAGGGCTTATGAGAGGAAGATAAAATATGAACCACCCCGCCCCCCCGGTGATAAATGATGAAGCCTAACTAATGACAGAAGTGGAATAGCCAGGTCGTCAACCGGAGGGTCCAAAGAGAGGGATGGAACTGCCCTGACGTGTGTCAGTAAGTTTGGCTGTGGGTCCAGAATCCAAGGAGCGTCCATGAGATAAGGATGGAGAAAGGGGAACCAAATTTGACGAGGCCAGTGTAGAGCAATCAGAATCATCCTGCTTCCCAAGGCTTGTGCTTTCTGAATAACCTTTGACAGCAAGGGAACCAGAGGGAAGGCATATAGTAGACTGGTGGGCCAATCATGGACTAGAGCATCCCCTGGGTGACTCCCCCTGAGGGGGGATCAACATGAAGTAGCTGCTGCATTTGGCATTGAGGGGGCTGGCAAAGAGGTCGCAGCAAGGCTGACCCCACCTGCGGAAGATCTGTTCTGCAACTTGACAGTTCAGGGACCACTCGTAAGGCATCAGAATAGCTCTGCTTAGCCTGTCTGCGATCACATTGGACTTCCCCGGAATGTGCGTTGCCATCAGAAAACGTTGGGAAGACACTGCCCACTGCCACACTCGCATGGCCTCTCTGCAAAGGGGATAGGACTTGGTTCCTCCCTGCTTGTTCAGATACCACACCACTGACATTGAGTGGATTGCAATAGTCCAGAGAGGAAGAAAACTCTGAAGTGCTTGCAATGCTAGTAACACAGCTCTCATCTCCAGGACACTGATATGCAGATGCATGTCATGCTCTTGCCACGTGCCTTGGACTGTCCTGCCTAGATAATTCCCCGCTACCCCATCTGGGAAAGCATCCGTGGTCACCGTGGCAATAGGGGGCACAGAAACGAAGGGCATTCCTGCATTCAGGTCGTCGGTGCAAAGCCACCAACTGAGATCCTGTTTGCACCAGTCCGTGAGAAGAATAGGGTAAGAAAGTGGAAGACGGAGAAACCACTGGGCAAAAAGTAGCCACTGAAGGAGTCTCATATGTAACCTTGCCAGAGGGACTAACAATCGTCGCAGCCATTGTCCCCAATAGCTGGAGGAACCATCTTGCCTTTGCTCTTCTCAGGGAGAGCAAGGCATGAACTTGTTGTTGTAGGACTCTGATTCTTTCCTGTGGTAGAAACGCCCGCATGAGGATGGTGTCTAGTTGTGCACCTATAAAAATGACACGCTGTGAGGGCAACAAGGCAGATTTTTCCCAGTTCAACGTGATGCCCAGCTGTTGACATAGGTTTATAGCAGTGGCCCTGGTCTGAATTAGTAGATGCCTGGTGGTGGCAGTAAGGAGCCAATCGTCCAGATATGGAAATACTTGGAATCCCTGACGTCTCAACCCGCAGAACTGCAGCTATGACGTCGGGTGAAGTGCGACATCAGCCGAGGCCAGACCCAGACTTTGGAATCCGGCCGACCGAAGGGCTGCCTGAAGCCAGGACAACCCATTTGTTAGGACTGCAGATGCATCCTTGAAGGACATCTTGGACTTTTGCATGTGGGTGTTCAGTTGGCTAAGATCTAATATGGGTCTCGGGTCCCATGTCCTTTTAGGCACCAAAAAGAATCTTAAGTCCCTAATCCAATCTGGTCTGAGGGGACATGTTGGATGGCTCCTTTATCTAACAGCTTTGAAACTTCTGCAGCTGTGTAATCCCTTTGACTGGGTGGAACATCTGGGATTTTCTTGATTGGAAGGGGGATCTGATGAGAAGGGGATGACATATCCTCCGGAAATTATTTGTAGAACCCATTGGTCCTGGCTAATATTTTGCCAGGCCTCCAGGTATAACGACATTCGACCCCCGACTGGCTCCGGAAACACACAGTTGGGCCTCCCATCAGGAGTGGCGTTAGGGAGAACCACAAAAGGAATCGCGGTCTTCCAAGTTGCGGGGGCCTCCTCTGCCTCTAGGGTGGCGTCTCCCTGAATAACCACCCCCTCCTCTGCCTCTGGAGGGGGGCTCACCTTGTGCACCGGGAAAAAACTTCTGTGATTTCTTGAACCACATTTTGCCACCCCTCTCTGGGCCTTGGGATAAGACCTAGAGGGAAGGGAAAAACAGACTCCTGCAGCAGAGTTTTTCCCTCCTGCTCGCACCTGGTGAGGGTGTCTTTCACCTTGGTACCGAACAAAGAGGAACCATCGAAAGAGGCATCAGTGAATGAAGACTTGAAGGCCTCCGCAAAATGACAAAGGCGCATCTAGGCCCGTCTCCTAAGAGCAACTCCCGAGCTTGCTGCCCAATTCGGTCCATCGGCTGCATATGAGATCAGCCTCATGGAGGAGTTAACGATGGAATTCAGGGTAGACATCTGAGCATTGACCGTCTGGGTCACCGCCTCAGAAACATTACCCGTGAGAGTATCTCCGAGCTCCTTGAGGAGATCTCTCTGGAGCAGTGTAAAGTGAGATAAATAATTCAGTGACCATAAGGTAAAGGTTGCTGAAGCAAGGGTACGCTTCCCGTACCGGTCCATGGTCCTAGACTCCTTGTTAGGAGGATGGACGGTGGAAGAAGTCTCGGCCAATTCCTTCTGAGTGGCCGCTGCCACCACCATGGCATCCACAGGGACTCCTTTGGACAGAAATTCCTTACCAGGAGGAGCAGACAAAAATTTATTGGGTCTCCTGGGGACTGGTTCCACAGAGTCAGGGGTCTCCCACACCCTTCGACAGACCAAATCTAGAAGCTCGAAGGGTGGAGATACCCAGGAGGCAGAGGGCTGGGCACCAAAGGCCTTAGGGAAGACAGACTCCTCCTTGGAGTGGGGCTTTGGATGGCCAGTCACCTCTGTTTCAAAATCTCTAGGATGTCAAAGAAAGAAACATCCTCAGAGGATGACTTGGGGGACCCCTCAGATTCCTTGAGGTCGGTGTCTGATGTGAGAGACTCATCCTGGGAATCTATGTGCTTCCTCTTGCACGTCTTCTTTCTGGGTGGCTCCTCAGGCAAGGACTCTGAGGGGCCCTCAGAAATGTGGGAACCCCTCATGGGGGTATCCTGATGCCTTGGGGCTCCGCTGTCTAGAGATATATGGTGATCAGAGACCTGCACCAGTGTAGTAGGGGACATAGTGACTGACCTGCATGATGCCGCTGACGACCTGGCCAGCGCACTCTGCATGGCCTCAAAGACTGGTCCCCCTGAGTCCAAGGAGCGACTAGCCTCTGAAACCACAACAGGAGTCGGACTTCCTCATGCCGAAGCACCGAGAGGGAGACTAGGAGCCGATAGGTGTCCTGAAGCCTCTCCCTCGGGTCCGACCGAAGAATCCTGAGTCCTGAATCTTGTGGACGGTGCCGACGGGGTCGGAGCTGATGTCAGCACCGATAAGCCAGGAGGGGCTGTCGGAACCAACCTAGGGACATCACACGGAGCCGAGCACTCCAGCTCCGAAAGCTGAGATACGCTCGGAGGAGGAAGTATCGAAGCAGGGTGAAGGATGGGCTCCAGAGCAGAGAACAATTTTGCCAAAACCAGTGACTGAGGGAGTCTCTGCACCACTATCAAAGTCCACATCTGATAAGGTCCTGCAGGATTTAAAGGATAGAGAGGGAGATCAAGACCTCCTCTCCGAAAGAGACCTGCGAGGAGGTGATGCTGGCCTAATGCTAGGCGATTGGCTCCGAATAGGTTCCAAAATGATTGAAGCCGATGCTGGTTCCATAACAGACACTTCCTGTGGCCCCGAGGACAATGGACCTGAGGATGTCGAAGCAGACTTTGCTATTTTCTTCGGTGGCTCCGAGGAGACTGATGGAGCCGGAGATCTCTTTTTAGATTTCGAAGATTATATCTTGGGAGCTGGAAGCAGTTTTCAGACCCTCCTCGAAGGAGGGTTTCAGAAGTCCCTTCAAAATCAACTTGTTCTTCCTTTCCTGAAGAACTCTCGGACTAAAAGCATGACAAACTGCACGACTCCTGGAGATGGATTGCTCCCAGACAATACACACAGACAGAAAGTCCATCGGTAATGGACATTTTATAGTTGCACCTAGAGCATTTCTTGAAGCCCGAGGGCTTGTGCTCCTTAGAATCTTTGGACATAGTTAGCTACAACAAAGCATCAAAGACAACAAACACTGACAACAGTAGCAACGGTAAAACAGTCACAAGGTGGGAAAAACACTACCACAAATGAGAACCTCAAGATCTCTAACTAAAATGATCCTTAGGCACAACACAGGAGGGGAAGACTAAAACCTCTAATTTAAACGGTTTTAGACCTGTACAAAAATAAAACACAAGGAAGCAAGGGACAGACTAGGTCCTCTAACTGAAACGGGCCTAGCCCGTTGGAACAGCTAGTGGGATACCACAGAAAAAACGATCAAACACAAAACTTTTTCACCATACAAGACCAGAACACGCAATAGCTATTAAAATAGCTTTTTGTTTGCAAACAATTCTCTAAAAATGAAGCAAAAAGGGTACTTAGCCACAGCCAAGAGCGAGACCACGTCCGAGCTACACGAGTGGCAAATGAGATCTGGGATATGGAGCAGTGCAGCATGGGATACCATCTTAGCCCAGCCAACAGAAAGACTACGAGCTAGAAAAGTTTTGGCTGAGTCGGAGCCGACATTCGGCTATGAACCCATGGGTAAGAATGTAGGCGAGATTGGACTACATAACATCATTTCTTTCATCTTCCTGTTATAATCTGATCTATTCATCATGACAAATCGGCCCACCTTTGTCTGGTGGTTTTATTATGATACTTTCATCATTCTCCAAACTTTTTACAGCTTTATATTTATTTCTGGTTACATTACTAAAATTAACATGTTCTTCACTCTTTAATGCATCAAAAATCTCCAGTTCACATAAATCAGTAAATACATCTACTATAGGATTGTTCGGAGGAGTAAAAGTGCTAGGTTTTTTAAATTGTCTTACATCGCTATCATTGCTGTTACCAAACATTAGTTTCAGTAAAACATTTCGACTAAATAATTTCAAGTCCAATATACTTTATCTTAGTCTTTTGTGCAGGTATGAAGAGACCCCTGCTTAGCAAGCTTCTCTCAAGTGTAAGAGTCCATGAAGATATATCTCCATATCAGCGATTTATCGTTTCTTTGTTGTTCCAGCCTTTCTTTACTGCTCATTCGTCTTGGTGATCTTGTTGGCCCTTACTCTTGAATTGTCCTCTGCTCTGTGACCTCCCTCTCACTGTGCCTTGATATGGGGAGGAAAGTCTGATTGGTAAAGTGCGAAAAACCTGCTGCTGTTCTTTATTTTCTGAAACATGCTTCTCCATTGCAGTTGCTGCTGCCGTGGTCTCAACGGACTGTTTACTTCCTGGACGTCTTTGTTCTGTGGTTGTTCAATGGTGCTAACACACTCTTTCTTTGATGTGAGAACGTCCTCTTGTGCCCTTAATGCTGAGTTCGTTGGTCACACACATAATTCATTAAGAGGCTTGCTTCCTATTGTTAGGTTAGCCTCTGTAGTTATGTGCTTTGTTCTCTCTTCATTTAAGGTGGTAAGAATAATACAATCAATCTCTCCTTGTGTCCGTGGCCATATGAACATGTGCCCCTCCTTAAAGTCTCTTATCCCTCTCAGGCTTGCCATATTTTTTGCTGGAACAGTCCATTTTCAGATAGGGATACTAAATTAATGACAGATGTTAATTTTTCATCCACTAATTTAGTGGGATAGTTATTATACAGTTGTTCCTGCTGTGCCATTATAGTATCCTTTATTACAATTTCTTCTTTCTCTGAGCATTCTGTAAGTAATAGAATATAATTGAAGCTTGGTTGTAAACTGAGCTGTTGACATCTTGATAGCATTTCAGGATATCGCTCACCTTGTGTTGGCATTTTCAGCGTTCTAAGCCCACGTGGAATGACTTGGTGTTTAAGGCAAGCCTCCAAGTGGTAGCATTGTGCTTGAACCTTTTTAATTTTATAAAGTTCATCTTATTTATGCATTGCCCTCAGAAATGAAGAAAAATCTACGTCATTATATTCAGTTTTTCCTCTATTATTTCCTCTAATAAAACCCTGGGTCTGTGGCATACAAGAACAAAGCCTTGCCAACAACCCAAGCTCTTTCTGCAATTCAGGCACTGGAAAAAAAAAAAAAAAACAGGTGCAGAAGATTAGGAAAAACTGGCAAAATGCCCCTGGGAGAGAGACTGGTGGTCTGGTGGATGTTTTGCAGCATGTAAGCATAAGCTTGCAGATGAAATGGTCATAACCAGAGATGTGAGCCTGGCCTAGCAAGCCAGTGATGCAGCCTTCATTAGAATGCTGGAGGGAGCTCTAACAGGCAGGAAAGAAAGCCCAGTAGGCCATCTCAGTAATGCAACACTTATGCCAGCCACCAAGGGTGGGGTTAAGGACCTTAATTGGGAAAACCCCTTGAACATCGCCAGAATGACAAGCCTGCATAGTACAGATTAGAGGGGTAGCTGCAACATGACAAAACTTAAGTTAAACTAATCTTCCAATAAAATCCTCATATGGTCATGGTTCCTGTCTAAATCAGACAGACTCAACCCTTCCCTCATTCCATATTCTTTCATTTATTACGAGCATATCCCATTTTCAATAGAAGCCTGAGGAGAAAATCTCAAACACTATAAATAGTTTACAAATTACAATTTGAAAAAAAAAAATCAGAAAGTTGTATTGCAAATACTACTCCATATAAACTGGTTGCAGAATTTGTATTTCTTTACAAAATAAACTTGAAAATAACAGTAAACAAATCTTCCAGGAAGAAGGTGGCACCTTCCATACTGTATCTTTTCCTAAACCAGTCTGCTGGTCATCAGCCTCCCTAATGAAGCCTCAATTTTGTTACCTCATTCTGAGGACCAAGTTTACCCTCCAAGGCAAGGGACTGTTCCCAGATGGTATAAGGGTTTGCAGCAGTGCAGCACCTAAATGCCCCAAAACAGGGAAAAACAACATGACTAAGCTTCAATCATGGTGTCAGTCAGTAAGCTTGTTTCCATCCCCCCTTATTACTTACTCTCACAGCTCAGACAAGCAGGACTTGCATGATAACACCAAATAACCCATGCATGCTTCTAAGCATGTACCAAGTTCAGCTACAGCTTATGAATGAGCTGCACAATGGATGCTTGCTACCAGGTGTTCAAGGCGTCTTGATGAAAAACCTAACACTTACTGGGTGCCAGTAGTTGGGTGCCAGTACTCCAGAGCAATGGACAAACTTCCTCCTCCCAAGAGGACCAAGCTTGTGCTCTCCACTAAAAAGTACAGTTTTGTACCTACCATAAATGTAGATGTTAGAGTGTATTCACTGCTGCAGTCATTACACTTGGGTTATCCTGCCGTCAGGCGGTCCCGCAGTCGGCCAGAGTTCCAAAGTCTTGGTCCGGCGTCGGTTGCTGTCGCTTCTTCCCGGATGTCAGTGCGCCAGGGGTATATAAGATGCAGCCAACGCCATTTTCTTCAGTTTTTCTTGCCCCAGATCTCAGGTGCCCCCAAATAGGTAGGCAATACATATTGCTAATAAAACATACATAAAAAATAAAAGCAATACCTTCAGTTACAAGCAAATACACTACATAGGTTGTATAGGGTAGAAAGGTAGAGATAAGTTCCAGCTAAGAAAGTGGGGATGGAGGAAGGGTAACCTGGACTGCAGCAGTGAATACACTTGAACATCTACATTTATGGTAGGTACAAAACTGTACTATGTTCATTGTGTTTCACTGCTGCAGTCATTACACTTGGGTTGAATCCCAAAGCTGAGGTTGGGTGGCTGGGTCTATAAAGGATTTAGGGTGGCTATGAGACCCTGCAGCACTGCAGTGGCAAAGCCAGCTCTGGATTTAGAGTAAAGAGGCAAGTGGTAATGCTTGGTAAAGGTGTGCACTGAACTCCAAGTTGCAGCTTCCAAAATATCCTTGGTAGGTACTCCTCTAAGGTAGGCAGTTGAAGTGGCTGTTGCCCTGGTGGAATGTGGCCTAATGTTGTTAGGTACAGTTTTTCCATGCTGTGTGTAGCAGAAAAGTACAGTTTTGTACCTACCATAAATGTAGATGTTAGAGTGTTCACACTGCTGCAGTCATCACACTTGGGTTATCTGCCGTCAGGCGGGTCCCGCAGTCGGCCAGAGTTCCAAAATCTTGGTCAGGCGTCAGTTGCTGTCACTTCTTCCCTGATGTCAGTGTGACAGGGGTATAAAAGAAACAGCCGACGCCATTTTCTTCAGTTTTTCTTGCCCCAGATGTCAGGTGCCCCCAAATAGGAAGGCAGCACATAATCCTAAGTAAATTACATAGTAGAAAACAATAGCTACAGCTGTAAGCAAATACACCATATAGAAATACATCTTAGAGTTTGTATAAACAGGGAGCTATAGATAAAACCCAGGTAAAAAGAGGGGAAGGTGGGAGGGTAACCTGGACTGAAGCAGTGTGAACACTAACATCTACATTTATGGTAGGTACAAAACTGTACTATGTTCATTGTGTTACACTACTGCAATCATCACACTTAGGTTGAATCCCAAAGCTAAGGCTGGGCGTTGGTACTAAACAGGGTTTGGAGAAGCTAGTAGGGCCCTGCAAAACTGCAGTGGCAAAGCCAGCTCTGGTTTTTGAGTAAAGAGGTAAGTGGTAGTGCTTGGTGAAGGTGTGCACTGAACTCCAAGTTGCAGCTTCCAAAATATCCTTGGTTGGTACCCCTCTGAGGAAGGCTGCTGATGTTGCTGAAGCCCTGGTGGAATGAGGCGTAATGTTACCAGGTACAGGTTTCCCATGGTGTATGTAGCAGAAACGGATGCAATGTCCTATCCACTTTGAAATGGTCTGTTTTGATATAGGCTTTCCTTGATATCTTGATCTCAGAGCTGATCAGATTTTCTGAAAACCTTTGTTTTATCCAAGTAGAAACGTAATTGCCTGTGAATGTCCAAAGAGTGTAGCAGCCTTTCCCCCTTTATTCTGGGGGTTTGGATAAAAGGTGGGTAAATGAATGGTTTGGTTTAGAGCCACACTGGATACTACCTTTAGCATAAAGGAAGGGTTAGTTCGTAGAGAGACTCTGTCTTGATGAAAAATTATGAAAGGCTCCATTGTCATTAGGGCCTGTAGCTCTGAGACTCTTCATGCTGAAGTTATTGCTAGCAGCAGGGCAGTTTTCCATGATAAAAACTGTAAATCAGCTGAAAAAGCTGGCTCGAAGGGTGGTAGTGTAAGTTTTTCCAAAACAAAATTGAGGTCCCAAGTTGGTGTTCTTCGGGGCGGTCTTATGTTCTTAGCCCCTCTGAGGTACCGTCTTAATAATGGATGGGAAAAAATAGGAGGATCCGTGTTGTAATGAGCTGAAATAGCTGAAGTGTGGATCTTTATAGAGGAGAAGGAAAGGCCTTTGTCCAACATCTCAGTTAAATATTGCAGAATCTGAGGAATATTTGGGACAAGAGGATTTTGACCTTTACCCTGGTTCCAGGTGCAGAATCATTTTCATTTGTCTGAGTAGGTTTTCCTGGTGCTGGGTCTCCTGGCCTCCAGAATGACATCCATAACAGCTGTAGAGAGAAGTGTTGACTGGTTGTTTAGATAATCTGCCATGCAGCCAGATTTAAAGTCTTAAGCTGGCTGTGTAGAATCTGATTGTTTTGCTGAGTCAGCAGGTGAGGAATTTGAGGTAAAATCCATGGTGGGCCTTGAGCCATGTTCCTTAATATTGGATACCAGTGTTGGCGTGGCCAGTCTGGAGCAATGAGTATAATTTGTGGCCTCCCTAATCTGGCTTTTAGCAGCACCTTTGCCAGAAGAGGCAGTGGAGGAAAGGCATACACTGTTTTTTCCAACTGAATGAGAGGGTGTCCACTTTCCAAGCTAGAGTGTGGTATGTCCTTGTGCAAAACTTCGCAGTTGGTAGTTTTGAGGGGAAGCAAACAGATCTATGTCTGGGCTCCCCCATTTTTGAGTTATCATTGTGAATACTTGTGGGTCCAGTTTCCACTCATGAGGATCCATGATATTTCTGCTTAGTTTGTCTGCCAACGTATTTTTCTTTCCTGGCAGGAATTGTGCTTGTAGTTGAACTTGGTAGGTCAGTGCTGTGTTCCACAAGGTCATTGCTTGCCTGCATAGGGGGTAGGAATGTGTGCCCCCTTGTTTGTTTATGTACCACATCACTGTGGTGTTGTCCGTCTTTATTAGAAGTTGTCCTGGATGTAGGAGGTCCTTGAAAGCTGTTCGGGCATTTTGTACAGCTAGCATCTTTTTTTGATTGATGTGGAGATGCATTTGATCTGCAGACCATTTGCCCTGAATACACTGTTCTGACATGTGTGCTCCCCAGGCATAATCCGATGCATCTGTTGTCATTGTTTGCCAGGCTGTGGGCAAGGTGAAAGGCTGACCCTTGTTGAGGTGACATGCCTGAGCCCACCATAGAAACTCCTGTTGAAGGCAGGGAATTAGTGGTATTGTTTTCAAGCTGTGACTGTGTTGAGTCCATACGCTTTTCAGGTTCCATTGTAATTTCCTCATATGCAGTTCGGCATATGGTATTAGTAGTATGCAAGATGCCATGAATCCCAAGGCCTGCAGAATTTTTCTTGCAGGAAGTTGGGTCTTTGTTGCCATCATTTTGAAGTATTGAGTCAGTTGTCCTTGCTTCTCTGGCGTGAGATAAGCCATCTGGGCCATAAAGCTGGCACCCAGGAATATTATGTCTTGTGAGGGCACTAGTTTTGACTTCTTTTCATTTACTGTGTACCCTAGGCAACTTAGTAGGTTTTTTACAAATGCAAGATGTTTTAAAAGAATGTCCTAGCTGTTTGCTTGAATAAGGCAGTCATCCAGGTATGGATATATTTGGATTCCTCTTTGTCTGCAGTATGCAATTACTGGTGCCAGGCATTTTGTCAAGACCCTGGGTGCAGTAGATAAACCAAAGGGCAGTGCAGAGAATTGGTAATGAGTTGTACCTGCTATAAATCGGAGGTATCGTCTGCAATTTTGTCTGATAGGGACATGCAGGTATGCCTCCTTGAGGTCCAACGTTACTAGCCAAGCCTTCTTGCCCAGCATGGGAAGAAATTGCTGTAGTGTGAGAATCTTGAATTTGGGTACTTCCAGGTATGTGTTTAGAATTGAAATGTCCAGAATGGGTCTCCAGGCTTTGTCCTTTCGGGGAACCAGAAAGAGTCTCGAGTAAAATCCTTGTCCTTGCTCCTGTATAGGAACCTGTTGAATGGCTCATGTCCATGAGTGTTGTAATTTGTCTTTGAGCCTCTGCCCGGTGATTTGATGGCAGGTTTGGCATTCCTTTTATCCTTGGTAAAGTGTGAAAGTGGAGCCTGTATCCTTGAGTTATAATATTTAGGACCCATTTGTCTTTTCTGATGATGTGCCAATTGTCTGCAAAAAGTGCAAGTTTTCCGCCCAAGGGAGCTGCCAAGAGTGATTTGCTTGGCAGTCTGAGGGGTAAGTCATTGTGATTGTCTTCTGATAGTTTGAGACCTGTCTTCTCCTCCTTTCTGGGTTGTGGCACCCCATTGTCGTGGCTTTAAGAGCCTTGTGACTGACCTCTGCCCTTGGGCGTCTGTATTTGCCCCTCTGAGGTCTGAAAGGACCAGTTTTTGGTTGGCCAATTTCTGCTGAAACGAGGGGGTTGGACCTGTAAAAAAATCCTTGACCATCTGCATAGATTTTGCCTTATCCTCCATTTTCTTTAAAACCTCTTCTGCTTTCACACCAAATAAAACATCCTGCTGTATGCGTGCATCCAATAACTTTGCTTTAACATGATCAGGTAAAGTTTGTTCTTTTAACCAAGCATGCCTACGAATGACAGACCCTGTTACAGCTTCTCTGCAAGAAGCTTCCAATGAATCAAATCCACATTGCAAAGTATGTTTTCCCACTTGTTCTGCTGTATGCAACAAATCTTGCATTTCCTTGTAATCAGGCTGCTCTGTATGTGTGATCATTTTTTGTTTTAATTGAGACATCAAATATTGCTGATATTTCAGCATGTGAAACTGGCAAATTAAGGCCCTCATAGCTAGAGTAGCTGAGGTATATACTTTCTTACCCATCTGTCTAGTGCTCTAGAATCCCTTTCAGATGGTACTGGATTTTTAGCAATAGAGGCCTTAGCCCCTTTGGGACTCTGGGAAATGGTTTCTGGGTCAGCAACAGGGCTTTTATATAGGAATTTATGTGAGTCAGGGACTCTGTAGTATCTGTCTGGTTTGGCTGGTGCAGGAGGTAATGAATCTGGGTTAAGGCTAGATTCTGAATAAACATCATCCACAATGTCTAACACTGGTGGAATAGCAAGAGGTCTGTGCTGGGGTAGTAAGAGGAACTCTCTGAGCCTTTTCTTAGAATCAGAGTAATCCTGGCCTTCCCCGTGGAAATGTTCCCTCATGGTATGTAAAGTTTCCCCAAAAGAGTAGTCTTCTGGGGGAGATGCTGAAGGAATAGACTCTTCAGCATCAGAGTCTTCCATAAAGGGGAAAAAGAGTACTCCTGTTCCTCAGAAGAATCTGAGGTAATGGAAACCTGGTCAGAGGAAGCATAGTCCTCCTCCTGTCTAGGCCTTTTGTCAGGTGGGGGAATGGGAACCCCTGATTACGGTAATTAAGTCTTCGGCCATCTTAAGCATCTGTTTCTTAGGCATGGGGCCTTGCACTGGAGACTGCTGTACAGGCTTCCTTACTTTTAATGGAGTTTTCAGTTTTGCAAAGCATTTAATAGCAAGTGTAGTCGGTCTGAAGACTCGTTCAGCAACTGACGGCCTTTCAACTGCACCGGAATCCCCATCAGCCATGGAGTCGGAAGGGCCTAAAGATAAAGGCTCTGGAGGCCCTGCAATCTCCACTTGGGAGTCAGATGCAGGTTGGAGTTCTAAATCAGCGGTGGTCAGGAGCTGCGTAGGCACCTCAATGAAAAAGTACGGTTTTGTACCTACCATAAATGTAGATGTTCGAGTGCTAATACAGCTGCAGTAATCACAGATGGGTTTTCTGCCGTCAGGCGGGTCCTCGGTCGGCCAAATTCCAAAGTCTAGGTCCGGCGTCGGTTGTTGTCGCTTTCTTTCCTGACGTCAGTGAGGCAGGGGTATACAAGACACAGCCGACGCCATTTTCTTCAGTCTTTCTTGCCCCAGATGTCAGGTGCCCCCAGAAGGAAGGCAATACATAAATTATATTTATATACATGCAATGCAATATAATAAAAAATCAGTAGTTGCAAGCAAATATACTATAGAAGGATAACCCAATCAGGTTGTATGAAGAGGGGTTAGGCCCTAGGCCTTTACCAAGAGGGGAAGGAGGGAGGGAAAACTGTACTGCAGCTGTATTAGCACTCGAACATCTACATTTATGGTAGATACAAAACTGTACTATGTTCATCGTGCATACAGCTGCAGTAATCACAGATGGGTAGAATCCCAAAGCTATGCACAGGGTGGTAGGCACTAGGTGGAACTGGGATGAGCCAGAATGCCCTGCAACACAGCAGTGGCAAAGCCTGCTCTAGTTTTCGAATATAAAGGCAGGTGGTAGTGTTTTGTGAAGGTATGCACAGAACTCCAAGTGGCTGCCTCCAAAATATCTTTGGTAGGAACTCCTCTGAGGAAGGCTGTAGAGGTAGCTGTGGCCCTGGTGGAGTGGGATCTGATGCCTGTAGGGACAGATTTTCCATGATAGGAGTAACAAAACCGTATGCAGTGGCCTATCCATTTTGAAATTGTCTGTTTGGTAACTGGCTTCCCTTGAGCTCCTACAGCATAGGACACAAAAGTTGTTCTGATTTCCTGAAAGGCTTTGTTCTGTCCAAATAATAACGTAGCTGTCTATGGATGTCTAAGGAGTGTAGCAGCCTTTCCCCTTTGTTTTGATGATTGGGGTAAAAGGTAGGTAAGTGTATGGCTTGATTTAAAGCTACCCTGGATACCACTTTAGGCATAAATGACGGGTTGGTTCAAGGGAAACCCTGTCCTGATGGAAGATGAGAAAGGGCTGCACAGCCATGAGGGCTTGTAGTTCAAACCCTACGAGCTGAGGTAATGGCCAGAAGGAAGGCTGTTTTCCAGGACAAATATTGCAAATCTGTTGAGGCAGCTGGTTCAAAGGGAGGCAATGTTAATTTTTCTAGAATGTAATTAAGATCCCAGGCTGGCATTGGTTGTTTCCTTGGTGGTCTTATATTCTTAGCCCCTCTGAGGAACTGTCTTAAGAGTGGGTGAGAGAATAAGGGTGGATCAGTGTTGAATTCTGCAGAAATGGCTGAGGCATGGATTTTTATGGAGGAAAATGAAAGTCCACTGTTCAGCAGCTCAGCTAGATACTGTAATACCTGAGGCAAATTCAGTTTTCTATGGTCCTGGCCTTTTTTCTCATTCCAAGAGCAAAACCGTTTCCATTTTGCGGAGTAAGCCTTTCTAGTAGATGGCCTTCTGGCCTCCAAAATGACATCCTGCACCTCTTTGGGGAGTAGGGTCTGTTGTGGTGTTAAGGAATTTTCCATGCAGCGAGATTGAGTGTTTTTAGCTGACTGTGAAGAGTTTTGTAGCTGTGCTGAGTCAGCAGAAGAGGCATTAGAGGTAGGGACCAGGGAGGAGTATGTGTTAGGCTCCTCAGCAGTGGGTACCAGTGTTGTCTTGGCCAGTCTGGAGCAATCAGTATCATCTTCGATCTGTCTGCTCTTGCTTTCAAGAGTACCTTGGGCATAAGAGGTAGAGGTGGGAAAGCGTAAACTGTCCATGCTGTCCAACTGAATGAAAGGGCGTCCACTCTCCAGGCCTTTGGATGAAAGGTCCTTGAACAGAACTTTTCCAATTGATGATTCCTGTGGGAGGCGAAGAGATCTATGTCTGGCCTCCCCCATGCTTGGATTATCTTTGTAAACACTTGAGGATGCAACTTCCATTCGTGTGGATCTGTCATATTTCTGCTTAGATTGTCTGCCAGCGTGTTTTCCAAACCTGGCAAGTACTGTGCCTGAAGTTCGATTTGCCATTCCAGAGCCAAGTTCCAAAGTGTCATGGCTAGTCTGCACAGGGGGTATGAATGTGTTCCTCCTTGTTTGTTTATGTACCACATTACTGTGGTGTTGTCTGTTCTTATCAATAATTGTCCTGGATGCAGGAGGTCCTTGAAAGCTGTAATTGCATTTATCACTGCTAGCATTTCTTTGATTGATGTGAAGGTGCTTTTCCTTTTGGGACCATTTGCCCTGAATGCACCTGTCTGTCATGTGCACCCACCAGGCGTAATCTGAGGCGTCTGTTGTGATGACTTGATTTGCTTGAGGCTTGCAGAATGGCAGACCTGTGTTTGTTTGACATGCTTGGGCCCACCATAGAAATTCCTTTTGCAAACATGGAATTATTGGTATTATTGTTTCCAAACTGTGGCTGTGTTGAGACCATAGGTTTTTTAGGTACCATTGAAGTTTCCTCATATGCAACTTTGCACATGGGATTAAAAGAATGCAAGATGCCATGAAGCCCAGAGCCTGCAGGATTTTCCTTGCAGTAAGCCTGGTACAATTTGCTACTATTTTGAAGTACTGAGTTAGTTGCCCCTGTTTTTCTGGCATAAGATAGGCCATCTGGGTGTTTGTGTCCAAGTTGGCACCCAGGAAAGTTATTTTCTGAGATGGTGTTAGCCTGGATTTCTCTTTGTTGACTGTGTATCCCAGGGAATTCAGTAACCGTGTTACATAAGCCAGATGTTCCAGAAGTATGTGCTTGCTGTCCGCATGGATCAGGCAGTCGTCCAAATAAGGGTAAATTTGTATCCCTTGAAGTCTGCAGTAGGCAATTACTGATGCCAGGCATTTCGTGAATGCTCTGGGCGCAGTAGATAAGCCAAAGTGCAATGCAGAGAATTGATAGTGAATTGAACCTGCAAGAAATCTGAGGTATCTTCTGCAGCTTTGTCCGATTGGGACATGCAGGTATGCCTCCTTGAGGTCCAATCTTACTAGCCAAAACTCCTTGCCCAGCATGGGAAGAAGCTGCTGTAATGTGAGCATCTTGAATTTTGGTACGAGTAAGAATGTGTTTAGGATGGATAAGTCCAAAATGGGTCTCCAGTCGGTTCCTTTCCTTGGTACCAGAAATAGCCTGGAATAAAAACCTTGACCTTGTTCGTGAGTAGGTACCTCTTGAATAGCTTTTCATGTCTATGAGCTTTGAAATTTGTAGTTGTGCCTCTGCCCTTTGATTGTGTGGCAGGTTTGGCATGCCTCTCATTTTTGGAAGAGTATGAAAATGAAATCTGTAGCCTCTGTTTATAACGTCCGGGATCCATTTGTCTGTTGTGACAATATGCCAATTTCTTGTAAATAATGCCAGCTTTCCTCCCAAGGGTGCTGCCAGCTGAGACTTGCTTGGCATGGAAAGGAGGAAGTCATTGGGTTTGTTTCCTGTATTGTTGTGCACTGTCTTCGCCACCTCTTGGTGCTGGAGTTTGCCATTGCCTGCCTCTATATGATCCTTGTGACTGTCCTCTGCCCCTTGTGCGCCTGTATTTACCTCTTTGGGGCTTGTCCGTGGCTGGAAAGGACCAGTTTTTAGAAGGCCAATTTCTGCTAAAACGTGGTGGTTGAACCTGTAGAAAAGCTTTGACAGTTTGCATAGATTTGGCTTTTTCTTCCATTTTCCGTAGTATCTCCTCAGCATTAGTACCAAATAGCACATCCTTTTGTAAAGGAGCATCTAGTAGTTTAGCTTTCACATGATCAGGCAAGATTTGTTCCCTAAGCCAGGCATGTCTACGAATGACTGATCCTGTAACAGCAGCTCTACTTGAGGCCTCTAGGGCATCATAGCCACATTGTAAGGTGTGTTTACCCACTTGTTCTGCACTATGCATCATATCCTGCAACTCCTTCAAATCTGGTTGTTCAGGTTGAGACATTTTATTTCTTAATTGCGATAACAGAAACTGCTGATATTTAAGCATATGAAACTGACAATTTAAAGCCCTCATGGCTAGGGTGGCCGAGGTATATACCTTTTTTCCCCACCTTTCTAAGGATCTTGACTCTCTTCCAGAAGGTAGTGGATTCTTAGCAGTAGAGGCCTTCATTCCCTTGGGGCCTTGAGAAATGGTTTCAGGGTCAGCATTGTGGCTTTTGTAAAGAAATTGGTGGGAGTTAGGAACTCTGTAGTACCTATCAGGCTTGACTGGGGCAGGAGGCAGGGAATCCAGATTAAGGCAAGCCTCCGAATAAACATCATCAAGTATGTCCAAGACAGGAGGTATCGCCAGAGGTCTGTGTTGAGGTAACAAAAGAAATTCCTAAGTCTTTTCTTGGAATCAGAAAAGTCTTGGCCTTCCCAATGGAAGTGTTCCCTCAAGGTGTGCAAGGTTTCCCCAAAAGAAAAATCCTCTGGAGGAGATACAGAAGGAATGGACTGCTCTGCATCAGAATCTTCAAAAGGGGAGTAAGAGTGTTCCTCTACATCAGAATGTTCTGAAAAAATGGAGCCCTGATCAGAAGAGGGAGAATCTTCCTCCACTCTGGGTCTCTTGTCTGGAGGGGGTTGGGAACCCCTGATAAGAGTAATTAAATCCTCAGCCATTTTAAGCATCTGCTTTTATGGCATAGGGCCTGGAGATGGGCCCTGTGCAACAGGCCTCTTGGGATGCCTGGCTGATTTGGACTTAGTAAAGGCCTTAATGGAAAAGGAAGATGAGGGTCTAAAGACACCATGGATGGAAGTGGACCTGTCCACATTAGGAGGCTCAACGCTCACAGTGGCTTCAGTGGTTGTAGTCTGGGTATGGGCTGAGGTACCTGCGGTCTCTGTTACAGAAGACACCGCCAAAGAAGTGTCGCCGGTAGTCAGGGACTGCATAGGCGTCTCGCTGAGAACCGGACCACGTGTAGCCGGTTTTGGCATGGTGTCGGTGGAGACCGCGGACCTCGCGTGTCGGTCCTTGTCCTTGCGTTTTTTGGACAAAACGGTAGTCGGAGTCTCCGACGACATTTTATGATCAAAGGCTTTACCAAAAAGGTGTTGGACAAACTCCGCCTGACGCTTAATAGTGCGTTTATTGAAAGTAGCGCAAAAGCGACAGCCCGAGACGTCGTGGTCTGGGCCTAAACAAGGTATGCAGAGGGAATGGAAATCCTTATGCGGTATTTGCTTCCCACAAGAAATATAATTGTTAACTTTTTCTGACATCGGTCTGAGGCAAGAAAAGTTTCCCCAACGGGGACTTAGCTTTAAAGAAGACTTCAGTTTCCAATTTTTTGTAAATTCAGGAGCTGGCCGACCGGCACTTGCGAACTGCTTCTGCTTCAGGCACCGCGCGGCAAAAAAGACTGAAGAAAATGGCGTCGGCTGTGTCTTATATACCCCTGCCTCACTGATGTCAGGAAAGAAAGCGACAACAACCGACACCGGACCTAGACTTTGGAATTCGGCCGACCGAGGACCCGCCTGACGGCAGAAAACCCATCTGTGATTACTGCAGCTGTATGCACGATGAACATCTAGAGAACCGGCGACTGGCTTAGCAGAGGCCTTGGTGTCTGGTTTGGGTCTCGGCTGCCTGTCCTTATCTTTGCACTTTTTAATGCATCCCGGTCGTCGGTTCCTCCAACGGCATGGTATAATTAAATTTTCTACCAAAATAATGTCGGGCGAAATCAAACCGACGTTTATAAGTTTGTTAAACCTAGCAGAAAACCGACAACCTGTGACGTTGTGGTGTGGGCCTAGGCAAGGGATACAATGAGAATGAAAATCCTTATGAGGTATTTGCTTCCTACAAGAAATGGAATTAACTTTTTCTGACATTGGACTGAGGCAAGAAAAGGTTCCCCAACAGGATACTTAGCTTTATTGAATACTTTGGTCTGAAATTCGATTTGAAAATCTCAGGAGTCGGCCGACCGGCACTTGCGAACTGCTTCTGCTTCGGGCACCACGTGGCAAGAACGACTGAAGAAAATGGTGTCGGCTGCCTCTTTTATACCCCTGCTGCACTGACATCAGGGAAGAAGCGACAGCAACCGGTGCCGGACCAAGACTTTGGAACTCGGGCCGACTGCGGGACCCACCTGACGGCAGATAACCCAAGTGTGTTGACTGCAGCAGTGTAACACAAACATCGGATACAGTGTCCTATCCACTTTGAAACGGTCTGCTTTGAGATAGTCTTTCCCTGTGATCCTGCAGCATATGCTACAAACAATTGCTCAGTTTTCCTGAAAGCTTTTGTTTTGTCCAAGTAGAAGCGCAACTGCCTGCGTATGTCCAATGAGTGCAGAAGTCTCTCCCCTTTATTCTGGGGATTTGGATAAAATGTTGGCAAGTGAATAGTTTGGTTAAGAGCCACATTGGATACCACCTTTGGCATAAATGTAGGGTTTGTTCTTAAAGAAACCCTGTCCTGATGAAAAATGATGAAAGGTTCCACTGCCATTAGTGCCTGTAACTCTGAGACTCTTCGTGAAGAGGTTATTGCCAGAAGTAGAACAGTTTTCCATGACACAAATTTTAATTCTGCTGAATTGGCTGGCTCAAAAGGAGGCAAAGTTAGTTTTTCCAAGACAAAGTTGAGGTCCCAAGTTGGTGCTCTCCGGGCGGTCTTATGGTTTTAGCCCCTCTGAGGTACTGTTTCAATAATGGATGAGAGAAAATAGAAGAATCCGTGTTGTAACGAGCTGAGATGGCAGAGGCGTGGATCTTAATTGATGAAAAGGATAGGCCTTTGTCCAGCATTTCAGTTAAGTATTGTAATATCTGAGGAATATTTGGAACAAGAGGGTCAAAGCCTTGAGCCTGGTTCCAGGTGTAGAATCTCTTCCACTTTTCTGAATAGGATTTCCTGGTGCTGGGCCTCCTGGCCTCCAAAATAACATCTATAACAGCTTTAGAGAGAGGTGCTGGCTGCTTGGCTAAGTAATCTGCCATGCAGCCAGGTTTTGAGCTGGCTGTGCAGGATCCGATTGTTTTGTTGACTCAGATGATGAGGAATTTGAGGTAAAATCCATGCTGGGCTTTGAGCCAAGTTCTTTAAGATTGGGTACCAGTGCTGGCGTGGCCAGTCTGGGGCAATCAGGATCATTTTTGGCCTTTCTTGTCTGGCTTTTAGGAGTACCTTTGAAAGGAGAGGCAGTGGTGGGAAGGCATAAACTTTTAGGGTTCTCCAGCTGAACGAGAGAGCATCCACTTTCCATGCTTGTGTGTAGTAAGTCCTTATGCAGAATTTCTGTAGTTGGCAGTTCAGAGGGGAGGCAAAAAGATCCATGTCTGGGCACCCCCATTTTTGTGTTATCATGCTGAATACTTGTGGATTTAATTTCCACTGGTGAGGATCCATGATGTTTCTGCTTAAGTAGTCTGCCAGAGTATTTTTCTTTCCTGGCAGGAATTGTGCTTGCAGATTAACTTGATATGTCAGTGCTGTGTTCCACAAAATCATGGTTTGTCTGCAGAGGGGATAGGAATGAGTGCCCTCTTGCTTGTTTATGTACCACATAACTGTGGTGTTGTCCGTCTTTAGTAATAGTTGTCCTGGATGCAGAAGGTCCTTGAAAGCTGTCAGGACATTTTGTACAGCTAGCATCTCTTTTAGGTTGATGTGAAGATGCATTTGGTCTGCGGCCCACTTGCCCTTTTCCTGCTATGTGTGCTCCCCAGGCGTAATCTGAAGCAACTGTTGCTAGTGTCTGCCTGGCTGTGGGTAAAGTGAAAGGCTGTCCCTTGCTGTGGTGACATGCCTGTGCCCATCATCAAAACTCCTGTTGTAGGCAGGGAATAAGCGGCATTACGGTTTCCAAACTGTGAGAGTGTTGAGTCCAGACACTTTTTAGATACCATTGTAATTTCCTCATATGCAGTCTGGCATATGGTATTAGTAGTATGCAGGACGCCATGAACCCCAAGACCTGCAGAATTTTTCTTGCAGCGAGTTGGGTTTTTGTTGCCATCAATTTTAAGTACTGAGTCAGTTGTCTTTGCTTGTCTGGCGTGAGATAAGCCATCTGGGTAACTGTATTTAAGCTTGCACCCAGGAATATTATCTCTTGTGAGGGCACTAGTTTTGACTTCTTTTCGTTTATTGTATACCCTAGGCCCATTAGTAATCTTTTTACAAATGCCAGATGCTTTAGTAGAATGTCCTTGCTCTCTGCTTGAATAAGACAGTCGTCCAAGTAGGGATATGTTTGAATTCCTTTTTGTCTGCAAAATGCAATTACTGGTGCCAGGCATTTTGTGAAGACCCTGGGCGCAGTAGATAAGCCAAAGGGCAGTGCAGAGAATTGGCAATGCATTGTGCCAGCTATGAATCTGAGGTATCTTCTGCAATTTTGTCTGATTGGGACATGCAGGTATGCCTCTGAGGTCCAAAGTAACAAGCCAAGCCTTCTTGCCCAGCATGGGAAGAAGTTGCTGTAGTGTCAACATTTTGAATTTCGGAACATCCAGGTAAGTATTTAGAGTAGATAGGTCCAGTATGGGTCTCCAAGCTTTGTCCTTTCTGGGGACCAAGAAAAAGTCTTGAGTAAAATCCTTGTCCTTGTTCCTGTTGTGGCACTTTTTGAATAGCTCTCATGTCCATGAGGGCTGTAATTTGCCCATTGATTTTGTGGCAGGTCTGGCATTCCTTTTGGCCTTGGTAGAGTGTGAAAGTGGAACCTGTAACCTTGAGACACAATGTTCAGTACCCATTTGTCTTGGGTGATTATATGCCAGTTTTGTGAAAAAAGTGCTAGTTTTCCCCCTACGGGAGCTGCCAAAAGGTAAGTGCTTGGCATTTGAAAGGGAAAGTCATTGGGACTGTTTCCTATAAGGTTGTGACTTGTCTTCTCCTCCTTTTGGGGTTGAAGCACCCCATTGTCGTGGTCTGTAAGTGCCTTGGGGCTGAGATCTGCCTCTTGGGCGTCTGTATCTGCCTCTGTGGTCTGACACTGGAAAGGACCAATTTTTAGAATGCCAATTTCTGCTAAATCGAGGTGGCTGTACCTGTAAGAAATCATTCACTGTTTGCATAGATTTTGCCTTATCCTCCATTTTCTTTAATACCTCTTCTGCCTTAACACCAAACAAGATATCATGCTGTAAAGAAGCATCTAATAATTTTGCCTTAACATGATCAGGTAAACCTTGTTCTTTTAACCAAGCATGCCTTCGAATCACAGATCATGTAAATGTGGCTCTACAAGAAGCTTCTAATGAATCAAAACCACATTGCAGAGTATGTTTTCTCACTTGTTCAGCTGCATGCAATAAATCCTGCATTTCCTTATAGTCAGGACCTTCTGAGCTTGTAAGCATTTTCTATTTTAACAAAGACATTAAATATTGTTGGTATTTAAGCATGTGGAACTTGCAATGTAAAGCCCTTACTGCTAAAGTTGCAGAACTGTAAACTGTCTTCCCCCATCTAATGCTCTACGGGAACTGGATTTTTAGCAGTGGAAGCCTTTACCTCTTTGGGACCCTGGGAAATAGTTTCTGGGTCAGCAGCAGGGTTTTTATAAAGAAATTTGTGAGAGTCAGGGACTCTATAGTACCTATCTGGCTTGACTGCAGCTGGGGGCAAAGAATTAGAAGTTATGTACTTACCATAACGTTCCATCTGAGTAGGTGGATTCATTTGTCTGCAACCTGTGGGTTATGGATCAGATATCGGATCCGAACCGGCATGGTTTATCCAGTTATGGATCCGAGCTCCTAGCTCCTCCCCTCACCCATAATGCCCTGCTCTCCCTACATGACCTCAGATCGAGTTTGCCCTGTATCAAATACCCTAACCAAAGGGTAACACATTCTATGCAGGAAACTGACAAGGCCAGGGGGATAGGAGGGCGGGATGGTTGCAGACAAATGAATCCACCTACTCAGATGGAACGTTATGGTAAGTACATAACTTCTAAATCTGAAGTAGGAGAATTCATTTGTCAGCAACCTGTGGGACAGAGTCCCCAGCTACCCGAGTCTTGGGCGGCCATCATGGAAGGATATTCTGGAGCACCGCGAAGCCAAAGGATGCTCTACCTCTAGACGTGATATCCAGCTTGTAATGAGAAATAAAGGTATGAGATGAAGCCCAAGTGGCTGCTGAACAAATGTCATCCAGAGGAATCCTAGCCTTAAAGGCCGCTGAGGTAGAAACAGACCGGGTCGAATGAGCATGGACTCCGTCCGGTGCGGACCTCCCGGAAGCTTGGTAAGCTAATAGAATACACTGGGAAATCCAGCGTGACAAGGAGACTGGAAATTGGTTTACCCAGATTGAATTTGGCAAAGGAAATGAACTGGTCGGATTGCCTGTGACCAGCTGTCCTGTTAAGATAAAAACGAAGCTGCCTGTGAACATCCAAGGAATGCAGCTTGTATTCGCCTTTGTTCTGATATTTAGGAAAGAAAACAGAGAGGTTGATGGACTGATTAATGTTTGCTTCCGAAGCTACCTTAGGAAGAAAGGAGGGATTGATCCTGAGGTACACGCGGTCCGGATGGAAGATCAAGTAAGGTGGCTTCATGGACAGGGCTTGAAGTTCCGAAACTCTTTTGGCTGAAGTGATGGCTACTAAAAATGCAGTCTTAAGAGATAAGAATTTTAGATCTACTGTGGCCGCAGGCTCGAAGGGGGGAGCGGTCAAGGCCTGAAGAACCAAGGAAAGATCCCATGGTGGAACCGCCTGCTTGACAGGGGGTCTAAGCAGAAAGGTGCCTTTTAGGAAGATTTTACATAATTTGGCAGACATAAGAGGCCCAGAGTCATGACCAACATGATAATGAGAAACAGCCGCTAGCTGAACTTTGACCGTGGAACTACTGGCGCCATCATTAAAAAGAGTGGTAAGGAAGTCTAGAACCAAAGGAAGGGGAACCATGAAGGGATCTAGACCCTGCCACTCCGCCCAAATGGAGAATCGGTTCCATTTACTGCGGTAAATTTTTGTGGTAGAGGGTTTATGAGCCGCTACCAGAATGGCCTTAACGGGAGACGAGATACCGGGAGTCCTGATTAGGAGTGGAACTGGAGCAGCCAAGCAGTCAGCTTCAAGTTGTCCAGGTTCGGAGTTGGTAGGTTCGATGGGTGTGATATCAGATCCGGAATGGGATCTAGAATCCAAGGTGGATTCACTGAGTGAGACCTTAGGTAAGGGAACCAGATCTGCCGAGGCCAGAATGGGGCTATGAGGATCATTCTGCACCCCAACTGAGAGGCTTTCTGAAGAACCTGGAGCATCAGAGGCAAAGGGGGGTATGCGTAGAGAAGACCGGGAGGCCAAGCATGCACCAGAGTGTCTCTCGGGGAATCCCCTGGAGGAGGGATTAGAGCGAAAAAACTGTCGCACTTGGTGTTTAAGGGAGAAGCAAAGAGATCGCAACAAGGAGTTCCCCACTGTGTGAAGATACGTTTCGCTACTTGAGCATTGAGAGACCACTCGTACGGGGAGAGAATGGTGTGACTGAGCTTGTCCGCAAGGATGTTGGACCAACCCGGAATATGCGTTGCGATGAGAAAGCGGTTGGTGGAGATCGCCCATTCCCACGCTCTCATGGCTTCTCGACATAAAGGGTAAGACCTGGTTCCCCCCTGTTTGTTGATGTACCAGACCACCGACATGTTGTCTGACTGAATCGCAATTGTTCCCAGGGGAAGAAAGGCTTGAAGTGCTTGCAACACCAAGAGCACCACTCATCTCCAGAACATTGATGTGCAGGGAGGTCTCTGAGTCGTTCCACGTGCCTTGGACTGTCTGGCCCGCAAAATGCCCCCCCCACCCGAGGCGGGAGGCGTCCGTGGTCACTGTGGCAAGAGGGGGAGATGCACAAAAGGGGCGGCCTCCATGGAGATCCTTGGAATGGAGCCACCACAAGAGAGACCGCTTGCAAGCCTTGCTGATTGCAATGGGGTGATGCAGGGGGAGAGAAAGGTATGACCATTGTACTTGAAGCGTCCACTGAAGAACCCGCATGTTCAAGCGGGCGAGTGGGAGAAGAGAAATCGCAGCCGCCATGGACCCTAGTGCCCTCAGGACCAATTCCGCCGGAACTGAGCTGGAGTGGAGGATGGCCCGCACCTGGAGTCGCAGATTCCGAACTCTGTCGGTTGTGAGAAAGGCTCAACTTCCTCGTGTCTAACCTGGCACCTATGAATTCTATCAACTGAGTAGGGGACAGGTTGGACTTTCCTATGTTTACCGTGATGCCTAGCCAGGGAGCTAGATGAAGAAAGGAGTCTCTTGCCAAGGATAGTAGATGCCTTGTTGGGGCGGTGAGAAGCCAGTCGTCCAGGTACAGAAAGACCTGCACCCCCTGAAGCCTCAGGTGGGCCGCAACCACTGCTAACACTTTGGTGAACACCCTGGGGGCTGTGGTGAGACCAAAGGGAAGGACCCTGAACTGGTAGTGACTGGCTCCCAGCCGGAAGCGAAGAAACCTCCTGGACCGTCTGTCCATTAGTATGTGGTAGTACGCATCCTTGAGGTCTATAGAGCACATCCAGTGATTCTCTCCCAGAAGGGGGAGGATGGATTGTAAAGTGACCATCCGGAACTTCTCCTTGGGAACTGCCAGGTTTAATAGGGACAGGTCTAAAATGGGTCTTAGGTCCCCCGTCTTTTTTGGCACTAAAAAGAACCTGGAGTAGAACCCTGATCCGATCTGGTCTGGGGGGACGGGCTGGATGGCTCTTTTCCTCAGCAGATGGCCAATTTCTGCTGAAGCAGCCTCCCTCTGATCGGGTGGAACATCGGGGAGGGATTTTAGCTTTGGGACGTGAAGAAAAGGGATTTTGTATCCTCTGGATATAATGCGGTGGACCCAGCGGTCTGATGTTATGGACTCCCATGCCGCTAGGTGCTCAGAAAAACGTCCCCAGACTGCCTCCAGAGTGGAGCAGTCAGGCAACCCCTCAGGGTTGCTGCGTGGGCCGTTCAGAGAAAGGTTCTCTGGACCCAAAATTCCTGGGAGCCCCTCTGCCCCTGGGGCGGCGTCCTCCCTGTCCTCCTCTGCCACGGAAGGACTGGTTGTCCGGAACGGGTTGGGATTGCTGCGACTTCCGGAACCACATCTTCTTCTGGCCCTTTTGGTTCCTAGAGTAGGACCTCTGGGGCACAGAGAAGCGGACTCCGACAGCAGACAGCATCTTCCCGTCCTTCTCGCTCTGGACCAAGGTGTCGCGAACCGTCTTGCCAAAAAGGGCAGAACAGTCAAATGGCGCGTTCGCGAATGACGCCGTGAAGGGCTCCGTGAAATCGCAATGGCGGAGCCAGGCCTGGCGTCTCGTGACTAGGCCTACTCCTGCAGCTCTAGCGGCTCCCTCAGTAGAATGGGAAAGTAACCGCATAGAGGTATTGGTCACGGAACGAAGAGTGGCCATACGGGTGGAGTGCAAAAGTTTGTCCTCCTCCGACATGGACTCTGGGGGGGATGCAGCGTATTCCTTGATAAGATCGTGCTGCATCCTAATAACATGTGCCAGATAGATGAGCGCCCTCACTAAGAAGGTCGCTGAACTAAACATTCACTTCCCCAAGCGGTCCATCATCCGAGACTCCTTGCTCGGAGGATGAACTGAGGGACTCTCTTGAGTGAGTTCCCTCTTAGTGGCTGCTGCCGTCAACATGGCATCTACCGGGAGTCCCTTGCTCCAGTGGGCATGGTCAGCAGGGGGGCTAAGAATCCTGTCCGGCCTCTTGGGGATTGGCTCCACGGTGTCCGGTTCCTTCCACGCCCTGGTGGTAATGAGGTCCACCAGGGGGTCGGCAGGAGGGGACACCCAAGAGGTAGACGGGCCCGCTTCAAATGCCTCCAAGAACACAGACTCGTCCGAGGAAGACTTTGGGGCAGACCACCCACCTCTTATACGAAGCATTTCCATGATGTCTCCAAAGGAGACATCCTCGGGGGGTGATCTTGGGGAGCCTTCCCCTTCCTCCAAGTCCGTGTCTTCAGTTAAAGACTCGGGGGAGTCTATGTGCCTCCTTTTACACGTGTGCTTGCGAGGTGCTTCCTCGGGGGGGGCTGTCCGAGGAGCCCTCGCAAGCAGTGTCTAGTTCCAAAGGAACTGCTTGGGGCATTGAAAAGGGCTGTCCCAGTGGCCGGGTGACGGGAGCCGGACCCAGAGCAGATGGAGTGTGGGACGGAGCCGAAGCAAGTGCCGGGGGTCCGGATGCCCTCAACAGAGCCCTCTCCACTACATCAAAAGCCGAAGGGGAGCCGTCCTCGACCAAAGGATCCGACAGTCGGCTCCCCCTCGGATCCGAGGAGTGGATCGGAGCCGGCGCCGAGCCCCTCGGATCAGAGGGACCAGTGTGCTCCGACACGCACGGCGCCGAAGGCACACAGAGTCCCCCGGATCCGAAGCTCGGAGCAAGGCTCCGAGAGGTCAGATCCGAAGTACCTAGTACTGTCAGCGCCGACCCACCCCCAGCTCCGAAGCTGCCCGGCTCCGAACGCTCCGAGCCCGGGTAGCGGGTCGGAGAAGGAGCTATGGGCTTGAAAAATGGGGTCGAGCTCCGCCCGGGGGGGGGGGGGGGCAGGAGCACTCCTATCTGCATCTGGGCCTGGATGAACCTTCGCATCATCCAGTCCAGATCAGCGTCGGAGAGACTATAGGTAGACCTCGATGAGGCTACCGAGGTAGGCCTTGAGTACCGCCTCGATAGCCTCGAAGGAGGTCGGGTTTCTTCCTCCTCAGGCCCCGGTGAAAAGGATGGGGACCGGAGCTGAGGAGGAGGAGAGCCAGCAGCCATAGAGGCCGGAGGAGAAGCCCGCTTAGCCTGTGGGGCCGAGACGGAGGTCTCGGCCCGCCGCTTATGGTGCTTCTCTCTCCGGTCCTTCTTCCTGGCTTTCCTCTCCTCCGAACCCGTAGAGGGAGTTTGAATCCCGGGAGGAGGAGGGGGAGCAGGTAAGGCAGGAACCGCCAAAGCGGTAACTACCAACGGGGCGGAGGCCGAAGCCGAGTCCAGGGGCAAGAGTCCCGCCAAGACCAGCTTCGACATCCGCTCCTTCAATGCCCTGGGGTTGAACACTGCACAGATTGAACATCCAGAGGTGAGGTGTTCAACCCCAAGGCATCGAACGCACCGAGTGTGGCCATCAGCAGGGGATAGCTTATGGCCACAATCGGAGCATTTTGAGAAGATTGCCTTTGGGGCCTCAGACATAGTTTATATTTTTACTAACACACACACTAAAGGCCCCAAAGAAACACACACTCACACTAGCTACGCGTCAGAGAGGGGAGGGTACACAAAATTAAGTTAACTTAACTCAAAAATATTATATATAGAAAGGGAACCTAACACTTTCACACAGTTAAAGTATTTTCAAACAAAAATAACCCTTATAAAGTACTGAAAAAACACTTCGCTTATGGAGCTCGAAATCTAGGCTGTCACCATGAACACGGCAAACTAGATCTGAGGTCATGTAGGGAGAGCAGGGCATTATGGGTGAGGAGAGGAGCTAGGAGCTCGGATCCATAGCTGGATAAACCATGCCGGTTCGGATCCGATATCGGATCCATAACCCACAGGTTGCTGACAAATGAATTCTCCTACTTCAGATTCAGGGGTTAAACTGGATTCAGAGAAAGTACAGTTTTGTACCTACCATAAATGTAGATGTCCGATAGATATGCAACTGCAGTCATAACATATGGGTTGTCCTGCCTCAGGCAGCCCTCGGTCGGCCAGATTCCAAAGTCTGGGTCCGGCGTCGGCCAGTGTCGCCTCCTCTCAGACGTCAGAACAGCTGGAGTATAAAGGCATCGGCCGATGCCATCTTCTTCAGTGTTTCTTGCCCCAGATGCCAGGTGCCCTCCAAGGAAGGCTAAATTTGGTGAATGGATAAACAATTCCAGACATGCACAACAGTAATAAACAGATACACCATAAAAGATACCCCCAGCTAATAGGAATAGGAGTAGTGGACCCAAAAAGAAAGTTGCAGAGGGGTAGGAGGGAGGGAAAATCCGACTGCAGTTGCATATCTATCGGACATCTACATTTATGGTAGGTACAAAACTGTACTATGTCCTTCAAGAATGCAACTGCAGTCATAACATATGGGTTGAATACCATAGCCAAGCTGGGGGTGGTTGGAACTAAGAAAGGGATGGTGTAGCTAAAATGCCCTGCAGGACTGCCGAAGCAAAGCCTGCTCGGGATCTGGAGTATAAAGGCAGGTTGTAGTGCTTGGTAAATGTATGCACGGAGCTCAATGTTGCAGCCTCTAGAATGTCCTTTGTAGCCACCCCTCTAAGGAAAGCTGTGGCTGTGGCTATAGCTCTGGTGGAGTGTGGCCTAATATTGGCTGGCACACCTTTTCCATGAAAGGAATAGCAGAATCTGATGCAGTGTCCAATCCATTTTGAAATTGTTTGTTTGGAGATTGCTTTTCCTTGAACTCCAGCAGAATAGGCTACAAACAGTTGGTCAGTCTTTCTGGTGATCTTTGTTATGTCCAAGTAGTAGCGTAGTTGTCTGTGTATGTCCAAAGTACGCAACAACTTTTCCCCCTTGTTTTGAGGATTGGGGGAGAATGTAGGCAGGTGAATGGCCTGATTTAGAGACCCCCTGGAAATTACTTTTGGCATGAAAGAAGGATTGGTTCTTAGAGAAACTCTGTCATGATGAAAAATGAGAAAGGGAGGTACTGCCATGAGTGCCTGTATCTCAGAGACTCTTCTTGCTGATGTTACTGCCAATAGGAAAACCGTTTTCCAGGAGAGAAATTGCATTTCTGAAGATGCTGCTGGTTCAAAGGGAGGAAGGGTTAATTTTTCCAAGACGAAATTGTGGTCCCATGCAGGTACTGGTGGTTTTCTGGGAGGCTTGATATTCTTTATCCCTCTTAGGAACTGTCTTAGCAAGGGATGTGAAAACACAGGTGGATCACAATTGTATTTTGCTGAGATTGCTGAAGCATGAATCTTTATGGAAGAATATGAGAGACCAGTATGAAACATTTCTGCCAAGTATTCCAATATCTGAGGTATGCTGAATACTGTTGCATCCTGACCCTTGTTGGCATTCCAGATGATGAATCTCTTCCACTTGGCTGAATAAGTCTTTCTAGTGGAAGGTCTGCGTGCTTCCAGTAAAATCTCTTGTACTTCTTTGGAAAGGGAGATATCGGAAGAAGCTATGGTAACCTCCAGGCTGTCAGATGCAATGTTTGCAGGTTTTGATGAACAGTCCTGTAATTGTGCTGGGTTAGAAGCAGAGGCCATAGAGGCAGTGGCCACGGTTTGGTCCGAGTTATGCTCAGCAGCAATGGGTACCAGTGTTGCCTTGGCCAGTCTGGAGCTATCAAAATGCCTGTTTGTTCTGCTTTGATCTTCAGTAACACCTTGGTCAGCAGTGGTAGAGGAGGGAATGCATAATTTGTTACAGAGTTCCAGCTGAAGGAGAGAGCATCCGTTTTCCAGGCTAGAGGATGATGAGTTCTTGTACAGAACTTTTCCAGGTGATGGTTCAGGTGAGAAGCAAAGAGATCTATGTCCGGTCTTCCCCATGCCCTTATTTGTAAAAAAATGCAAGGATGCAGCATCCATTCGTGCGGATCCAAGAAATTTCTGCTCAGCTTGTCCGCCAGAACATTGTCCTTGCCTGGCACAAACTGGGATTGCAAGTGGATCTTCAGACTCAGGGACTTTTCCCAAAGAATCATTGTTAACCTGCAGAGGGGATAAGAATGAGTGCCTCCCTGCTTGTTTATATACCACATAACAGTGGTGTTTGTCTGTCCTTATTAGCAAATGTCCTTGCTGAAGTGATTTTTCGAAAGTCTCGATTGCACGTATCACTGCCAACATCTCTTTTTGATTTATGTGCAGATGCCTTTCCCTTGGGGTCCATTGCCCTTGAATGCATCTGTCCTCCATGTGCGCCCCCCATCCATGATCAGAGGCGTCTGTTGTAATGATTTGACCTGCTTGAGGTTTGTTGAAATACATGCCTTTATCTGACTTGCTTGAGCCCACCACAAAAATTCTCTTTGCAGACATGGAATAAGTGGGATTACGTCCTCTAGGCGTTGGCTGTGTTGGGACCATAAGCTTTTTAAGTACCATTGCAGCTTCCTCATATGAAGTCTTGCCAAAGGTATCAGAAGAATGCAAGATGCCATGAACCCCAGGGCCTGCAGGATTTTCCTTGCAGTCAGCTGGGAGAGCTTTGCTAGGCCTTTGAAGTACTCTGGTAACTGCTCTTGTTTTTCTTCTGTGAGAAAGGCCATTTGTGCTTTTGTGTCCAGTTTGGCTCCTAGGAAAATAATCTGTTGGGATGGCAGTAGTCTTGATTATTGAATGTTGACTGTGTATCCCAAGGCCTGTAGTAATTGCATGACATAGTCCAAGTTTGTTATCAAGGTTTGTTTGTTGTCTGCTTGTATCAGGCAGTCATCCAGGTAGGGGTATATTTGAATCCCCTGGAGTCTGCAGTGTGCCACTACTGATGCCAGGCATTTCGTGAACACTCTGGGCGCAGTAGATAAGCCAAATGGCAATGCTGAGAATTGATAATGCTCTGTCCCTGCAAGAAATCTGAGGTATCTTCTGCAACTGTGTCTGATTGGGACATGCAGGTATGCCTCCTTGAGGTCCAGAGTGACCAGCCAAGACCCCTTGCCCAGCATGGGAAGGAGTTGCTGTAACGTCAGCATTTTGAACTTTGGCACAATGAGAAAAGTATTTAGAATAGACAAGTCCAGTATAGGCCTCCATTTGTTCTCTTTTCTTGGAACAAGGAACAGTCTTGAATAAAAACCCTGGCCTTGTTCCTGAACAGGAACCTTTTCTATTGCTTTTATTCTTAGCAGCTTTGAAATCTGAATGAGTGCCTCTGCCCTTTGATGATGTGGCAGGCTTGGCATGCCTTGTCTTATTGGTAAAGTATGGAAGTGGAATCTGTAACCTTTGTCTATTAAATCCAGAATCCAGTTATCCTTGGTTAAGATATGCCAGTTCTTTGAGAATAAGGATCATTTTCTGCCTAAAGGTGCTTCTCTTTGAGCCTTGGTAGGCGGCATGAAAGTCAAGTCATTGTGATTGCCCTTGTGGTGCAGCTGGAGTGCCTGCGCCACTTCTTTGATTTGGTGGTTGCCATTGGCGGCCCCTGTAGGAGCCTCAGTATTGCCCTCTACCTCGAGCATGCCTGTTTTTTCCCCTTTGAAACTTGTCAGAGTCTGGAAAGGACCAATTCTTTGAAAGCCAATTCCTGCTGAATCTGGGTGGCTGAACCTGGAGGAAATCTTTGACTGTCTGTACTGATTTAGCTTTTTCCTCAATGGACTTCAACAAATCTTGTGCATTAGCACCAAAAAGCTTCTGTTTTTCCAGAGGTGCATCAAGTAGCTTTACTTTGACATGGTCTGACAGTTCTTTTAACCAAGCATGTCTACGTATAACAGCCCCTGTCATTGTTGCCCTACATGAAGCCTCCAATGCATCATAACCAGACTGAAGAACATGATTGCTAACCTGCTGAGTGTTATGGACCTGATCCTGCAATGCCTTTCTATCAATAGGCTCAGGAGAGGCTAGTTTTTTCTGTAAATCATCCAGTAAATAATCCTGGTACTGAAACATATGAAAAAGACAGTTAAGTGACCTCATGGCAAGGGTGGTAGAGGTATAAACTTTTTTACCCCATCTCTCCAGGGACCTTGCTTCCCTATCCACTGGCAGTGGATTCTTGACTGAGGAAGAAGCCACTCATTTGGGGCCCTGTGAAATAGTTTCAAGATCCACAGAGTGGGCCTTAAAGAGGTGCTTGTGAGTGTCAGGGACCCTGTAATACCTGTCAGGCTTGACAGGAGCAGGAGGGAGAGAATCAGGGTTAGCACTGGTGTCGGAGAAAACATCATCCAGGACATCCATAACTGGAGGGATAGCTAAAGGTCTGTGCTGGGGTAACTTGAGGAAGGTACGTAGCCTTTTTCTAGAATCAGAAAATTCCTGACCCTGCCACTTAAAATGTTCCCTCATAGAGAAGAGGACTTCACCGAACAAAAAATCCTCTGGAGGAGAGGCAGAGGGAATTGACTGCTCAGCATCCGAGTCCTCGTAGGCCTGGAAGGATTCTTCTTGGGTATCTGAATGTTCAGAATCCCCAGAGACTTCATCTGAAGAGAGGTGGTCAGCCTGCTCAGTTCTAGGTCTGGGATGGGCCGCGGCCTTAGCACGTGCAAAGGCCTTGATGGACATGGATACAGGAGGCCTAGCTGTCCCACGTGCAGGAGTAACCTTGTCCACGGGAATGGTGTCGGGTAGATCCAGAACTTTGGTTTCTGGAGGGAAATCAATAACCGGCGCCGGTGTACTCTCCGGGACCGAAGGACATGTTAATGCTGTGTCGTCGGCCTGGAGCGGTTGAATTACCGCTTCCAAAGGGACCGAAGCACTAGCGGAGGGCTTAGGAGAAATATCGGTAGAGGACGCGGGCCGCGGATGTCGGTCCCGGTCCTTTAGTTTTTTGGTAATTTGTGTTGTCGGTTGTTCCGACGGCATGATATAAGCGAAAGATTCGCCAAAAAAGTCTTCGGCAAATTCTGCCCGGCGCCTGAGAGTGCGCTTATTAAAGCGAGCACAGGCAGCACAGGCCGAGACGTCGTGGTCTGGGCCCAGGCAAGGGAGGCAGTAAGAATGGAAGTCCTTATGAGGTATTTGTTTACCACAAGACAAACTTTTAGTTATGTACTCACCATAACTTCAGATGTTTGGGATCCATCTCGCCTACATTCTGAATGATGGGTTCGGAGCCGATCCCTCGGCTCCGACTCGGCACGCTTATGCCAAAGAGCGAAGTCTCTTATTGGCTGAGCTTACTATATCCCAGGATGCACCACCACCAGTCCCCCAGATCTAGTTTGTCCGCATACATGCACACATGCATACCCTGCTTATATAACATCGTCAGATGAAACAAGATAAAAACAGTGGATCTCAAAACCGTTCAATCTCTTCTGATCTGCAAGGCAGGGGGAAGGAGGGTGGGTATCAGGAATGTAGGCGAGATGGATCCCAAACATCTGAAGTTATGGTGAGTACATAACTAAAAGATGTTATGTGATCCTATCTCGCCTACATTCTGAATGATGGGACAGCATCCCTAGCACCTGAATCCTGGGTGGCTCACTGGAAAACACTCCTGAGTACCGTGGAACCAAATGATGCTCGTCCTTTAGATGCCACATCCAATTTGTAGTGGGAAATAAAAGTGTGTGGGTTAGACCAAGTAGCCGCAGCACAAATTTCCGATATAGCGAGCTTGGAATGAAAAGCTATAGAAGTAGCCATAGCTCTGGTAGAATGAGCTTTGATAGATGATGCAAGTTGTTTATTCGAAGAAGAGTAGGCCTGAGTTATGCAATCTCTGATCCATTTTGAGATTGTAGCTTTTGTGATGGTTTGGCCCAATTTATTATCTGAGAAGGACACAAACAACTGGTCTGACTTACGAAGTTGCTGAGTCCTGTCTAAATAGAAGCGTAATTGCCTGTGAACATCCAATTTATGGAGAGTGTATTCTGCTTCATTAGAGAATTTTGGAAAGAAAACTGGTAGCTCTAGAGATTGTTGAAGACAGAAACTAGAACAGACTTTTGGGACAAAGGATGGATTAGGCCTAAGTGATACTCTATCCTTGTGGAAAATCAAGTACGGTGGTTTAATAGACAGGGCTTGAAGCTCTGAGACTCTTCTTGCAGAGGTAATAGCCACTAAGAATGCCGTTTCCAAGACAGATATTTTAATTCGCATGTAGCAGCCGGTTCAAAAGGGGGAGATGTTAATGCACGAAGCACCAAATCAAGATCCCACGGAGGTGCAGGATGAAACACTGGTGGTCTTAACAAACTGGCACCTTTAATGAACGTTTTGCATAGTCTGCTGCTCATCAAAGGAGGATCCGTGGATTCATGGAATTTAGATATAGCAGCTAATTGGACTTTAATAGTTGAGACAGAAGATCCCTGATTAAACAGGGATGTTAAGAATTTCAAAACCTCTGGGACAGGAGCAGTGATAGGGTCTAAGCCCTTGAGTTGAGCCCAGATAGCAAACCTCTTCCACTTACTGAGGTACAATTTGTTAGTGGTGGGTTTGTGGGTCAAGATAAAATGTGAACAACTTCCGGTCTAGTGTGTGCCTTCTAACTAAAGTTGGAAGTGGAGGAACCAAGCTGTTAATCTTAGAGATTGAAGGGACTGATGCCAATGTCCCGACTGATGGATTAGCAACCGGGATCAGGTCTAAGGTCCACGGATCGTCCACTGCATGCTTTTTCAGGTAAGGAAACCATATCTGACGAGGCCAGTATGGGGCAATCAGAATCATTGAAGACCCCAGATGAGAAGCTTTTTGAATAACTTTTGGAATGAGTGGAATTGGGGGAAAGGCATAAAGTAGCCCTGTTGGCCAAGGTTGTGCTAGAGCATCCATGGCTGGTCCTCCCTGATGTGGAATCAAGGAGAAGAACCTCTGGCACTTGGTGTTTTGTGGAGTTGCAAATAGGTCGCAGCACGGCGTCCCCCATCTGTTGAAAACCTGGGCTGCTACTGTGCAGTTTAGAGACCATTCGTGAGGAGAGAGAATTGTCCTGCTTAATTTGTCCGCCAATATATTTGACTTTCCCGGGATGTGGGTCGCTACCAAGAAGCGGTTGGTAGCTACCGCCCATTCCCACACTCTCATGGCCTCTCTGCAAAGGGGGTACGATCTGGTCCCACCTTGTTTGTTCAGATACCAAACCACCGACATGTTGTCTGTGTGGATGGCGATGATGCCCTGGGGAAGAAACTTGTGTAAGGCCTGTAGAGACAGAAGTACAGCCCTCATCTCCAACACGTTGATGTGGAGAAGAGCTTCCGAAGCCAGGAGCCCTGAACTAGCCTGCCCAGACAATGCCCCCACCCTATCTGGGAGGCATCTGTCGTCAGGGTAACCACTGGAGGGGGGAGAACAAAGGGTTTTCCCTGATCCAAGTTGGATGTCTGAAGCCACCAGCGAAGGTCCCTTTTGCATATTTCCGTAATCATGATATGATGATTGAGGGGAAGATCCTGAAAGGACCATTGAGTTGACAAGAGCCACTGAAGAATCCTCATGTGTAATCTTGCTAGAGGAACTAAAAGAACCGTGGCAGACATTGAGCCTAAAACCTGTAGGACCATCCTGGCTGGGGCTTTGGATCTCGAGATTAGAGCTTGAACTTGGCCCTGTAAAGTTCGGATCCTTTCGGCAGGAAGAAATACGCGCATCAATCTTGAGTCTATCTCTGCTCCTATAAACTTTATGCGTTGAGAGGGCAGCAAGACAGACTTTGACCAATTGAATGTAATCCCTAGGAAACCCCAGGAGATGGTGGCTTTGAGGTTGTCCATTAGTAGATGCCTGGTGGTGGCAGTCAGGAGCCAGTCGTCGAGATAGGGAAACACTTGGAATCCAAGACTTCTCAGGTGAGCCGTCACTACTGCCAAACACTTGGTGAACACCCTGGGGGCTGTGGTGAGACCAAAGGGCAGAGCACAAAATTGGTAATGACTGACTCCCAGGCTGAAGCGCAGATACCTTCTGGATGCCTGATGTATTGGTATGTGATAGTAGGCGTCCTTGAGGTCTATGGAGCACATCCAAACATCCTTCTCCAACAACGGGAGAATGGATTGTAACGTGACCATTCGGAATTTGGATTTCGTGACGGATTGGTTCAGTCTGCCGAGATCCAATATTGGTCTCAGGTCCCCTGTCTTTTTTGGCACTAAAAAGAACCTGGAGTAATTTCCTGATCCGATCTGGTCTGTGGGGACCGGTTGGATGACTCCTTTTTCTAGCAGCTTTAAAGCTTCTGCGGCTGCTATTTCCCTTTGACTGGGTGGAGGGTCCGGGATTCTCTTGGACGGTGGGGGTGAGTATTTGAATGGGATGGAGTAACCTCCGGCAATGATCCGAAGCACCCATCTGTCCTGAGTGATTGACTCCCAGGCATTTAGGTGCTTGGCGAAACGACACCCGACTGGCTCCGGAGCAGCACAGCCGGGCAATCCCTCATGACGTGTGGGAGGCTGAAGAGCCACGAAAGGACTCGCGGTCTCCAGAATTGCGGGGCCCTCTGCCGCCTCTGGGATGGCGTCTCCCTGAAAAATTTCCCCGCCCTCTGCCTCTGGACGGGAATCTTCCTGCTGTTGGGAGAAAAACTTGCGAGATTTTCGAACCACATTTTCCCCCTCCTTTAGCCTTGGGGTAAGGCCGAAGGGAGTGGAATAACGGGCACCTACGGCAGATAAAGTTTTTCCCTCCTGCTCACAGCGGGTAAGGGTGTCTTTCACCTTGGGTCCAAACAAAGAGGACCCATCAAAGGGAGCGTCGGCGAAGGAAGACTTGAAGGCCTCCATGAACTGACACAAGCGGAGCCAGGCTTGTCTACGTGAGCCACGCCTGTGCCTGCTCTACCGCCCCTTCGGCGCATAGGAAATAAGCCTCATGGACGAGTTAGAAATTGACGTAAGGATAGCCAACTGAGAGCTAACGGACTGGGCTAGCTGCTCAGGTAGGTTACCCGAGAGGAATCTGACAACTCCTTGACCAGATCCCTCTGAAGCCTTGTAAAATGTGCCAAATAGTTCAGAGACCTTAAGGTAAAGGCCGCTGAAGTCAGGGTGCGCTTCCCGTACCTATCCATACTCCTAGACTCCTTATTAGGAGGATGGATAGACGTTGAAGCCTCTGCCACGTCCTGTTGTGTAGCAGATGCCACCACCATGGCATCTACAGCCACGCCTTTAGTAAGGAACTCCTTCTCGGGGAGCAGATAAGAATTTATTTGGACGAGAAGGGACTGGTTCCACGGTATCTGGATGTTCCCACGCCTTCGACAAACTAAATCCAGAAGCTCGTCAAGGGCGGAGACACCCAGGAGGCGGAGGGCTGAGCCCCAAAGGCCTTGAGGAGCACTGATTCGTCAGCAGAGGGGGGTTTGGATATCCAGCCGCCTCGTTGTTTGAGGATCTCTAAGATGTCTGCAAATGAGACATCATCCGAGGCCGACTTCGGGGACCCTCCGCATCATCCATATCAGTGTCCGATGTAATAGACTGGGAGTCCACGTGCTTCCTCTTGCACGATCTCTTCCTTGGGGTTCCTCTGAAGACAACTCCGAAGAACCCTCAGGAGGAGGGAACCCCACTGGGGTAACCTCAGGCCTCGGGCTCCGCTGGCTACGGACAGGGGAACTGCCAAAGACCCAGTCTCCACGCCCAGGAAGGTGCTGGTAAACCGAGAGATGGTCAAGAGGACTTGGCCAAGGCACTCCTCATGGCCCTGAAAGCCGGACCCCAGAAACCTGGGAGTGTCCGGTCTCGAGCCATGATAGTAGACGGAAGTCCCGCAGCAAGCACCGAGAGGGAGGCTCGAACCGAAAGCATAGGTCCCAAACATCACCCTCGGGTCCAGCCGAAGAAGTCCAGCGTACAAACTCGGACCCGAGGGCCCGGTTGGAGTAAGGGTCGGAGCCGACCCTGAGATCTCCACCGGCTCCAAGAGCACCTGCTCCACGGAGCCAAGCAGTCGGAGGAGGAATGGCAATGGGATGGGTCATGGTCATCGGCTCCGAAGCCAACTGGGTCGGAACGAAACAAATTTTGGAAGACTGGGGACTGGAACAGTCTTTGGAGCACCCTGTCTATATCAGAATCCGACATTCTCAAGACCGAGAGGAAACAGAACGGGTTCGAGAAGACCTCTCCCTCGGCCCCAAGGGACTAGGGGACCGGCTCGAGGCGACTCGATGAGAATCGGCGCCGAGGAATACTCACACCAGATTCCATCGGTGCCGAGATAGACTTGCGCCGAGGAGGAAGTGTCTGAGCGGCGACCCTTGTCGGCTCCGAGAGCAGTGGAGCCGGCGAAGGTGACTCCGCCTCGATGCCCCAGCCATCGGCTCCGAAGCCAGAGGAGTCGATACTGGTGGCATCTAGGCAGACCGTTCCGACCTCGGCTCCGAAGTCTTTGGAGCCGATGGAGAGGCCTGCCTAGGTCTCTTGGCAGTCGGATCCGACGGACTGGTCGGAACCGAAGCCCTTTTCTTTTTGGCAGGTGCCGGAGGATGCCAAGGCTTCTTCAAAAGAGGGTTTAATTAACCCCTTAAGAATCAATTTATTTTTCCTCTCCTGGAGGACCCTTGAGGAAAAAGCGTGACATACGCTGCATGACTCCTGCAAGTGCTTTGCCCCTAGACAATATACACAAAGCAAATGATCATCAGTAACAGACATCTTAAAAGCACATTTCGAACATTTTTTAAAGCCCGAAGGCCTAGGGGTTTGAGACATAATGTTAAACAACTTCTGACAGGAAATTTAACAACTATAGATTCGCTTGTGACAAAAAAAAAAAAAAAACCAAGGCTTACAGTAATAGTTTAAAACACAACCTTAGCTGTAATGACCGGGAACTCTAAACCACTAAAGGCTTGAGACCCTGGAAAGTTTACAAAGGTTGACCGGAAAGGCCCTGGATTGTAAGGGGGGCCGAAACAAACTCAACCCAATCACACACAACCAAATTCACAATTCAAACGTACACAAAGGAGCGATAGCCGTTAAAACAGCTTTTGTGATATAAAAGAGCAAAAAACTGACAGAAAAAGTAGTTAGTAAAAGCTACTCAGCCCAGCCAGCTCGAGACCACGTCTTCGCAGGGAAGCGGCAAACGAGATCTGGGGGACTGGTGGTGGTGCATCCTGGGATATAGTAAGCTCAGCCAATAAGAGACTTCGCTCTTTGGCATAAGCGTGCCGAGTCGGAGCCGAGGGATCGGCTCCGAACCCATCATTCAGAATGTAGGCGAGATAGGATCACATAACATCAATTATTAACTTTCTCAATTTGTTCTGACATCGGCTGAGGCAAGAAAACATGTTCCCCAACGGGATGCTTAGCTTTTAGATGACTTCGGTACTGAAAACACAGGAGCTGACCGACCGGCACTTGCCAACTGCTTCTGCTTCGGGCACCGCGCGGCAAGAAAGACTGAAGATGGCGTCGGCCGATGCCTTTATACTCCAGCCGTTCTGACGTCGGAGAGGAGGCGAAACCTGCCGACGCCGGACCCAGACTTTGGAATCCGGCCGACCGAGGGCTGCCTGAGGCAGGACAACCCATATGTTATGACTGCAGTTGCATTCTTGAAGGACATCACATCATCCACAATTATCTAACACAGGCAGAATAGCAAGGGTCCTGTGCTGAGGCAATAAAAGAAAATCTCGGAGCCTTTTCTTGGATTATGAATAATCCTGGCTCTCCTAATGGAAATGCTCCCTCATGGTATGTAAAGTTTCCCCAAAAGAGTTATCCTCAGGAGGAGAGGCTGAAGGAATTGATTCTTCAGCATCAGAGTCCTCATAGGGGGGTAAAGAGTATCCCTGGTCTGAAGAGGAATCAGAAGAAATGGAAACCTGGTCAGAGGAATCATAGTCTGTATCCTGCCTAGGCCTTTTATCAGGAGGGGGATGGGAACCCCTGATCAGTGTAATTTTGAGCATCTGTTTTTTAGGCATGGAGGCCTGTCCAGGTGAATGCTGTACTTGTTTCTTTGTCTTTAATGGAGTTTTAGACTTGGTTGTTGATTTGATGGTTAGCTGTGAAGGTCTGAAAATACCGTCAGAAGCCGATGCCTGCTCAGCGGCTCCAGACCCATCTGAGGGGTTAATTTCCATAGGCCCAATACCTTGAGTTTCCAGAGGCCTAGAAGTCTCCACGTGGGAGTCGGAGGCGGCCTGTGGCTCTGAGGTAGCAGGTGTCAGGGGGCTGCGAAAGCGCCTCACTGAGAACCGGCGACTGGCCTAGAAGAGGCTTCATTGTCTGTTTTGGACCTCGGATGCCTGTCCTTATCTTTGCATTTTTTTATGTATTCCGGTCATCGGTTGTTCCGAAGGCATGGTGTAATTGAACCTTCGGCCAAAATAATGGTGAGCAAAATCAAACAGACGTTTAATAGTGCGCTTGTTAAATCTAGCACAAAACAGACAACTAGTGACGTTGTGGTCTAAGCCTAGGCATGGAATACAGTAAGTATGAAAATCCTTATGGGGTATTTGCTTCCCACAAGAAATGCAATTATTAACTTTTACTGACATCGGTCTGAGGCAAGAAAAAGTTTCCCCAACGGGGTACTTAGCTTTACTGAAGACTTCGGTTCTGAAATTCGAAAATCTCAGGAGTCGGCTGACCGGCACTTGCGAACTGCTTTTGCTTCGGGCACCGCACGTCAAGAAAGATTGAAGAAAATGGTGGCGGCTGCATCTTGTATACCCCTGGCGCACTTACAGCAGGGAAGAAGCGACAGCAACCGACACCAGACCAAGACTTTCGAACTCTGGCCGACTGCGGGACCACCTGACGGCAGGATAACCCAAGTGTAATGACTGCAGCAGTGAAACACTATAAACATCCTGCTGTCCCATTTTGGTTCCTCCACTACCCCGGCCATTACTCAAACCCATGTCATCAGGATTCATAATTAAGGCTTTGTCCTTCTAAAACAGACAGCAATCAAGGAAAGTACAGTTGTGTACACTTACATAAATGTAGATGTTTGAGTGTATTCACTGTTGCAGACATTACATTTGGGGTAATCTGCTGGCAGGTTGCCCTCAGTCTGCCTGAATATCACAGTCTTGGGTCCTGCGTCGGTTGCTGCCTCGTCTTCCATGATGTCAGGGATATAAAACATGCAGCCGACGCCATTTTATTCAGTTTTTCTTGCCCCAGATGTCAGGTGCCCCCCAAATGGGGAGCAAAAAAAAAAAAAAATATATATATATATATATATATATATATATATATATATATAGATATAGATATATAGATATAGATATATAGATATAGATATATATATATATATAGATATAGATATAATAAACAGCAATATATACGTAAATGCACTTTTAGCAACATAAACTTTACCTTCATCTAAAAGAAAATACACCACAAAGGCTTCAGAATATAGTGATGGAAAGAGAAGTTCTAGAAAAAAAGGGGGATGGCGGGTGGGTAACCCGGACTGCAACAGTGAATACACTAACATCTACATTTATGGTAAGTGTACACAACTGCACTATGTTCTTCGTGTTTCACTATTGCAGTCATTACATTTGGGTAGAATCCCAAATATATGGATGGGTGGATGGAGCTAAATAGCATTAGGAGCGGCTATAAGGCCCTGCAGAACTGCAGTGGCAAAGCCTGCCCTGGACTTAGAGCAGAGAGGCAAATGATAATGCTTTGTGAACGTATGAACAGAGCTCCAAGTAGTAGCTTCTAGAATGTCTTTGGTTGGAACTCCTCTGAGACAAGCTGCTGAGGTAGAGGCAGCCCTGGTGGAATGTGACCCAATTCCCTTGGGCACTGATTTACCATGATGCAAGTAGCAGAAACGAATGCAGTGGCTTATCCACTTAGAAATAGTCTACTTTGATATAGCCTTCCCCTCTGATCCTGCAGCAAATGCTGCCAGTAGTTGCTCGGACTTTCTTCGAGATTTGGTCCTGTTTAAGTAGAATCTTAGTTGTCTATGTACGTCCAATGAATGCAGAATCCACTCCCCCTTGTTCTGCAGATTTGGGTAAAATGTTGTCAGGTGAATAGTTTGGTTGAGCCACACTTGATACCACCTTAGACATAAAGGAAGGATTGGTCCTGAAGGACACCCTGTACGGGTAAAATGTAATAAAAGGCCTGTAGTTCTGAAACCCTTCTTGCTGAACTGATTGCCAAAATGAAAGCTGTGTTCCAAGATAAAAACTTTATATCCTCAGTAGCTGGTGGTTCAAAAGGAGGCAGGGTGAGTTTTTCCAGCACAAAATTGAGGTCCCATGCAGGAGTTGGTGATCTTCTGGGAGGCCTTAAATTTTTGGCCCCTCTAAGATACTGTTTTAGCAGAGGATGAGAAAAGATGGGAGGCTCCGTGTTGTAATGAGCCGAGATGGCAGAGGCATGGATTTTTATTGGAAGAAAAAGATAGGCCCTTGTCAAGCATCTCAGTCAAGTATTGTAAAATCTGAGGAATATTTGGTTTTGCTGTGTCCTTCCCTTGTGCTTGGTTCCAAGCACAGAATCTCTTCCCTTGTGCTTGGTTCCAAGCACAGAATCTCTTCCCTTTATCAGCATAAGATTTTCTAGTACTAGGCCTTCTGGTTTCCAAAATGACATCCATCCATCACAGATTTACTGAGAGATGGTGTTTGAATAATTTCATGATCAGCCAGGTTCAGAGTTTGGAGCAGTGTGTGCAGAATTTGATTGCTCTGTTGAGACAGTAGATGAGGTAGTTGAGGCAAGTACCAAGGAGGGAGTTGAGACATATTCCTTAGAATTGGGTACCAGTGCTGGCGAGGCCAAAAGATCATTTTTGGTTCTGAGCTTTAGTAAGACATTGGGGAGAAGATGCAGAGGAGGAAAGGCGTAGGCTGATAGGTTTTTCCAGCTGAAGGATAGGGCATCCACTTTCCATGTTTCCAGCTGAAGGATAGGGCATCCACTTTCCATGCTTGTCTGTGATAAGTCCTTATGCAGAATTTGTCCAGTTGATAACTTTGGCGAGAGGCAAATAGATCTATGTCTGGGCTTCCCAATTTCTGCGTTACCATGCTGAAGACGTGTGGGATCTAGTTTCCACTCATGAGGATCCATAAGATTTCTGCTTAGGTAGTCTGCCAGAGTATTTTGTTTTCCTGGCAGGAATTGTGCTTGAAGATGTACTTGGTAAGTCAAGGCTGTGTCCCACAATGCCATGGCTAGGGGTAGGAATGTGCACCCCCCTGCTTGTTTATGTACCACATAACTGTGGCGTTGTAAGTCTTTATCAATAGTTGTCCTGGATGAAGCACGTCCTTGAAGGCTGTCAGGGCATTCTGAACAGCTAGCATCTCTTTCTGGTTGATATGTAGATGCATTTGTTTTGGGGTCCATATGCCCTGAATGCATCTCCCCACCAGGTGGGCTCCCCAAGCATAGTCTGATGCATCTGTAGTTAGGTTTTGGGTGGCAGGGGGTAGAGTGAAAGACTGTCTCCTTGTTTTGGTGACATGTCTCTTCCCACCAAAGAAACTTCTGTTCTGGGCAGGGAATGAGAGGAATCATAGTTTCCAGACTGTGACAATGTTGACTCCATAAATTTTTTAGATACCACTGAAGTTTCCTCATATGCAGTCTTGCATATGGAATTAGTAGAATGCAGGATGCCATGAACCCCAAAACCTGCAGAATTTGTCTTGCAGATAACTGGGCTTTTTGTTGGCATCTGTATGAAGTATATAGTCAGTTGCCTTTGTTTGCCTGGCGTAAGGTAAGCCATCTGGGCAGTTGTATTCAAGCTTGCACCCAGGAATGTAATTTTTTTGAGAGGGTACCAGTTGTGATTTATTTTTGTTTATTGTGCACCCTAGGCATGTTAGAAGCCTTTTTACAAACGCCAGATGTTGAAGAAGAATGTCTGTTTTCTGCTTGAATGAGACAAGTTATCCAAGTAAGGATAGATTTGTATGCTTCTTTGCAAAATGCAATTACTGGTGCCAGGCACTTTGTAAAGACCCTGGGCACAGTAGATAAGCCAAAGGGCAGTGCAGAGAATTGGTAATGCATAAAACCTGCCTTGAAGCGGAGGTATCTTCTGCACGATTCCCTTATTGGGATATGCAGGTATGCCTCAAGTCTAGAGTCACTAACCAAACGTTTTTGCCCAGCATGGGCAGTAGCGGTTGTAAAGTCAGCATTTTGAATTTTAGAATGTCCAAGAACGTGTTCAAAATTGATAAGTCCAGTACTGGATGCCAGGCATCGTCTTTTCTGGGTACCAGGAACAGTCTTGAATAAAAACCTTGTCCTTTTTCCTGTTCTGGTACTGGTTGAATAGCCCCCATATCCATGAGGGACAAGCTGTTTCTGAGCCTCTGCCCATTGATTTTGTGGCAGATCTGGCCAACCGTTTGGAATTGGCAAAGTATGGAAATTAAATCTGTACCCCTGGGATACTATGTTTAATACCAACTTGTCCTGGGTAATTAAATGCCAATTTTGAGCATGAAGTGCTAATTTTCCCCCCAAGGGGGCTGTCAAAGGATAAGTGCTTGGTGATGATAGAGGGAAGTCATTGAGACTGCTTACTGTAGGGTTGTGCTTTGTTTCCTCCAGGTTTGGAGGTAGAGGCACCCCATTTCTTTGACCTGTTAAGAACCCTGTGATTGGTATCTAGAGCCTTTTGAGCACCTGGATTTGCCTTGTGAGGCTCTGTTGGACACAGGAAAGGACTCATTTTTAGTAGGCCAGTGCCTACTGAATCTGGGTGGCTGCACTTGTAAGAAATCTTTTAAAGTTTGCATAGATTTAGCTTTGTCTTCCATTTTCTTTAAAACCTCTTCTGCCTTATTACCAAACAGAGTATCATGCTGCAAAGGTGCATCCAACAATTTAGCTTTAACATGATCAGGCAGATTTTGCTTCTTGAGCCAGGCATGCCTTCTAATCACAGATCCAGTAACTGCGGCCCTGCAAGAGGCCTCCAAGTAATCAAAACCACATTACAAAGTATGCTTTCCAACCTGCTCTGCTACATGCAATAATTCCTGTAATTCTTTATTTTCCACACAATCAGAAATCAACATCATTTTCTGTTTCAATAAGCACATAACATGCTGTTGATATTTAAGGATATGAAACTGGCAGTTTAAGGCCCTAATTGCCAAGGTTGCAGACATAGAAACCTTCTTTCCCCATCTATCCAGCACTCTGGAATCTCTATCAGAGGGGGTAGGATTTTTGGCTGTAGAGGCCTTTACACCTTTGGGACCCTGTGAGATAGTTTCAGGATCAGCAACAGGATTTTTGAATAAAAATTTGTGGGAGTCAGAAACCCTGTAATATGTCTGGCTTACTAGGAGCCGGAGGTAGGGAATCAGGAGCCACGCTTGATTCCGAAAACATATCAACAACAATGTCTAATACAGTAGGTATAGACCAAGGACTATGCTGAGGAAGAAGGAAATCCCTAAGCCTCTTTTTTGATTCAGAGAAATCCTGACTCTCCCCAATGAAAATGTTCCCGTAAAGTATGCAAGGTTTCTCCAAAAGAATAATCCTCAGGAGGAGATGCAGATGTGATGGATTCTTCTGCATCTGAATCCTCATAGGGTGGTATAGAAAATTCCTGATCAGAAGAGGAATCAGAGGAAACAGAAACTTGATCTGAAGATTCATAATCAGTGTCTTGCCTAGGCCTCTTAGCAGGGGGGGGGGTCAGAACCCCTGATCAAGGTAATTAAGTCCTCAGCCATTTTGATCATCTGTTTTTTTAGGCATAGGGGCCTGAGCACGTGGCTCATGCGTCAGTTTTTTAGACTTGGAAGTAGTTTTTGAAGCTTATCACAGTTTTCAATCATAGTAATAAACCATTAAAAAACTTCACATGTGGGATGTGCAAACAATGCCCCCACATTATACCAATGGGGGAGAAGTATAAATTTGATTTTTGTTTTTATGCACAAGGGCATTTTAATTGTCAGTCTAAGAATGTGGTGTATGTGCCCAAGTGTTTACAATAACCTGCTTTTTATACTGGCAAGACATTTAGGCATTTGCATGAAAGAATGTATGAACATTTGTCTGATATTACAAAAGGAAAACTGACTAATGCCCTGTGTAAACATGCAGGAAAATTTACACATCATGCTTTTGGTTTTTCTGTTATACAACAGATTATTCCTGATGTACAAGGAAAGATTTCACCTAAGCATTTAGAACTATAAGAATTAAAATGGCAATTACGTTTGAATGCCTTTGTATAGCCAGGGTTGAATAATCATGTTAGTATCAACTGTATGCTTAAACTCAGGCATTTTGAGGGTTAAATTCCTATGCAATTGATATTCATCCTATATTTGTTGCCAAGTTTTAAGATGTCCTCTTAGAAACACCCAATTCCAGTATTTAACCTTATTCTGTCTCCTACTCCATAGGTTACTTTTAGCTTCTACTTCCTTTCAAAGACCTCAGATTTCTGCTAACATTTCTCTCCATCTTTCTATCCCTTTATCCTTCCACCCCATCATCAATGTTCTGCTTGACCTCTCTCATCCACTCTAGCTTTCACTCCTTTTGTTCTCTCCATTAATAAGGTCACAATATCACTATCCTCCCTGCCATTCTTTCACCTTGACTCTCAAAATCCTCTTCCAATCTGCTTCATATTAATTATCACTCTTAGATTATTAGTTAACACACATGCTAAAGTCTCTTTCAAATCCAGTACTCCTAAACTCCCCATCTCTTTTACCTCTACTACTTTTCCCACTTCAACCTTGCCTGTGCTCCATCCCATATGAAATCTCTACATGCTTGCTTAACTTTTTTTCAGCAGTTTTTCCTCTGGTAATCTCCAAAACACTTGACCTAGATATACAAACTGAAGTATACAGTTGCATTATCTGCACTTTCTGATCCAAGTGTAAATTTAGCATTTTCCAAGTCTGTAACTGGCCCTTCACTCTACATATACCTTTCCGAGAGAGGCCACTATCATATCCTCAAGTGAACAAGTTATCCATGCACCAAAAGATATCCAATATGCTTTCTCCATTCCATTCGCCCTTCTTTCTTCCCCAACTGACTCATTATTCAGTCTAAAGGCTTGTGTTTTATATTTACTCACTTTGTATCCTGAAATTTCACTAAACAGATTCATAATATTTCATAACGTCTCTTTATCCTGGTCCATTTCATTATTATGAGCAGGATATCATCTCCATACGGGAGAATCTTTTTCTCCTTCCCTCCCATTAAAATCTAATTCTGATCTTATTGATTCTGCTAATGGCACTATACAAAATACAAGCAGCAATGGAAACCAAAGGGCATCCTTGCCTGACACCCCTCCCTACCCTCACTTCTGATAATCTAGCTCTAATATTAATCCTGTCACTCCCTCATAAATCTTCTTTAACACGGATATCCATTGATCTGGCAGGCCGAACTCTTTCGCTACCCTAAATAAATATTCCCATCTTTCTCTTTCAAAAGCCTTCTCTGTACCCAGGGAAATAAAATCTACCTCTGCATGGGATCCTTACCTTCTCTACAAATGACAGATATTATGGCTTGCTTCCAGGATTTGGGAATCTTGTTACCAACCATTACCTGATTAAAGATGATCTTCCATCTTTCTAATACTTACAGCCTTTCTGTAGTTCCCACATCTCAACTTGAATTTTGTTGCTTTCCAAGGTCATCCCTGTCGCCATCTTATCCCATGGCCGTTTTACTTCTTCTATCTCTATAGGTTTAACTAATACCTCTTTGTCCTCCTCCGTTATCTTTAGCATCTTTAAGTGCCATTCCACATTCATTTCATCTCTCGACCCCCCCCCCCATCCTTCGGATACAAATTCTGATAATATTCATTAAATTTACCTAGTATCTCTCCCGCTGTCACCTCACTACTCGCATGAATTTTACAATACCGCTCTCAACCTCCTGTTGTTGCAATTGCAAAGCTATAGCCCTTGTGGCTTTGGAATTTTCACTAAAAAAGATTTGCTCCACTGCAGTCTTCCTCCATATTCTTTCATTTTCTATTTTTTGTACTCTTTGCAATAAATCTAATTCTGACTTCAATGTTCCCTTTCTGCTTTTCTTTTTGTATGCATTGCAATTACTCCCCTTTGTTCTTCATTCATCTAGCTGCCCAAATCTCCTTTCCTCTTCTATTTTTATTTGCACTCTGACTTTTATCCCATCCATCCATGAGTGTCTAATATCTCTTCTCCTTCTATTTCCTGCCTATTACTTGCTTTAATCATTCCCTCTTATTCGCTTTTCCTAACCAACCTACCGAGACTCTCCATAACTTCACCAATTTTGTGCTACAACCTAAAAGAATTCCTAGTCTAATAACTGCATGGTCTAAATGGATTACCGGTTCAGTACATTTAACCAGTACATTATATAGATGCTTTAGAGAAATATAGCTTCTATCCACCATTGACCATGCATTAAATTGGAGCAAAAAATAGTGCATCTTTCTGTATCCTCCTGTTTTCCTGTGCATCATCACGCATCACACATCCCTACCTTTGTCATATATTCATCTAAAAAACCTTTCTTCCTTCAGCAATTTTTTTCCTTCTTGATCCCTTATCCACTTGATTTGTCTTATCTATGATATTCCAGTATCCTATACATACTACTATACAGTCTTGAAATTGGTTAATTTCTAATAGGACCTTCCTTATTTCTTTTATCTGTATGTCTGGATGGAGGTAAAGAAACTACTGTTATCTCTACTCCCTCTATCATCCCTTTAGTCCCTGCCATTATCTCTAGTGGGCATGTCCTTTTAACTATTACTGCTTCTTTCCTTTTCTCTTGCCAACCAGAAGCCACCACTATGCTGTATCCCCCCCCCGCCCCCCCAGCATCTGGTGATCCTGATTGCTCAAATGAATTTCCAGTAACGCAATTATTTGTGCTTTCAAGTTTTTAATAGACTAAGTCTCTCTCTTTCTTTTTTCTGTATCTTAGGACATTTACATTCCATAAATTACATTTTATTATTTTTTTTTTAACTTGAATTGAACATAAATGTATCCTGTTTCTTTACAATTGTAACCCCAATGCAGTACTTCTCTCATACTATTCTGTCTTATTCATATCCAGACATTCGACCGCTCCTCTACTATTCAAGGAATGACACCAATCTTTATTTTTCCTTTTTTGACATCTTTCTCCATCCCATCCATTTAGTAACTATATACATAGCTTCCATCTTTAAAGCATCTTTGTCTCTATGCAGCCTAGCCTCAGGGCCCATCACCCAATATATCATGACTATAATAGAAAGTAGGTACATTCAAGATATTTCATTGCTCTGCATTTTCTTTCCCTCCCTTCTTTTCTCCCTATTTTATTACCTATTTAACCTTTCCTCCATCCCCGAGAACTCTTGATTTACCATTGTCCAAGTGTTCAAATTTTAAAATAATAAACCACTAAGAATTTGAAAAAAAGAACAAATTCTACATTTTGTATACACTTGTTTCATGTTTGTCTAACTTAAAATGAAATTAGTCTTAATACATACATTTTAAATTACAGAGTTCACTAATCTGTTTAAAGGCTGGTGCAGGAAAAGTCTCTGCCCTTTTCCTTATTCAGAACTGTAAATCCCCTTGCCTGTCTATTGTGTATTACATTGACCTAGTATTGTTTACCCCCTATATATCGCTTGATCCTGAATTCTCATCATGATGGGTCCCCCATCCTTTATTATTTAAAATCACACGCCAAGCCTATTTCTCCCAGACCTCTGATATTGTATCACAGGTTGCCTTCAGCTTGAAAACACTCCCCCCACCCCATTATACTGAGTTACTCCCCTCCTTGCTAAGCCCAAATCTCATTGGATGACCACATATTGAGATCAAGTCCCACCAGACACATCACCCCTTTAGCCTGTCTCATATGGAAGCATCCGCCCCACATCTGAAATGAGTCCCAGCAGGTTCAGAGCCACCAAAGAAGATGCATAAAAATAAGACAGTACAAGCAAACTAATAGTCTCCTCTGCTCTCATTCTCCATATTTTCTTGCGGTGATCTTTTCTATGTCATTAGTAAAGCCAACCTTGTAAACTATTTACAACCCCAACAACTAAAACAGTCCCATCCATGTGTTTCTCCTCCTCTTAAAATTCCATCTCGATCACAATTTTAACAAGTCAACTGTTTAAAAAAAAATAACCAGCCAGTTCTTTATATGAACAATGACAGTGGATTCACAGAAAGTCAATTTAACCAAGTCCCCGTTCCATCTTCCTTACTTCTCATGTGTTTTTTCCTCCATTCTTCTTTCATCCTTTCAGTCCATTCTCTCAATATCTTTTGTCTGTGAAAAAGGAAATAGTCCCTGCCATCCTTGGAGTATTACTTTTGCTTCTCTCCTTCATATCCTAAGGTCTTGTTCTGTTGCTATCTTTGCCTCTTCACTAATCCTCAAGTTTACAGGCTTCCTAACAAATTTCATTCCCTCTCTGGGGTCAGTAAACGATCTGGTTATACCTAGGGCATGGATTCTCAGAAGCACTGCATAGATAATCTTCCATTGCAAGCCCTTCTCTCGAGATGCCCTGATAACATGCAAAATGGCATTCTTCTTGGATTGGGGCTCAAATGAATAATCATGATCGATGTATGCAGTTGCATCCCCAATGTTCAGTATCTTTCCTGGCTGCCACAACTCCTTTAACAGCTTTTCTTTCTGTTCAAAAATTTGCAGTATAATTACGATCTGCTTAGGTTTACTCTGTTGCTCCCCTTCTGGTTGCCATGCAATCCTATGAGCCTGTTCTATTTTTATTTCTTCTTGGGGATGTTATTACATCTGCTTAATAGCCATTTCATAAATTTGTATACAGTCTGACCCCTATGACTGCTCTGGGGCTCCACTTGTTAGATTCTTTCTTCAGTCATGATCTTCAAGATATACTGCCATTACCTCGACACAGTTGATTCTCACTTCCATGCCATCACTTGAGCTTTCAGATCTTTATTCTCTGCTAATATGTCCTGAATGACTGTAGCATGTTCATTCAGGCCATCTATTACTTCTTCCATCTTCTTTTCTTGTACTTACACTTTCTAATAGGGTTCTTTTCACATTTTTGATTTCTGCCTATATCGTTTCAAGAGTGACTTTTCCTTCTTGTATCTCTTCTTTGCCCATCTTGCTCTCTTAGTCTTTTAATTTTTTTAGACTTAGTCATCTTTAGGAGCTTTTTCTTCACCAGAACACTTAATCTTATCCCTAATCGAATCCCGGGGAAATTTCAACTCCAGGTGGTTTTCCTATAACTAAACTGTAGCTCTTCAGTATGGCTCAGGGTGAGTAAAATGCAAGTTTCAGACCCCCACTGAAGTGCCCCCCCTGACTCTTCTGTTAATGTTATTAAATGTGTGCCCTCCTGAAACTAATCTACCATCTACCAACAAATTTTGTTAACACCTTTGCCATGCTCTTAACTAATACAGACAAACTTTATACAGCCATTGACATGTCTGGGTTGGTTGTGTGTAAAATATAAGGGATAAAGACTGCCATGGGAATGTAAGGCTATGTTTAAGATCCTGACAGATCAACAGACTAATAAGGACCTACAAAATTATGAAATTGTCTACACAAAACTGAATCGGAATGGTTAGCACACTCTGCAGGTAATACAGCCACTACAGCTTTCATCCAAGATAATTGTACTTGCCTCCCTTTTAAAACACTGTCAAACAAATGCTTCCCAATCTTTACCACTGTCTTCCCTACTAACTTCCAAATTTCTGCATTATCTTTTCCTGGAGACTTCCCTATGGATTATATGTCACTGTCATTATTTCACACATTCCTAGCTTAATTAGTAATCAAGTCACATTTTCCTCTAATACTGGTATAATTTCTTCATAATTATTTCCACTTGCGCATTTTTTGGTTTCCCCATTCCTCTGCATCAACAGCATTTTCATAACATTTCTGATATTTCAAAAATAGACCACGGACTCCTTGTGCCAGCAAGCAACCACAAACGTCTTAACGCAATTTTATTGATTTACAAGCGTTTTCGCCACACAACAGTGTGGCTTCTTCAGAGAAAAGTGATTAACAATGTAAAATGATGCACACCTCTTTTATGTAACCCAGAAGGGAAATGACATCACAAATAGTAAGAGAGCTCATTAAGCTCATGAATTAATGATTGTTATCTAAACAAATTATATATAAGAACAAATTAAATAAAAAATGTTCATTGAAAAGATACTCTGACAATTAGTCAAACTACAACCTAAGTCATAAAAACTCTAAAGTGATAGAAATACTATCAGGAAAATAGAAACATAAAATAATATATTGGAACAGCTTTTACGAAAAATTCTTAATGTGAAAGTGTTCGTCCATATTAAAAGGACTTAAAATAAATCAAAAACACAACAAGATAATTAAAATAATTACAATAATGTGTGGACAGTACTTTATAAACACACATTATGTTTAGAGAAAATAAAAACCAAAAGGTGAAATAGATAGTAATTGTTTTACAATTAACCAAAGCATAGTGAATGCAAAACAGTGAACTACCTCAAATAGCTCCTCATTCTAAGTATATTACAGTTTTCATTTAAGCCCGGGTAGCAAAATGCGTCCAAGCGCAATTGCCACTCTAGTTCACGTAGTTCTAAGAGCAACGATATAGGACCCCCCCGAATGTTGCTATTAACTTGGTCTATAGCCATAAATGAAAAAGAATGCCCGGGGTGGTTATCTATATGTTTTGCTAATGCGTTAACGTCAGAGTTCTTCTTGATGGCATACATATGCTCGTAGACACGATCACGTAGTCTACGATCAGTCTTCCCCAGGTAGAACGAGGGGCAACATTCACAGAAAGCCACGTATACGACGGATCTGCTCTCACAATTAAGTGGAAGTTGGATTATGTACTTCTTGTCCCTTATGCCAGTTCTTCATTTTGGGTAGCCCAGGACTTACTGAGAAATTGGGACTTTTTCCCAACTTCGTCTTTAAAAGAAATAATAACCTCAAAGAACTCTTATTGCCAGTTCTTCATTTTGGGTAGCCCAGGACTTACTGAGAAATTGGGACTTTTTCCCAACTTCGTCTTTAAAAGAAATAATAACCTCAAAGAACCCTTACAAAGGGACCTTTCTAAAAAAACTTTTAATAGACGAACAGGTATGTACCCATGTGGCTTCTGCAATTGGTGCCATAAAACGAGGGCTGGGCAGACTTACACAATAAGGGACAAGAAGTACACAATCCAATTTCCACTTAATTGTGAGAGCAGATCCGTCGTATACGTGGCTTTCTGTGAATGTTGCCCCTCGTTCTACCTGGGGAAGACTGATCGTAGACAACGTGATCGTGTCTACGAGCATATGTATGCCATCAAGAAGAACTCTGACGTTAACGCATTAGCAAAACATATAGATAACCACCCCGGGCATTCTTTTTCATTTATGGCTATAGACCAAGTTAATAGCAACATTCGGGGGGGTCCTATATCGTTGCTCTTAGAACTACGTGAACTAGAGTGGCAATTGCGCTTGGACGCATTTTGCTACCCGGGCTTAAATGAAAACTGTAATATCTCTGCAGTAGTTAGAATGAGGAGCTATTTGAGGTAGTTCACTGTTTTGCATTCACTATGCTTTGGTTAATTGTAAAACAATTACTATCTATTTCACCTTTTGGTTTTTATTTTCTCTAAACATAATGTGTGTTTATAAAGTACTGTCCACACATTATTGTAATTATTTTAATTATCCTGTTGTGTTTTTGATTTATTTTAAGTCCTTTTAATATGGACGAACACTTTCACATTAAGAATTTTTCGTAAAAGCTGTTCCAATATATTATTTTATGTTTCTATTTTCCTGATAGTATTTCTATCACTTTAGAGTTTTTATGACTTAGGTTGTAGTTTGACTAATTGTCAGAGTATCTTTTCAATGAACATTTTTTATTTAATTTGTTCTTATATACAATTTGTTTAGATAACAATCATTAATTCATGAGCTTAATGAGCTCTCTTACTATTTGTGATGTCATTTCCCTTCTGGGTTACATAAAAGAGGTGTGCATCATTTTACATTGTTAATCACTTTTCTCTGAAGAAGCCACACTGTTGTGTGGCGAAAACGCTTGTAAATCAATAAAATTGCGTTAAGACAACGTTTGTGGTTGCTTGCTGGCACAAGGAGTCCGTGGTTTATTTTTGCATTTTCAACTGTTTCGTACTACTTGGCTATTTCTGATATTTCTCTAATGTTTACAAAATATCCAATTAATTTTCCTTCTTGTCACATGCTCCCTAAATTTGGCTACAACTCTTCATACTTCGATGCCTATGCTATAATTCTAAAAGCTTTTGTGCTCTAGAGTTGCCATCAAAAACAGTTGGTTAAACAGCCTTTCAAACTCATACCTATTATATAAATACTTCCTTATTTTTCCTTTAGCACTCAGGAGTTGTTCCTCTTTTTGTTCTGAGACTGCCCTTCTGCAACATTTTAACCTTTGTCAATTCCTCAAAAATTCCTTATCTTTCCCATATCTTTCTCTCTTCTTTCAATAAAGAATTCATGCTCCTGTGAAATATAACTTCTAATAAGTTTAACAGTTATTTTATCATGGGAAATATGAAAATGTTGCCCACATTCCTGAGTCACATCTTTCATACCAAATATTCTCATAACAGCTCTTCAGAAAATCGGCCCTCTTTTGTTATATTTTCCCTTCTAGGTCCCAACGATACAGCCTCACTATCACAATCAGACTTCAGTCCTCGCCCATAAGAAATATTCCTTGCTGAAAGCTTACGTCTGCTAAAATTCTCCTAAACTTTACAACCGTAGTCTTATGCGAAATATAAACACATGCCAGTAAAATCCTCCCCCTCCTGACAATAACCCCTTACTACCACAAATCTTCCATTGCTGCATTTTCTCCTCTTCCAGGGGTGTAAACAGAAAATTCCATTTTGTACTCCAAAACTCTATTGGCCCCCCACCCCCACTTGGAATTTAAAAAAATAGACATCTTTCAAAATGTTGCCCCCTAGCAGTTAGTAAACGCACACAATCACTTTTACTGGCCCGGTCTAAAACTACTAAAGATACTGCTTTTAGATTAGCAATCCTCTCTGAAAGAAAATTGTGTATCTGTTGTTAGAGGCATTGGTTTAGACAGTAGAAAACATAACATACCCTTAAAAACTACAACGTTTCTGAGTGATGCAAAGAGAAATGTACACTTTAGAGTACAAAGAGTGTCTGGCTACACCCTTGTCCTCTCCCCATCACTACTGGAGTCCTTCTCGCAATCATTATAATCCTCTTTTCCTTTTTCCCCTGATATTTTGCTCTATAGGCATCCTGAAATCTTTTTTTTTTTTTTTGTCAAATTCACAAGCTCATTCCCACTGAAAGAATTGTCCTGTAACATTGCTATTTGCACCCTACATGTCTTAATATAATTCAGTACTCTTTGCTTTTCATCTATACCTGTAAGATCATTGACTTAATTTCAACATTGACAAAGCAGTCATTCTGTTACAAAAGCCATTTTGCCCACACATTATATAGCAGTTCTTTTTAATACAAGTTTCCAACTTTTAGCATAGATACACAAACTAATGTTTAATAGGCTGATAGAAATGAGAAGCAAAGTACAGTTTTGTACCTACCATAAATGTAGATGTCAGATAGACATGCAACTGCAGTCATAACATGTGGGTTGTCCTGCCTCAGGCAGCCCTCGGTCGGCCGGATTCCAAAGTCTGGGTCCGACGTTGGCTGATGTCGCATTTCTCTCCGTCAGAGCGGCTGGAGTACATAAGCATCAGCCGACGCCATTTTCTTCAGTGTTTCTTGCCCCAGATTCCAGGTGCCCTCCAAGGAAGGCTGTAATCAAATTGGAAGACAAAAACAGGATTCCAAACAAATAAATGAGCAATAAAACAAATACACCATAACAGATATCCCCAGCTAAGAGAAACAGGGATAGGAGTGGACCCTAGGCATAGAGGGGTATGGAGGGTGGGAAAATCCGACTGCAGTTGCATGTCTATCGGACATCTACATTTATGGTAGGTACAAAACTGTACTATGTCCTTCAAGAATGCAACTGCAGTCATAACATGTGGGTAGAATACCATAGCTTAGCTGGGGGAGGAGGAATGCTCTAGGAAAAAGATGGAGTGGCAATCAAACCCTGCAGGACTGCCGAAGCAAAGCCTGCTCTGGATCTGGAGTATAGAGGGAGAGTGTAGTGTTTGGAGAATGTATGCATGGAGCTCCATGTAGCAGCTTCTAGAATGTCCTTAGTAGGCACCCCTCTTAAGAATGCTGTAGAGGTGGCTGTAGCTCTGGTGGAATGTGGTCTGACATTGGCTGGAACAGTCTTTCCATGAAAGGAATAACAGAATCTGATGCAATGTCCAATCCATTTTGAAATAGTCTGTTTTGAAATTGCTTTTCTTTGGACTGCAGGGGCGTAAGCTACAAAAAGTTGTTCAGACTTCCTACTGGCCTTGGTTCTGTCCAGGTAGTAACGAAGTTGTCTGTGAATGTCCAAGGTATGCAACAGTCTTTCCCCCTTGTTCTCAGGATTGGGGAAGAAAGCAGGCAGATGAATGGCTTGATTTAAAGAAACCCTAGATACCACCTTTGGCATAAAAGTAGGGTTGGTCCTTAATGAAACCCTGTCTCTGTGAAAAATAATAAAGGGTGGTATTGCCATTAGGGCCTGTAGCTCCGAAACCCTTCTTGCTGATGTAATTGCCAACAAGAAAGCTGTCTTCCATGAGAGAAATTGAAAGTCAACTGAAGCTGCTGGCTCAAATGGAGGTAGAGTCAGTTTTTCTAGGACAAAATTGAGGTCCCAGGCTGGCACTGGGGCCTTTCTTGGTGGCTTAATGTTCTCGATTCCCCTGAGGAATTGCCTTAGTAAAGGGTGTGAAAAAACAGGAGGATCAGTGTTGTATCTAGCTGAAATAGCAGATGCATGTATCTTTATGGAAGAATATGAGAGGCCGTTCTTTAACATATCTGCCAAATATTCCAAGATGAGTGGGATGTTCAACAATGATGCATCATGTCCCTTGCTGGTATTCCAATTGCTGAATCTTTTCCACTTTGCTAAGTAAACCTTTCTGGTGGATGGTCTTCGAGCCTCTGTTAGTATCCGCTGAACTTCCTTGGAGAGAGATAGGCTGAAGTTATTTATGGGATCTCCCAGGCTGTTAGCTGCAGTGTCTGAAGATTTGGATGCACTGTTTTGAAGTTGTGTTGAGTCAGAAGTAGAGGCCATTGGGGAAGGGCCCACCTCCTGGTGTGACATATGCTCCGTAGTAGTGAGTACCAGTTTTGTCTTGGCCAGTCCGGAGCTATTATGATTCCCTTGGGTCTCTCTGCTTTGATCTTTAGTAATACTGAGGTCATCAGTGGCAGAGGTGGGAATGCATAGACTGTTAGGGAGTTCCAGTTGAATGAGAGGGCATCTATTTTCCAAACTTTTGGATGGTATGTCCTTGTGCAGAATTTTGGTAGAAGATGGTTGAGATGAGAGGCAAATAGGTCCACTTCTGGCTTGCCCCATGTCGAAGTGAGTTGTCTGAAGGCCTTCGGATGTAACCTCCACTCGTGTGGATCTGTGAAATTCCTGCTTAGGCTGTCCGCCAACACATTGTCTTTTCCTGGAACAAACTGGGATTGTAACTGGATGTTTAGGCTCAGTGATTTCTCCCAAAGATGCATTGTCAGTCTGCAAAGGGGGTAAGAGTGGGTGCCCCCTTGCAAAGGGGGTAAGAGTGGGTGCCCCCTTGCTTGTTTATGTACCACATCACAGTGGTGTTGTCTGTCCGTATCAGTAAATGGCCTTGCTGGAGTTGGTGTTGAAAAGCCTCGATGGCATGCATTACTGCCAGCATTTCCTTTTGGTTTATATGCAGATGTGTTTCCTTTGGAGACCATTGTCCTTGTATACACCTGCCTTCCATGTGCGCCTCCCATCCAAGGTCTGAGGCGTCTTCTGAGGCGTCTGTGGTCATGGTCTGTGTTATCTGTGGTTTTTTGAATGACATACCTGTGTTTGCCTGGCTCACCGAGGCCCACCATAGGAATTCCTTTTGTAGGCATGGAATGAGCGGTATGATTGTCTCCAAGTTGTTGCTGTGTTGAGACCAAATGCTTTTTAGGTACCATTGAAGCTGTCTCATGTGTAATCTTGCTAATGGAACCAGGAGAATGCAGGATGCCATGTAACCCAGGGCCTGTAGGAATCTCCTTGCAGTCATCTGGGTGAGTTTTGCTAAACCTTTGAAGTAATGAGTTAACTTCTCTTGCTCGTCTTCTGTCAGGTAAGCCATCTGAGAGGCTGTGTCTAGTTTAGCTCCTAAGAAGATTATTTGCTGGGATGGCTGCAGTCTTGGCTTTTGGAAGTTGACTGTGTATCCCAGAGCTTGAAGTAATCGTATGACATAATCCAGGTTTTTTTGTCAACATCAATTTGTCGTCCGCTTGTATGAGGCAGTCGTCCAGGTACGGGTAAAATTGTATCCCCTGGAGCCTGCAATGAGCAATTACTGAAGCCAGGCATTTTGTGAATACTCTGGGCGCAGTAGATAAGCCAAATGGCAATGCTGAGAATTGATAATGCTCTGGCCCTGCAAGAAATCTGAGGTATCTTCTGCAGCTGTGTCTGATAGGGACATGCAGGTATGCCTCCTTGAGGTCCAGAGTAATGAGCCAAGACCCCTTGCCCAGCATGGGAAGGAGTTGCTGTAGAGTCAGCATTTTGAACTTTGGTACTATGAGAAAGGTGTTTAATGCGGACAAGTCCAGTATTGGTCTCCATTGAGATTCTTTTCTTGGAACAAGGAACAGTCTTGAGTAAAACCCCTGGTCTTGTTCTTGTTGTGGAACTCTTTCTATTGCTTTCATCCGAGTCAGCAGAGTTATTTGCTTGATAGCCTCTGCCCTCTGGGGTTTTGTGGTAGGTTTGGCATGCCTTGTTTTCTTGGCAAGGTATGAAAATGAAACCTGTACCCTCGGTCTATAATGTCCAAAATCCATTTGTCCTTTGTCAGTCTGTGCCAATTTTCTGCAAACAGAGATAATTTCCCGCCCAAGGGAGCTTCTATTTGTTCCCTGGTAGGCGGTAGTAGAGGAAAGTCATTGAGATTGTGGTTGTGGGGCAGGTGAAAACCCTGCATCACTTCTTTGGTTTCCTGGCTGCCACTGTCGTCCCCTGTAAAGGCCTCTGTATTGGCCTCTTCCTCGGCCACGTCTGTTCTTACCCCTTTGAAACTTTTCTGTATTAGGAAAGGACCAGTTTTTAGAAGGCCAATTCCAACTGAATCTGGGGGGTTGAACCTGGAGGAAATCTTTCACCGTCTGAACTGATTTTGCTTTTTCTTCGATGGTCTTTAACACATCCTTAGCATTCGCACCAAAAAGCTTGTTCTTTTCCAAAGGTGCATCCAGAAGTTTTGCTTTTACATGATCTGGTAGAGGTTGATCTTTTAACCAAGCATGTCTACGAATGACTGCCCCTGTCATAGCTGCCCTACATGAAGCTTCCAGTGCATCATATCCACACTGCAGGAAGTGATTGCTTACTTGCTGAGTGTTATGTACAGCTTCCTGCAAAGTCTTCCTGTCTAAAGCATCAGGAGTGGCTAAAGTTTTTTGTAAATCTTCTAAAAGGTAATCCTGATATTGTAACATATGAAAAAGGCAATTTAAAGCTCTCATAGATAAGGTAGTGGATGTGTAAACCTTTTTGCCCCATCTCTCTAATGACCTAGCCTCCCTGTTGGAGGGCAATGGATTTTTAGAGGTGGAGGCTGAAACTCCTTTAGGCCCCTGTGAAATAGTTTCCAAATCAGCAGAATGGGCCCTGAATAAATGGGAATGAGTTTCTGGGACCCTGTAATATATGTCTGGCTTGGCTGGAGCAGGAGGAAGAGAATCAGGGGTAGCACTAGAGTCAGAATATAAATCATACAGAACATCAAGTACAGGAGGAATAGCTAAGGGCCTGTGCTGGGGCTTCTTAAGGAAAGTCCTCAGGCGTTTCCTAGAATCAGAATATTCCTGACCTTGCCACTTGAAATGTTCCCTCATGGTGTGCAGAACTTCCCCTAAAGAAATATCCTCAGGAGGGGAGGCTGAGGGGATGGAATCTTCTGCATCCGAGTCCTCATAGGTCTGGAAGAGCTCTTCCTGGCTATCAGAGTGGACAGAGCCCTCAGAATCTTCATCTGAAGGAATAGGTTTAGAGGGTTCAACCCGGGGCCTTTTATCAGAAGGAGGCTGGGATCCTCTCTCAGGATGGGCCTGTGAACCTCTAATCATGGAAATTAAATCAGCAGCCATGGACATAATTTGTGTCTCTGGAGTAGGCTGAGGTAAGGATTTAGAAGTAATATGCTTTGTTTTGCTGGCTGCCTTAGCCCTAGTGTAGGCCTTAATAGACATGGCCATAGGAGGCCTGGCAGCTCCACGTGCAGGAGTGACCTTGTCTACAGCAATGGTCTTGGGCATTTCCTCGGTTTCGGTATCCGGAGGAAAATCGATAACTGGCGGAGTGATGTCCGGAATCGGAGTCGTCGGTAATGCGGTGTCTTCGGTTCGGAGTGGTGGAGAGACCGTCTCAGAGGGAACCGGAGCACTCGCGCTAGGTTTTGGCGTGGAGTCGGTGGTAGATGCGGGCCGAAGATGTCGGTCCCGGTCTTTTCGCTTTTTGGGAGTTTGCGATGTCGGAAGATCCAACGGCATGGTGTAAGCAAATTTATCGGCGAAAAAGTCTTCAGCGAACTCCGCCCGGCGCCTGAGAGTGCGCTTGTTGAAGCGAGCACAGGCTACACAGGCCGAGACGTTGTGGTCTGGGCCCAGGCAAGGAAGACAGTAAGAGTGGAAATCCTTATGAGGTATTTGTTTACCACAAGAAAGACAATTAACTTTTTCAGTAATTTCTGACATCAGCTGAGGCAAGAAAAGGTCCCCAACGGGGTACTTAGCTTTTTTGATGACTTCGGTATCGAAAAATACAGGAGCTGACCGACCGGCACTTGCGAACTGCTTCTGCTTCGGGCACCGCGCGGCAAGAAAGACTGAAGAAAATGGCGTCGGCTGATGATTATGTACTCCAGCCGCTCTGACGTCTGAGAGAAATGCGACATCAGCCGACGTCGGACCCAGACTTTGGAATCCGGCCGACCGAGGGCTGCCTGAGGCAGGACAACCCACAAGTTATGACTGCAGTTGCATTCTTGAAGGACATCTACATACTATCTGAACCAGTGTGACATTCTCCCTTCAGTAAAACACTCAAGGAAAAAAAAAACTAAAAGCCAAATACATTTTAAACTCCCAACCCTTTTAACTCATAGCAAATACACAAAACTATATGCAGTTAAAGGAAAGGAAATATACCTCTCAAAACAGGCGTAGCTACCCAAATTCAACAACTATACTCACAACTATTACTTGTGCTAAAGTTAAGGTTACCTATGCTCGTGTTCATGTTGGAGCCAGTGGTCTCGTGGACTGCTCTCCATTTTTATATTTTCACTGCTACCTTCCCAGATATCAAAGACAACTTGCATACTTTCAGTCTTTCAAAAATATGCACTGCCTACACTTAAAACTATGCACGGTTATATTTAACACACTGAAGTATTAGGACTGCTAGACACTACCCATAGTCTCAAACTTAATTTCACTGTTCTTCTTGCCAGGGTCCTTTTAAAAGTTAATTATATTGCATCTTGGAGATTTCACTCAGAATGCACTGCTCAGATAAAATGATTAATTGCTTTGATCTGCAGGCTCATTGTTCCATTAGCAAATATTTAAGTTGAAAACAAACCGCTAGCAACTTTGCAAATTCAAGCAATAACTACTGGACATTTCATCACACTTCTTCAGCTCGCTCCTCAGCTGTAGAATGGACAAACAGAACTTCCTTATCCAGGGGTGGGGGTGGGGGTGGGGTTACAATTTCAGCTAATCATCTCAATACTGACCGAGAAGCAGCAGCTATGCAGGAAGAAGCAACATAATCATAAACATACTCTAAAATATGCTGAGTAATGAGAGACAGATGTTACATCAGGAGGAGGAAGGCTAACCATTAATTTTTGTATGTGCTCAAAAGACAGAAGTAAAATTTTTAGCATATGAGCTTAACAGATCACAATACTCAATGTTAAAGTACTAGAAGAATTCATTTTCTTCCCTAACTTACCTCATCTATTGCTCTCCCCAAATCATACTTGGTCTGCTCACAATTAAAGAAAAAAATGAGGTACCCTGTATAAACCTTCAGAATCCCAAGGGACAAGTGGTTGACTATCAGATAATTTTGCAGCAGTGAGAAAAACATTCTGTAAAACAAGCATATTTAGGCATATTATCTATAACAAATCTTTACACGTTTTCTGTTCCATAGGAATTTTATTCTGCTCCCACTGAAAAACCTCTCCTTTTAAAGTTTCAGAAAAGGAAAAATCTTAAGTTGAGAAATCAGAAACCATACTTTCTTCAGAACCAGAATGTTCAAATTGAAAAAAAATTCCTGAGGTACAAACATTCACTTGTAATGCAAGTTCTTCTGACTGAAAAAATAAGTGATAAAGAGAGGAAAAGTACAGTTGCTTAAGAAAACTTACCGTAACAGTAGATACTCAAATGATCACTGCTGCAGTAGTCTTCGCTATACGAGTTATATTCTGCCAAGGATACAACAGCCAGCTTCCAAAGCCTGAGAGCACCTTCCACATGCTCAAACCATTAGGTAGCTTGAGCTGAGCTGCCTGAAGACAGGTTTCAGCTCAAGTCCTTTAGAGAGGGAAACTGAGCCCTGAGAGAACACAACTAGGAATAAAAATTATATATGGGTCTAATATCAAAAGCTCAAAATTTCAGAAACTCAAAATTCATATTGTCAAAATAATACGACTGAGTTTCTGAAAACTCACACTTCAATAAACAAAAATCTATCTTTTTTTGCAGGGGTAAGAGCCCCTGCATATTTTATATATCAACTGTGAGATTGCACTGCATTGGAAAAAAGGGTAAATTCCCCAATCCTCACTGTACTGCAATCTCCATTAAAAGCTTCAGGCTTTTGGAAACTTGATCATATCGTCTTGACAACATGAATTTCGAGTTTCTGAAAACTCGAGCTTTTGATAGGGACCCATACATACACACACACGCAGACACCCTGGAAAAACACACTCAAACTAAGGGGGTGGGCAGGAGGAAAGGGCTACTGCAGCAGTGATCACTTGGAACATCTACCATTATGATAAGATCACTTAAACTTTACTACGTTCATCATATTGATAATTGCTGCAGTAGCCTTAACTAAGGACTGAGGAGCCCCTGAAGAATGGTCCTAGCACAGCCTGATCTAGACCTTGAGAAGGAATCAAGCTTGCAGTGCTTTCTAAATACATGGACAGAGAAAACCAAGTTTCTGCTTCTACAATACTTCTAGAACCCAACTATTTTCAAAAAGCAATAGATGAAGCAAAGGCCCTGGTAGAATGAGCCTTGATCTTGTCTGGAGTTCTGTTGCGGTAAGAAAAAAAGGTAATAGCCTGAGACAATCATTTGGAAAGAGACTAGATAGACAGGTGGTCTCTTCTGACCTTTACAAAAAATGAACTAATTTAAAGTTCTGAAAGATTTTCTTCTGTAAAGATAATACCCAAGTTCTCTGTGGACATCCCAAAAAAGGAGTATCTTTTCACCATCATTTTGGAGTTCAGGAAAGAAAACAGGGAGATGGATAATTTAGCTTAAAGTAAACTCTGATATCAATTTAGTCATAATAGAAGGATTAGCTTTCAAAGAAACCCTTTCTCAGTGGAAAATGAGATAGGGCCGATTCAAATAAGTGCTTACAACTCGGATACTGATTGTTCTGAACTCTACAGGAAGAGTAATACAGCTTTTTGTGTTAAGAACCTCAAGTCAGACTGATAAGCTGGTTCAAATGGAAGTGTTTGCTTCTCCAATACAAAATTAAGATCCCAAGAAGCCACAGCTTTTCACGGAGGTCTCTTATGCAAAACCCCATTCAAAAACATTTTCACATGAAAATGTATTGATAGAGGGGGATCCATGGGCAGACATGATGAAATGGCAGAAAAATGAATCATGATGGATAAGTAATAAAGGCCAGAGTAGAGAAATCTACACAAATATTGTAAAACTAGAGAAACACTACCCCTGAGTGGCTGCTGTTTATGTTGTTAGTAACAACTAGAAAACTTTTTCTGTTTGCTAAAATATGTTTTTCTAGTAGCAAACTTTTATTTGCTTCCACCAGTACCTGCTGTATGTCCTTAGTAAACAGGTGCCTAAAGGCAATTAAGACCCTATCATCCAGGCAGTGAGATGAAGTTGACTGGATATGGGGTTTATCAACCACCTTGATCTTGTGTAAGTAGAACCTTTCTGTAAAGACGCTTGTGGTAACTGCCCCTGGCCACTCACAACAGAAGACAGAACCTTGAGGGATTCCTTCTGAATCTTCAAACGTACCCTAAAGATCATTGGAAAGGGTGGAAAAGAATACCGGAACATTCGTCAAAGAAAAGGAAAAAAACATCCGTCTTCCATGCCTTTTTGCATTTACTCCCACAGAAGAACTTTGCCAGCTGATTGTTCAGAGAGGAGGAGACAAAAGTAGTCTACTTGAGCTCCCACAGATGGATCAAATCTTGTAAGACCCCCTGATCTAGCTACAATTCATCTAGGTCTGCTTTTATTCTGCTCAGCTTGTATGCCACACAATGTTGCTCCGACAGGATGTAGGATGCCTGTAGAGTGAGACTGTGCTGAAAAGTTATATCCCAAGCTAACATGGCTAGCCTGCAAAGGGGGTAAAGACCTGTTTTGACCTTGCTTATTGATGCAACACACATGTCTGGTACGGTCTAATAACTTAAAAAGAGGCCCACGGGTCAAAGATGATTAGGAGAGTTGAGTGCCTTGATCAGAGCAATCATCTCTTTTACATTTGTGTGTTTGCATCTGCCCTTGGTGTCCCAAACCCCTTGCATTTTATCCATCCTGAAACTGTTCCCAAGCAAATTCCGAAGAGTCTGTGGTGACTGACTGCTGTGGAGCAGGTGACGGGGGGAGGGACATGGATTCAGGGATATTTGCAGTCTCCATTAAGAGATTTCTCTTCTGACAAATCCCAGACTTGGGGGTTAAAAGATAATGGGTGTAGGTGCTGGGGCCAAAGACACTTCTGATACCACTGTATTTTTCTTTTGTGGATTAATGCTAGGTGTATCATAAGAATCATAGATGCCACAAAGTACAGTTGTGTACCTACTATAAATATAGATGTTAGAGTGTATTCACTGTTGCAGTCATTACACTAGGGTTATCCTGCTGGCAGGCTACCTGCAGTCGGCCTGAATTCCAAAGTCTTGGTCCAGCGTCTGTTGCTGTCGCCTCTTCCCTGACGTCAGTGCGCCAGGGGTATAAAAGATGCAGCAGACGCCATTTTCTTCAGTTTTTCTTGCCCCAGATGTCAGGTGCCCCCAAAAGGGAAGGCTAAAAAAACACTGCTAATAAAAGCATACACTAAAATAAACAATACCTTCATCTATAAGCAAATACACCACATAGGTTTGTATAGGATAGAGAAGTACAGATAAGTCCCAGCAAAGAAAGGGGGATGGTGTGTGGGTAACCTGGACTGCAACAATGAATACACTCGAACATCTACATTTGTGGTAGGTACACAACTGTACTATGTTCATCGTGTTTCACTGTTGCAGTCATTACATTTGGGTTGAATCCCAAAGCTGAGGTTGGGCAGCTGGGTCTAAATAGAATTAGGAGTAGCTATAAGGCCCTGCAAGACTGCAGTGGCAAAGCCTGCTCTGGATTTAGAGTAAAGAGGCAAGTGGTAGTGCTTAGTAAAAGTGTGCACTGAAGTCAAAGTTGCAGCCTCCAAAATATCCTTGGTTGGTACTCCTCTGAGGAAGGCTGCTGAGGTGGCTGCTGCCCTGGTAGAATGTGGTCTAATGCCCGTAGGCACTGATTTACCATGTTGTGAATAGCAGAAACGAATGCAGTGTCCTATCCATTTTGAAATAGTCTGCTTTGAGATAGCCTTTCCTTGTGATCCTGCAGCATATGCCACAAAAATTTGCTCAGTCTTTCTGAAAGCTTTAGTTTTGTCCAAGTAGAAGCGTAGCTGTCTGTGTATGTCAAAAGAATGCAGAAGTCTCTCCCCTTTATTCGGCGTGTTTGGGTAAAAAGTAGGCAAATGAATGGTTTGGTTTAGAGCCACACTGGACACTACCTTAGGCATAAATGTTGGGTTTGTCCTTACAGAAACCCTATCCGGATGGAAGATAATAAAAGGTTCCACAGCCATTAATGCCTGTAACTCTGATACTCTTCTTGCTGAAGTTATTGCTAGGAGCAGAGCCGTTTTCCACGATAAGAATTTTATGTCAGCTGTATTGGCTGGCTCAAAAGGAGGCATTGTGAGTTTTTGAAAGACAAAATTGAGGTCCCATGCAAGTATTGGTGCTCTCCTTGGAGGTCTTATGTTTTTGGCCCCCCTGAGGAAAGTACAGTTGTGTACCTACCATAAATGTAGATGTTAGAGTGTATTTACTGTTGCAGTCATTACTCTTGGGTTATCCTGCTGGCAGGCTACCCTCAGTTGGCCATAATACCAAAGTCTAGGTCCGGTGTCTGTTGCTGTCACCTCTTCCCTGATGTCAGTGTGCCAGGGGTATAAAAGATGCAGCAGACACCATTTTCTTCAGTTTTTCTTGCCCCAGATGTCAGGTGCCCCCAAATTGGTAGGCTGAAAAATATGCCAATAAAAATGCATGCACAAAAATAGCATTTTTTTCACCTACAAACAAATACACCAAATAGGTTGTATAGGATAGAGAAGTGCAGATAGACCCAGCAAAGCAAAGGGGGATGGTGGGTGAGTAACCTGGACTGCAACAGTGAATACATTCGAACATCTACATTTATGGTAGGTACACAACTGTACTATGTTCATCGTGTTTCACTGTTGCAGTCATTACTCTTGGGTTAAATCCCAAAGCTGAGGATGGGTGGCTGGGCTAAATAGGATTAGGAGAGGCTATGAGGCCCTGCACGACTGCAGTGGCAAAGCCTGCTCTGGACTTAGAGTAAAGAGGTAAGTGGTAGTGCTTTGTGAAGGTGTGCACTGAACTCCAGGTTGCAGCTTCTAAGATATCTTTGGTTGGTACTCCTCTGAGGAAGGCTGCTGAAGTGGCTGCTGCTCTGGTGGAATGAGGCCTAATGCCCTTAGGCACTGATTTGCCACGTTGAGAATAGCAGAAACGGATGCAATGGCCTATACATTTAGAAATAGTCTGTTTTGAGATAGCCTTTCCTTGTGATCCCGCAGCATATGACAAAGTTGCTCAGTCTTTCTGAAAGCTTTAATTCTGTCCAAGTAGAAGTGTAGCTGCCTGTGTATGTCCAAAGAAGGCAGAAATTTCTCACCCTTGTTCTGTGGATTTGGATAAAAGGTAGGCAAGTGAATGGTTTGGTTGATGGCCACACTGGACACCACCTTAGGCATAAATGTAGGGTTTGTCCTCAGAGAAACCCTGTCTGGATGAGAGATGATGAAAGGTTCCACAGCCATGAGTGCTTGTAACTCAGAGACTCGCCTTGCAGAGGTTATTGCTAGGAGCAGAGCTGTTTTCCAGGATAAGAATTTTATATCTGCTGTTGATGCTGGCTCGAAAGGAGGCAGTATGAGTTTTTCCAAAACATAATTGAGATCCCAGGCCGGAATAGGTGCTCTCCTTGGAGGCCTAATGTTTCTGGCCCCTCTGAGGTACTGCCTTATTAAAAGATGAGAAAAGATAGGTGGTTAAGCATTGTTTGGTTTGTGTCTTTTGGCTTTTCCCGGTTAGGGGTCGCCACAGCGGAACTCCGGTCTGCTAATGATTGGTAGTTGATTTTTATGTGCTGAGTTACCAGCCCTGATGCACAACCTTCAACGAAGGTACGCCCATTCACGCATGTCTCCACGCAGAAGACGCTCTAGCTGCGAATAGAGCCGGACAGCGTCTTACTGTGAGTTGACAACGCTACCGCAGTAATGGGCTGAAATGGCAGAGGCATGAATCTTAATTGATGAGAAAGAAAGGCCTTTGTTTAGCATCTCAGTTAGGTACTGTAAAATCTGAGGGATATTTGGTACACATGTGTCAATGCCTTGTTCCTGGTTCCAAGCACAGAATCTCTTCCATTTCTCTGCATAAGATTTTCTGGTACCGGGCCCTCCTGGCCTCCAAGATAACATCCAAAACAGCTTTTGAAAGAGGAGTGTTCTGAATGGCTACATTATCCGCCATGCTGCCAGATTTAAGGCCCTGAGTTGGCTGTGCAGGATCTGATTTGTTTTGTTCGGTCAGCAAGTGAGACGTTTGAGGCAATATCCATGCTGGACCTTGAGACAAGCTCTTTAGGAATGGGTACCAGTGCTGGTGTGGCCAATCTGGTGCAGTCAGTATCATTTTTGGCTTCTCTTGTCTGACCTTTAGGAGTAGCATGGGAAGGAGAGGCAGCAGAGGAAAGGCATATACTGTTAAGATTTTTCCAGCTGAAGGATAGGGCATCCACTTTCCATGCTTGCTTGTGATAAATCCTTGTGCAAAATCTCTGCAATTGGTAGTTGTGAGGGGAGGCAAATAGATCTATGTCTGAGCATCCCCATTTCCTTATTATCATGCTGAATACTTGTGGATCCAGTTTCCATTCGTGGGGATTCATGAGGCTTTTGCTTAGTTTGTCTGCCAGAGTATTTGTTTTTCCTGGCAGGAATTGTGCTTGCAGGTGAACTTGAAAAGCCAATGCTGTGTCCCATTAGGCCTTTGCTTGTCTGCAGAGGGGGTAGGAATGTGTACCTCCCTGCTTATGTACCACATGACCGTAGTGTTGTGTATTTTTATCAGTAACTGTCCTGGATAAAGCAGGTCCTTGAAAGCTGTCAGGGCATTTTGAACAGCTAGCATCTCTTTTTGATTGATGTGAAGATGCATCTGGTTTGGAGATCATGTGCCTTGAATATATTTTCCTGCCATATGGGCCCCCAGGCATAATCTGATGCATCCGTTGTCAGTGTCTGTCTGGCTGTAGGTAGACTGAATGGCAGACCCTTGTTGTGGTGACAGGCTTCTGCCCACCATCGAAACTCCTGTTGCAGGCAGGGAATGAGTGCAATTACTGTCTCCAGGCTGTGGCAATGCTGAGTCCAAACACTTTTTAGATACCATTGTAGTTTCCTCATATGCAGTTTGGCATATGGAATTAGTAGAATGCAGGATGCCATGAAACCCAAGGCCTGCAGGATTTTCCTTTCAGATAACTGGGTTTTTGTTGCCAATTTCTTGAAGTAAGTAGTCAGATGCTTTTGTTTGTTTGGCGTGAGATAAGCCATCTGGGCAGTTGTATTTAAGCTTGCACCCAGGAATATTATCTCTTGAGAGGGCACTAGTTTTGATTTCTTTTAGTTTACTGTGTACCCTAGGCCAATTAGTAATCTTTTTACAAACGCCAGATGCTTTAGAAGAATATCTTTGTTCTCTGCTTGAATTAGGCAGTCGTCCAAGTAGGGATATATTTGAATTCCATTTTGACCCTGGGCGCAGTAGATAAGCCAAAGGGCAGTGCAGAGAATTGGTAATGCATTCAGCCAGCTATGAATCTGAGGTATCTTCTGCAAGATTGTCTGATTGGGACATGCAGGTATGCCTCTTAGGTCCAAAGTTACGAGCCAAGCCTTTTTGCCCAGCATGGGCAGTAGCTGCTGTACAGTCAACATCTTGAATTTTGGAACTTCCAGAAACGTATTTAGTATAGACAGGTCCAGTATTGGTCTCCAGGTTTTGTCCTTTCTGGGTACTAGGAAAAGTCTGGAGTAAAATCCTTGCCCCTGCTCTTGTTGTGGTACTTGCTGAATGGCGCTCATGTCTATGAGGGCTGTAATTTGTTTTCGTGCCTCTGCCCATTGATTATGTGGCAGGTCTGGCATATATTTTGACCTTGGTAGAGTGTGAAAATGGAACCTGTAGCCTTGGGACACTATGTTCAGGACCCATTTGTCTTGGGTAACCATTTGTCAAATTGATGAAAAAAGTGCTACTTTTCCCCCTAAGGGGGCTGCCAAAAGATAAGTGCTTGGATCTGGTAGAGGAAAGTCATTGGGACTGTTTCCTGTAAGGCTGTGATTTGTCTTCTCCGCTTCTGGAGGTAGGAGCACCCCATTGTTTAGGCCTGTATGAGCCTTAGGGCTGAGATCTGCCTCTGGGATGCCTGTATCTGCCTCTTTGTGGCCTGTCTGACACTGGAAAGGACCAATTTTTAGAAGGCCAGTTCCTGCTAAACCTGGGTGGCTGTACCTGTAAGAAATCCTTGACTGTCTGCATGGATTTTGCTTTATCCTCCATTTTTTTCGACACCTCTTCTGCTTTAGCACCAAACAAAGCATCATGCTGTAATGGTGCATCTAATAATTTTGCTTTAACATGATCAGGCAGATTCTGTTCCTTTAACCAAGCATGCCTTCTAATAACAGAACCTGTAACAGCGGCCCTGCAAGAGGCCTCCAGTGAATCATAACTACATTGCAAAATATGCTTTCCCACTTGTTCAGCTGCATGCAATAAATCCTGCAATTCCTTGTTCTCTGAACATTCAGTATTTGTCAACAATTTCTGTTTAAGCAGTGACATTAAATATTGCTGATATAAGCATATGAAACTGACAATTTAAAGCCCTTACAACCAGGGTAGCAGAAGTGTAGACTTTTTCCCCCATCTGTCTAGAGCCCTAGAATCCCTATCAGAGGGGGCAGGGTTTTTTGCAGTGGAAGCTTTGACCCCTTTGGGACCCTGAGATATAGTTTCTGGGTCAGCAGCAGGGTTTTTATATAGGAATTTATGAGAATCCAGGAACCCTGTAGTATCTGTCTGGCTTAGCAGGTGCAGGGGGTAAAGAGTCAGGGGACAGGCCGGACTCTGAAAATACATCTACAATGTCTAGAACAGGTGGAATGGCAAGGGGTCTGTGCTGAGGAAGTAGTAGAAAGTCACTGAGCCTTTTCTTAGATTCAGAATAGTCTTTGCTCGCCCAGTGGAAATGCTCCCTCATGGTATGCAGGGTTTCCCCAAAAGAATAATCCTCAGGAGGAGAGGTTGAAGGAATGGATTCTTCAGCATCAGAATCCTCATAGGGAAGCATGGCATAATCCTGTTCAGAAGAGGAATCAGAAGAAATAGAAACCTGATCAGAAGAATCATACTCTGTCTCTTGCCTAGGCCTCTTATCAGGAGGGAGATGGGAGCCCCTGATCAAAGTAATTAGGTCTTCGGCCATTTTGAGCATCTGTTTTTTAGGCATGGAAGTCTGGGCAGGATAATGCTGTACTTGTTTCTTTGTCTTTAGAGCTGCTTTAGTCTTTGTCTTTGACTTTGAAGCAGAAGATAGCTTAATATACAGTTGTGTAGGTCTGAAGACACCCTCAGAAGCCGATGACTGCTCAGCGGCTCCGGACCCATCTGAGGGAATGATTACAGAGTGTCCAATACCTTGAGTATCCAGAGGCTCAGTTGGCTTGACGTGGGAGTCGGAAGCGGCCTGTGGCTCTGAGGTAGCGGGCACCAGGGGCTGCGAAAGTGCCTCACTGAGAACAGGCTAACTGGCGACTGGCCTAGCAGAGGCCTCGTTGTCAGTTTTGGACCTCAGATGCCTATCCTTTTCCTTGTCCTTGCGTTTTTTGTAAACTCCTGTTGTCGGCTGGTCCGACGGCATTATATAATTAAATCTTTGGCCAAAGTAATGAAATGCAAAATCGAAGCGACGCTTAATAGTGCGTTGGTTAAATCTAGCACAAAACTGACAGCTAGCAACGTTGTGATCAGGGCCTAGGCAAGGAACACAGCAAGAGTGAAAATCCTTATGAGGTATTTGCTTCCCACAAGAAATACAATTTTTCTGACATCGGTCTGGAGCAAGAAAAAAGTTTCCCCAATGGGGTACTTAGCTTTAATGAAGACTTTGGTTCTGAAATTTGGATTTGAATATCTCAGGAATCGGCCGACCGGCACTTGCGAACTACTTTTGCTTCGGGCGCCATGCGGCAAGAAAGACTGAAGAAAATGGCGTTGGCTACATCTTTTATACCCCTGGCGCACTGACGTCAGGGAAGTGGCGACAGCAACCGACGCCGGACCTAAACTTTGGAATTCTGGCCGACTGAGGGTAGCCTGCCAGCAGGATAACCCAAGAGTAATGACTGCAACAGTGAAACACTATGAACATCTGCCTAAGCAATGGATATGAAAAAATAGGTGGGTCTGTATTGTAATGAGCCGAAATGGCAGAGGCATGGATCTTAATTGATGAGAAGGATAGGCCTTTGTCCAGCATCTCAGTTAGATATTGTAAAAATCTGAGGAATATTTTGAACAAGCGTGTCAATTCCTTGTTCCTGGTTCCAAGCACAGAATCTCTTCCATTTTTCTGCATAAGATTTTCTGGTGCTGGGCCTCCTGGCCTCCAAAATGACATCCATAACTGCTTTAGAGAGAGGTGTATTCTGAATGGTTACAGTATCCGCCATACAGCTAGATTTAGAGTTCTGAGTTGGCTGTGCAGGATCTGATTGTTTTGTTGGGTCAGTAAATGAGGAATTTGAGGCAATGTCCAGGCTGGGCCTTGGGACAAGCTCCTTAGGATTGGGTACCAGTGTTGGCGTGGCCAATCCGGGGCAATCAGTATCATTTGTGGCTTCTCTTGTCTGACCTTTAGGAATACCTTGGGGAGGAGAGGCAGTGGAGGAAAGGCATATACTGTAAGGTTGTTCCAGCTGAATGACAGGGCATCCACGTTCCATGCTTGTTTGTGAGAAGTCCTTGTGCAGAATCTCTGAAGTTGGCAGTTGTGAGGGGAGGCAAAAAGATCTATGTCTGGGTGTCCCCATTTCCTTGTTATCATGCTGAATATTTGTGGATCTAGTTTCCACTCATGAGGGTCCATGAGGTTTCTGCTTAGTTCGTCAGCCAGAGCATTTGTTTTTCCTGGCAGGAATTGTGCTTGCAGGTGTACTTGGTAAGTCAATGCTGTGTTCCACAAAATCATGGCTTGTCTGCAGAGGTGGTAGGAATGTGTGCCCCCCTGCTTGTTTATGTACCACATGACTGTGATGTTGTCAGTCTTTATCAGCAGCTGCCCTGGATGAAGTAGGTCATTGAAGGCTGTCAGGGCATTTTGTACAGCTAGCATCTCTTTTTGATTGATGTGTATATGGCTTTGGCTTGGGGGCCATGCACCCTGAATACATTTACCTGCCATGTGGGCCCACCAGGCATAATCTGATGCATCCATTGTTAGTGTTTGCCTGGCTGTGGGTAAAGTGAATGGCTGTCCCTTGTTGTGGTGACAGGCCTGTGCACACCATCGAAACTCCTGTTGCAGGCAAGGAATGAGGGAAATTAATGATTCCAGGCTGTGGCAATGTTGAGTCCAAACACTTTTTAGGTACCATTGTAGTTTCCTCATATGCAGTCTTGCATATGGAATTAGCAGAATGCAGGACCCATGTAGCCCAGAGCCTGCAGAATTTTTCTTGCAGATAACTGGGTCTTTGTTGCCATGTTTTCGAAGTAAGAAGTCAGATGCCTTTATTTGTCTGGCGTGAGATAAGCCATCTGGGCAGTTGTATTTAAGTTTGCACCCATGAATATTATCTCTTGAGAGGGTACCAGTTTTGATTTATTTTAGTTTACTGTGTACCCTAGGCAAATTAGTAATCTTTTTACAAACACCAGATGCTTTAGTAGAATGTCTTTGGTCTCTGTTTGAATAAGGCAGTCGTCCAAGTAGGGATATATTTGAAATCCTCTTTGTCTGCAAAATGCAATTACTGGTGCCAGGCATTTTGTGAAGACCCTGGGCGCAGTAGATAAGCCAAAGGGCAGCACAGAGAATTGGTAGTGCTTTGAGCCAGCTATGAATCTGAGGCATTTTCTGCAAGATTGTCTGATTGGGACATGCAGGTATGCCTCTGAGGTCCAAAGTTACAAGCCAAGCCTTTTTGCCCAGCATGGGCAGAAGCTGCTGCAGAGTCAACGTCCAGAAAAGTATTTAGAATAGACAGGTCCAGAATCGGTCTCCATGCTTTGTCCTTTCTTGGTACTAAGAAAAGTCTTGAGTAAAATCCTTGTCCCTGCTCTTGTTGTGGCACTGGCTGAATAGCCCTCATGTCCATGAGGGATGAAACTTAGTTTTATGCCTCTGCCCATTGATTGTGTGACAGGTCTGGCATACCTTTTGCCTTTGGACGGGTGTGAAAGTGGAACCTGTAGCTCAGAGAGACTATATTTAAGACCCATTTGTCCTGGGTAATCATGTACCAATTTTGTGAAAAAAGTGCTAGCTTTCCCCCTAAGTGTGCTGCCAAAAGATAAATGCTTGGCATTGGCAGAGGGAAGTCATTGGGACTGTTTCCTATATGGCTGTTATTAGTCTTCTCTGCTTCTGGAGGTAGAAGCACCCCACTGTTTGGGCCTGTATGAGCCCTGGGGCTGTTGTGTGCCTCTAGGGCATCTGTATCTGCCTCTTTGTGGCCTGTCTGACATGGGAAAGGACCAATTCTTAGAAGGCCAGTTCCTGCTAAATCTGGGTGGCTGCACCTGTAAGAAATCCTTCACTGTCTGCATAGATTTAGCTTTATCCTCCGTTTTCTTCAACACCTCTTCTGCCTTAACACCAAAGTATCATGCTGTAATGGAGCATCCAATAATTTTGCTTTAACATGATCAGGCAGAGTCTGTTCCTTTAAATAAGCATGCCTTCTAAAGACCGAGCCTGTTACAGCGGCCCTGCAAGAGGCCTCCAGTGAATCATAACCACATCGCAAAGTATGTTTTCCCATTTGTTCAGCTGCATGTAATAAATCCTGCAGTTCCTTGTTCTCAGCACATTCAGAATTTGTCAACATTTTCTGTTTTAACAGAGACATTAAATATTGCTGATATTTAAGCATACGAAACTTAGAAATTTATGAGAATCTGAAACCCTGTAGTATCTGTCTGGCTTAACAGGTGCAGGAGGTAGAGTCTTGGGAGACAGGCCGGACTCTGAAAAAACATTATCTACAATGTCTAGAACAGGAGGAATAGCAAGAGGTCTGTGCTGAGGTAGTAAAAGAAAGTCTCTGAGCCTTTTCTTAGAATCTGAATAATCTTGGCTCTCCCAGTAGAAATGCTCCCTCATGGTATGCATGGTTTCCCAAATGAATAATCCTCAGGAGGAGAAGATGAAGGAATAGATTCTTCAGCATCAGAATCCTCATATGGAGGAATAGAGTATCCCTGTTCTGAAGAGGAGTCAGAGGAAATGGAAACCTGATCAGAGGAATCATATTCAGTGTCTTGCCTAGGCCTCTTATCAGGAGGGGGATGGGAGCCTCTGATCAAAGTAATTAGGTCTTCGGCCATTTTGAGCATCTGTTTCTTAGGCATGCAAGTCTGTCCTGGAGAATGCTGTATTTGTTTTCTTGTCTTTAAAACTGTTTTAGTCTTTGATGCTGAAGTTGGCTTGATATACAGCTCTGTAGAGGTCTGAAAACACCCTCAGAAGCCGATGCCTGCTCAGCGGCTTTGGACCCATCTGAGGGATTAGTTTCCGAAGGCCCAATACCTTGAGTATCCAGAGGCCTAGCTGTCTCCACGTGGGAGTTGGAGGCGGCCTGTGGCTCTGAGGTAGCGGGTGTCAGGAGCTGCAAAAGTGCCTCACTGAGAACCGGCAACTGGCCTAGAAGAGGCTTCATCATCTGTTTTGGACCTTGGATGCCTGTCCTTTTCTTTTTTCCTTGCTCTTTTTATGAACTCTGGTCATCGGCTGTTCCAACGGCATTATGTAGTTAAACCTTCGGACAAAGTAATATAAAGCAAAATCGTACCGACGCTTAATAGTGCATTGGTTAAATCTAGCACAAAACCGACAACTAGCAACATCGTGGTCAGGGCCCAGGCAAGGAATACAGTAAGAGTGAAAATCCTTATGAGGTATTTGCTTCCCACAAGAAATACAATTGTTAACTTTTTCTGACATCGGTCTGGAGCAAGAAAAAAGTTTCCCCAACGGGGTTCTTAGCTTTGTAGAAGACTTCGGATCTGAAATTCAATTTCGAAAATCTCAGGAGTCGGCCAACTGGCACTTGCGAACTGCTTTTGCTTCAGGCACCGTGCGGCAAGACTGAAGAAAACGGCGTCAGCTGCATCTTTTATACCCCTGGTGCACTGACGTCAGGGAAGAGGCGACAACAACCGATGCCGGACCAAGACTTTGGAATTCAGGCTGACTGCGGGTAGCCTGCCAGCAGGATAACCCTAGTGTAATGACTGCAACAGTGAAACGCGATGAACATCAGACAAAATCCTGAGGAACTCCCTTGCAGTGCCTGAAGTCTGAGTGGAAAATCCTAGAAATACAGATATAGTTTTCCTGTGGAAGAAATGTTCATTGAGCTGAGGTGTCTAGCAGACGCCACAGGAACAATCCTGCATGCTGAAATAGACTTTGAATGTTCTCTTGGAATCCTAGATTGTGTAAAAGATCTCTCACCCAAGTGAAAGAACTTAAAAAAAGACGCTGCAAAGATAAGCAAGTTGTCTAAATATGGAAGAATGTGGATGCTCTGTAGTCTGCAATGAGCCATAACTGAAGCTAGACACTTTGTGAACATGCATGGTATAAGTAGATAGTCCAAACGGTAAGACAGTGAGCTGACAATGTGATCCAGACACACAAACCTTAAATGCCTGAAACTTGGATGAATAGTAATGTGATAAGCATCTTTTAAAAAGTACAGTTGTGTACACTTATCATAAATGTAGATGTTAGAGGGTATTCACTGTTGCAGTCATAACATTTTGGTTATCCTGCCTGGGGAAGCCCTCAGTCGGCCCGAATACCAGAGGCTTAGTATTTCTGTGTCGGTTGCTGTTGCTCCAGGACTGACGTCAGGTCATCAGTGGTATAAAATCAGGCAGCTGACGACATTACATCAGTATGTCTTGCTCAAACTGTCAGAAGCCCCCAAATAGGGAGCTAAGTGATGATAGAACACCCCCAGTAGAAAGTAAATACCAAACATTTCCTGTAAGGATAGAGAAAGAGATAGAGATAGGCAAGGGGGATGGGGGGGGGGGGACTAGGACTGCAACAGTGAATACACTCGAACATCTACATTTATGGTAAAGTGTACACAACTGCACTATGTTTTGCTTGTTTCACTGTTGCAGTCATCACATTTGGGTTGATTCCCAAAGCTGAAGAAAAGGGTGGAGATAGTCAAGAAGACTGGGGGCTGGCCAGGATGCCCTGCAATACTGCGGTGCCCTGGATTTGGAGAGGATAGGCAGGTGGTAATGCTTGGTGAAGGTATGAACAGAAAGTCCATGTTGCAGCCTCCAGGATGTCCCTGGTGGGGACCCCTCTGAGAAAAGCTGCAGAGGTGGAGGTTGCCCTGGTGGAATGCATCCTGACCCCCTTTGGGGGAGCTTCCCATGCTGTCTGTAACAGAAATGGATGCAGTGTGCTATCCATTTGACGATTGTTTGGATATGGCCTTGACCTCTGCCCCTGCTGCGAAGCTGATTAGCAATTGGTCAGTTTTTCTAAAAGATTTGGTTCTAGCCAGATAGAAACTGAGCTGTATGTGCACATCTAGAGAGTGCAGAATCCTTTCCCCCTTGTTTTGTGGGTTAGGGAAAAAGGTGGGCAAATGAATGGACTGGTTGAGAGCCACACTGGACATCACTTTAGGCATGAAGGATGGGTGAGTCCTGAGGGAGACCTTGTCAGCATGGAAAATGATGACGGGCTCTACAGCCATGAGTGCTTGTAGCTCTGAAACTCTTCTAGCTGAAGTGATGGCCAGAAGCAAGGCTGTTTTCCAAGAGAGAAATTTTAACTCTGCTGAAGCTGCAGGTTCAAAGAGGTGGCTCTGTGCTGTAATGAGCAGAGACGGCAGAGGCAAGAATTTTAATAGAAGAGAAGGATAGATCCCTGTGTAGTGGGGTCTGCTAGGTAATCCAGGATGACAGGTAGGGAGGGCTGTGCTGTTTCAGCTCCTTTAGCCTGGATCCAGGTACAAAACCTTCTCCACTTGTCAGCATAGGATTTTCTAGTGCTGGGGCGTCTGGCCTCACGTATAACATCGAGGATTTGTTTGCTTAGGTTGTCAGCTTGAGGAGAGGTCAGGGAATAAGCCAGGTGGGCCAGGTTGAGGGTCTGCAATTGGGGATGCATGAATTCTCCATTCGTCTGGGTCAGGAAGGTTGGTATCTGAGGTAGGTGCCATGATGGCAGGGGTGATAGGCTGTGCAGCAGTGGGTACCAGTGCTGGCTTGGCCAGTCTGGGGCAATCAGGACTGCCCTCAGCTTTTCCTCACTTCTTTTGAGCAGTACCTTTAAAATGAGTGGTAGAAGGGGAACTGCACAGACCGACAGGTTTACCCCACTGGAATGCTAGAGCATTCACTTTCCAGGCCTTGCTGTGAGGTTCCCTGGTGCAGAATTTGCTGAGCTGATAATTGGAGTGGGAGGCAGAGAGATCCACCTTCGGGGTGCCCCATTTCTAGGTTACAAGGGTGAAGGTTCTGCGGTCTAGCTGCCACTCGTGTGGGTCTAGCAGGTTTCTGCTTAAGTTATCTGCCACAGAATTTAGGGAGCCTGGCAGGAATTGTGCTAGCAGGTGTAGTTGCATGGCTGAGGCAGTGTACCAAAGAGTCATGGCAAGCCTGCAGAGAGGATAAGAGTGAGTCCCTCCCTGTTTATTGATCATCACTGTGGTGCTGTCTGTTTTGATCAGTATAGGCCCTGGGGACAGTAGGGGTCTGAAAGCTGCCAGGCCGTGCTTAACAGCTAGCATCTCTTTTTGGTTGATGTGTAGATGTATTTGATTTGGGCTCCAATGGCCCTGAATGCACCTGACATTCAGGTGTGCACCCCAGGCATAGTCCGATGCATCTGTGGTGAGGGTATGGGTGGCGTGGGGTTGTGAGAAGGGAAGTCCCTTGTTGTGGTTGCATGCTGCTGCCCACCAAAGAAAATCTTTCCATAGACAAGGTATCATTGGTATGACAGTCTCCAGGTCTTGAGCGTGTTGACACCAAAGGCTTTTTAGGTACCATTGTAGTTTCCTCATATGCAGTCTGGCATATGGAATGAGTAGAATGCAGGAGGCCATGAATCCTGAAGCTTGCAGGATTTTCCTTGTGGATAACTGGGTTCTGGTGGCTAGTTGAGAGAAGTAGCCTGTCAGGTCGGCTTATTTTTCTGGAGTAAGGAATGCCATCTGGGATGCTGTGTCCAGGCTTGCTCCCAGGAATACAATTTTTTTGTGTGGGTACTTAGTTTTGATTTTTTTTTGTTGATAGTATACCCCAGGGAGGTCAGTAGGTCCTTTACAAAAATCAGGTGCTGTAACAGCTTTTCCTGTCCACCTGAATCAGGCAATCGTTTAAGTAGGGGTAAATCTGAATATCTTTGTCTGCAAAAAGCAATGGCTGGAGCCAGGCATTTTGTGAAAACTCTGGCAGCAGTGGATAAGCCAAAGGGAAGTGCAGAGAACTGGAAGTGCACAGATCCTGCCCTGAAACACAGGTATTTCTCTGATTGGGATATGTAGGTAGGCCTCTTTGGTCTAGAGTGGCTAACCAAGCATCCTTGGAAAGCATAGGAAGACGCTGCTGGATGGTGAGCATTTTGAATTTTGGTATCACCAGAAAAGTGTTTACAGTGGATAGAGTGAGGATTGGGCACCAGGTGCACTCTTTTCTGGGTACCAGGAAGAGTCTGGAATAAAAACCTTGGCCTATCTGGGTCTGCAGGAACATGTTGTATTGCCCTCATGGAGAGCAGGGAAAGGACTTGCTTTTTGGCCTCTGCCCGCTGGTTTGGCGGAAGATCTAAGAACCCTTTTGGGGTTGGCAAAGTGCAGAAATAAAATTTGTATCCCTGGGACACTGTTGAAGACCCATCTGTTGTTGGTAATGGATGCCCAGTTATTTGCATGGAAGGACAGTTATCCTCTTAGGGGCAAAAGCAGGTGGTCAGAGGTAAGGGGTGGAGGTGTAGAGTCATTGTGAGTTCTTACCATAAGGGGGGTGGCTTAGCACTCCCTGTTTTTGAAGAGATGGAACTCCATTGCTTAGACCTCTGCATTCCCTGGGGCTTCTATCTGGGGGGTCAGCTTCCCCTGTGTGTAGGCTGAGCTGGCCTGGAGGGGGCCAGAAAGGACCAGTGCTTGGATGGGCAATGCCTACTGAACCTCGGAGGCTGGACCTGTAAAAAGTCTGTCTGCATAGATTTAGCTTTTTCTTCCATCTTTTTAAGACCTCTTCTGCCTTGGTGCCAAACAAATTGTCTTTGTTCAATGGTGCGTCCAATAATTTTGATTTAACATAGTCTGGCAAGGTCTGTTCCTTAAGCCAGTAATGCCTTCTAAGGACAGAACCAGCGACTGCTGTTATGCAAAACGCTTCTAGGGCATCAAAGCCACACTGCAAGGTGTGCTTAGTAACTTGGCTTGCAGAATGCATAAGCGCTTGTAATTCTTTACTTTCTGCACAAGCAAGAAAGGAAGATATTTTCTGTTTGAAGAGTTCCGTGGTATGCTGCTATTTCATTATGTGGAACTGACAATTTAGTGCTCTAATAGGAAGAGTAACAGAGGTATTAGCACTCCTATACTATCCAATCTCATAATCCCTTATAAAAACCTAAGCTCACTGTGCTCCTCTAACAAGCTTCTAGCTAGTATAACCAAAACTAATAACTTGGCTGGAGATTCCCAGTTTTCTAACACAGTGGGAAAAGACTGGAACCTCCTTCCAAATGAACTAAACACTTTCTTCTTTGCCTCTCTTTAAATAAAGGCTAAAAACATACTTTAAAACTCACTGGTTATGTCCATGTTGTAAACCTGACTAACCTTTCCCTCTACTAAGGTTACTTCTACACCCTGCCAATTTTTCACACATATTTCTTTAATTTCTATGATGAAGAACTGAACTGCTGACCACAATAAAACAATTTGGTAGATTCCATCCTGCTTATTGTTAGTGTTATTATGTACTAGGTTGTACTATGTCACTTTTATTGTGCAATATAATTCATCTCACCATTCTTAACGATTTTTATATTAGTGTAAATATCTTTTTTGATCACTTTTTTTTTTTATTATTATTACTGATTTTTGTATACTTATTTGAACTGCTTTCATTTATGATGTTTCAACTATGTGTACCATCCTTGTTGCTGTATTTTAAGTAATGATCTAACTATTAATGTTTGAGCTTTTTTCCCCGGGCCTCTACTGAAAATGGAAATATATCCAGCTAGACTAGCCCGGTCAACAAATGTAAAATAAATGCAATAAAATAAATCTGTCTAAAGCTTGGGAATCCCTGTCTGAGGGGGTGGGATTCTTATCTGAGGTTGCTTTAATTCCTTTAGGTCTTTGAGAGATGACCTCTGGGTCAGCAGTAGGATTTTTGAAAGGAATTTGAGAGAGTCGGGGACTCTGTAGTACATGTCAAGTTTCCTGGGAGCAGGAAGAAGGGTATCAGGAGTCAAACTGGATTCCATAAAAATATCAACATCCAGGACAGGAGGAATGGCCAAAGGTGTGCGCTGTGGTAAATCTAAGAATTCCCCGAGTCTCTTGACTGAAGATCGTCCTGACATTCCCACTGGAAATGCTTCCTTAAAGTATGAAGGGTTTCACCAAATGAAAAATCTTTGGGAGGAGAGGCAGAAGGAATGGACTCCTCTGCATCAGAATCCTCATAAGCAGAGAGGGGATGCATGTCTTCATATTCAGAAGCAACAGAGTCATCGGACTCCTGTTCAGATAAAACTACTGGGGACAACTCTCTTTTCCTTTTGGAAAGGGGTAGCCTGGCTTCCCCTAATAAGCATAATAAGGTCTTCTGCCATTTTAAGCATTTGGGATTGAGTCAAGGAAGCAGGTGCCTGAGCTTGGGTCATCGTTTTTTTGGGCGTAGTTCATATCCTGGGCCTTAGAAATTCAGTAGTTTTAGAAAGAACTGAATACGCAAAAGACGTCATTGGTTTGTATAAAGTATCGGTAGTGCAAAGTACTTCCTCTGAAGCTGGTGCCTTCTCAGCGGCCTCGGACCCATCCAAGGTAGACATCCACAGGATCCTTAGTCGAAGAAGAGTCTCGCAGCATACCAGACTCCGAAAGGGTCTTGGCAGCGGCCTGCGAATCCACAGAAGTGGGCATCAGGGGCTACAAAAGCGTCTCACTGAGGACTGGAGAACTAATGACTAGCTTAACGGAAGCGCCTTCGGCAGTTTTGGACCTGTGCAGTGTCTCTTTTATCCTTACGTTTTTTCGGAAGATCGGTAGTTGGATGGGTTACCGAAGCCATATTGGAATTCGAGGACTGACAGTGAAAATATCTAGCTACAATAAGGGCCCGACGACGTATAGTTCTGGCATTGAACAAAGCACAAAAGTAACAGCGAGGGACATCATGGTCTGGGGCTAAACAGGTGACGCAGTAAGAATGGAAGTCTCTGTGTGGTACTTGCTTTCACAGGCAAGACAATTATTAACTTTTTCTGACATCGGTTAGAGCAAGAAAAAAGGATCCCCAACAGGGTACTTAGCTTTAGAAGACTTCAACTTCAATTCAGAAATGAAAACTCAGGTAACAGCCGACCGGCACTTGTGCGAACTGTTTCAGGCTACTCGGCAAGAAAGACTGATATAATGGCTGCCTGATTTTATACCACTGACTACCTGAAGTCAGTCATGGCATGAGAGCAACAGACGCAGAAATACTAAGCCTCTGGTATTCGGGCCGACTGAGGGCTACCCCTGGCAGGATAACCCAAATGTGATGATTGCAACAGTGAAACACGAAGAACATCTAGTGTTACCAGAAAACATAAATGAGGAAGAAAGTAACAGGTTGGGGAGTGACAGCATTTTGAACTATGGCGCTATCACAAATTGGCTTAGGAAAGAAAGATCCAGACATTGCCGCCAAGCATTTTCTTTCTTTGGCACCAAAAACATCCTTGAATAAAAAACTCTGCCAAACCAGGAAGGAGAACTTGGCTTTATTACTCTCTATGGCACCATGTGTTGAAGGACAGGGTGAAATAGAGGAGAATGTTCTGATGGATGAGGAATTACCCTCTGAAAATCCTCCCACTGCCATCTGTAACCCTGATGAATGATCTTCAAAACTCATTTGTCTGAAACTATCTGTTGCTAAAGAGAGAAGTGGAGACTCAGACTTTCAGAAAGGAAAAAGGGATTGCCAGCTAGGGTTGAAGTTGGGGGGGGGGGCATGGTCCTCAAGCAGAGTTGTTAGATTGCCCTTTGTTTTGAAGAGTTTCTGTACTCCTTTTTTGGAACCCCCTTGCCACTGTCTTCTTAAAATGTCCATTTACCAGCACTTTCTTGAGGCTATTTATCTTACAAGGTGTTAGAGAATCCCTTGAAAAAGCACAGCTGAAAATCCTGGAGATTCCCGGTATTAGCATAGCCCTCTCATCACACTTTGACTAGCTCTGCAGGAGAGAGACCAAAACCTGAATTTCCATCCGAAGGAGAATTTAAAATCTCATTTTTCACATTACCTGGGAGATTGAGAACGCAGTTAGGCAAACCTCCTCAAAACAGTACCAGTGCCCATAGACCTGGAAGTAGTAGTATTAACACTTTTAACAATCAGTTGTGACTTGTAAGATGGAAGAAACTAAACCATTTAAAGCAGATTTTCCTCACAAGAAGATACTGCCGACAAAATATTCCTCACACTTTCACAATTAATCAAAGTAAAAGTTAACATACGAGCCTGAATTCAAAATTCTGAAGATCAAAGCTGGAGAAGCAGGTCTATATTACCACCTCGAAGATCAAAAAGCAGACAATGTTAATGTCAACACACATACGTCGAACATAACAGTACCTGAAACATGGATATGTCGAACTGCAAAATATCGAAATTCCATAGTTTGCCAGCATCGGGTGCCTGGTTTGCTTGTGAAGAACTAAACTAAATAAACTGACACCTAACCATGTGACAAATTCCCAATGGTGATACACCCTATCAATCACACAAGTAAAGTGACACTAAAGGAGCTAACTGTAATGTGCTAGCTATTGCAAGGGATGAATGAATGTGTAACGCACAGCTTTCAGTTGCGGTACGTGACTTTTACAGTTTGAGTGCAACATGTTAGAAGTAAAACAAACATTTTATTCTGTGCATTCATTACTTAGTATCTCAGAACTAAATTTTATAATTACTTAGTTGATTTACAATTTGTCAGCATGTAATTTCAAACATACCATTATTTCATTAGTATATTTCTTTGTGATTGCAATTGTGGCGGTACTGTCAGTGTGACATCATATGCAACTGTAGCACAATTTGGCCACCTATGACAGTTTGTTTTTCCGACATTTGTGTCTTTCGCAATTACTGGACTTTGATGCATGTGCGTCAATATTTCCACTGTTGATCATTTTACCTTTCGAGTTGTTACTATAAACCCAGAGAAAAAGAAGTTATGTGCTCACCATAATGTTCCATGTTTGTTGTCCATCCCGCCTTCATTCTTACTGGTTGGGTTTGGAACCAATCCTCGGTTCCGACTCGCCCGCATACTAAAGCTCAAGGTCTTCCACTGGCTCCTGGCTGTGTTGTAGTGAAGCTCCCCAGATCTTGTTTGCTGATAACCATAAGTACCTAAGGTACTATCAAATACATCACAAGAAGACAATGAAGAAGGTCTGAGAGACACTTGCCTGGCTGGGATGTAAGAATGAAGGCGAGATGGACAACAAACATGGAACATTATGGTGAGTACATAACTTCTTCATTCTTACTGGATTGGACAGCGTCCCTAACACCATATTTCTTGGGTGGCTCTTAGGATTATATTTTTCAGGACAGTGGACCCAAAGGAGGCCCTGTCCCCGGAGGCTAAATCTACTTTGTAATGAGTTATAAAGGTAAGAAGTGTTGCCCAAGTTGCAGAAGCACAGATGCTATCAAGTGGTAATCTAGCTCTAAAGGCAGAAGAAGTTGCCATGGCTCTTGTAGAATGAGCTTTGACTTTAAAAGGGAAAAAGCATATTATTAGATTCATATATAAAAGTGACAAGCTGAGAGCCATTGTGAAAGAGTGACCTCAGATATAGGGGCACCTTTCTTTGCTTCTGAGAATGACATGAACTGATCAAATTTTCTGTAATCCTTTGTTCTATGCAAGTAGAAACTAATTGCCTATGTACGTCCAATTGATGAAGCTCATTCTGCAGTGTTGCAATGGTTTGGGAAGAAAATTGGTAACTCTATGGACTGATTTAGATTAGAATCTGAACATACTTTTGGCAGGAAGGATGGGTTTGTTCGAAGAGAAACCCTATCTTTTTGAAAAATAATATATGGTGGCATAATCAACTAAGCTTGCAGTTCTGAAACTCTTCAGGCAGAAGTGATTGCCACCAACATACTTGCTTTCCACGTTAAAATTTTTAGATCACACAACAACAGGTTCAAAGGGAGGAAAGATTAAGCAGGAGAGAACCAGGTTTGGGTGTTTTTTCTGGGTGGCCTTAAAGGAGTACCATCAGGAAGGCATTCCATAGTTTGTGTGACATTAAGTTAGGGTCAAAAATTGCTAAGGAAATTAGATATTGCTGCTAACTGTACACAAATGGTAGCTGCAGCTGTGCCTTTTTTAAATAGAATTCCAGAAATTCAAGGATAGAAGTTATTGGAGCATAAAAAGGATCAATGTGTCTTGTCAATGTCCAGGAAGAAAACCTTTTCCATTTGCTGATGTACAATTTTCTTGTTCATACTTCATGAGAAGAGATCAAGGCATGCTTAATGGAATGAAGGAGGTTAGGAAACCTGGCTATAATTATTTATTTGCATTTGTTGACCGACAGTCCACTGGGTCGAGATGACCCATTTTCAGCAGAGACCCGGGGAGAAAAGCTCCACAAGAAAGTACAGTTGTGTACACTTACCATAAATGTAGATGTTAGAGTGTATTCACTGTTGCAGTCATTACATTTGGGGTAATCCTGCTGGCAGGTTGCCCTCAGTCGGCCTGAATTCCTTAGTCTTGCGTCCTGCATCGGCTGTCGTCAGGGGGTATAAAAGAAGCAGCAGACACCATTTTCTTTAGTTTTTCTTGCCCCAGATGTCAGGTAAAAGGGTAGCCAAAATTTATAACTATATATAAAATGACATGCAGCAATATAAACTTTACCTTTATCCACAAGCAAATCCACCATTTAGGTTGTATAAATCAGAGAAGGAAAGATAGGTTCCATCAGAAGAAAAGGGGGGATGGCGGGTGGGTAACCTGGACTGCAACAGTGAATACACTCTAACATCTACATTTATGGTAAGTGTACACAACTGTACTATGTTCTTCGTGTTTCACTGTTGCAGTCATTACATTTGGGTAGATTCCCAAAGCTGTGGTTGGGAGGCTAGAGGTAAACAGCATTAGGAGCGGCTATGAGACCGTGCAGAACTGCAGTGGCAAAGCCTGCCCTGGATTTAGAGTAGAGTGGCAGATGATAGTGCTTTGTAAAGGTGTGCACTGAACAAGTAGCTGCCTCTAAAATGTCCTTGGTTGGTACTTCCCTGAGAAAGGCTGCTGAAGTGGCTGCAGCTCTGGTGGAATGTGATCTAATGCCCTTAGGCACTGGCTTGCCATGGTATATGTAACATAAATGAATGCAGTGGCCTATCCACTTTGAAACAGTCTGCTTTGAGATAGCCTTTCCTTGTGATCCTGCAGCATATGCCACTAGAAATTGTTCTGTCTTTCTGAAAACTTTGGTTCTGTCCAAGTAGAATCTAAGTGGTCTGTGTACATCCAAAGAATGCAGAATTCTTTCCCCCTTGTTCTGTGGATTTGGATAAAAAGTTGACAGATGAATGGTTTGGTTAAGAGCCACGCTGGACACCACTTTAAGTATAAATGTTGGGTTTGTCCCTCAGGGAGACCCTGTCCGGATAAAAAAATGATAAAAGGTTCCACAGCCATGAGTGCCTTTAGCTCTGAAACTCGTCTTGCAGAAGTTATTGCTAGGAGCAGAGCTGTTTTCCAAGATAAAAACTTTATATCAGCAGTAGCAGCTGGCTCAAAAGGAGGAAGGGTGGGTTTTTCCAAGACATAGTTGAGGTCCCATGCAGGCACTGGTGATCTCCTTGGAGGCCTTAAATTTTTGGCTCCTCTGAGGTACTGTTTTAATAAGGGATGAGAAAAGATTGGTGGCTCTGCATTGTACTGAGCCAAAACAGTAGAGGCATGAATTTTAATAGATGAGAAAGATGGGCCTTTGTCTAGCATCTCAGTTAAGTATTGTAAAATCCGAGGAATATTTGGCACAGCTGTATCTGTTCCTAGTGCCTGGTTCCAAGCACAGAATTTCTTCCATTTTCCAGCATAAGATTTTCTAGTACTAGGCCTTCTGGCTTCCAAAATGACATTCATCACAGCTTTGCTAAGAGGTGTGTTTTGTATGACTACATTATCCGCCATGCTGCCAGGTTTAAAGTTCTGAGCTGGCTGTGCAGGATGTGATTGTTTTGCTGGGACAGTAGATGTGGTACTTGAGGTAAGGTCCAAGATGGGCATTGAGACAAGCTCCTTAATATTGGGTACCAGTGATGGCACGGCCAGTCTGGTGCAATCAGCATCATATTTGGCTTCTCCTGTCTGACCTTTAGGAGTACCTTGGGGAGGAGAGGCAGAGGGGGAAAGGCATATACTGATAGGTTTTTCCAGCTGAAGGATAGGGCGTCCACTTTCCATGCTGGTCTGCAATAAATCCTTGTGCAGAATCTCTTTAGTTGGTAGCTGTGAGGGGAGACAAATAGATCTATGTCCGGGCATCCCCACTTCCTTGTTATCATGCTGAAGACTTGTAGATCCAGCTGCCACTTGTGGGGATCCATGAGGTTTCTGCTTAGATCGTCTGCCAGAGTATTTTTCCTTCCTGGCAGGAATTGTGTCTGTAGATGTACTTGGTAAGTCAATGCTGTGTCCCACAAAGTCATGGCTAGTCTGCAAAGGGGGTAAGAATGTGTGCCCCCCTGCTTGTTTATATACCACATGACCATGGTGTTGTCTGTCTATCAGTAGTTGTCCTGGATGAAGTAGGTCCTTGAAGGCTGTCAGGGCATTTTGAACAGCTAGCATCTCTTTTTGATTGATATGTAGATGCATTTGGTTTGAGGTCCATGTTCCCTGAATGCATCTTCCTGCCATGTGCCCCCCCCCCCCGGCATAATCCGATGCATCCATTGCTGGTGTCTGCCTGGCTGGGGGGTAAAGTGAACGTCTGTCCCTTGTTTTGGAGACCAGCCTTTGCCCACCATCGAAAAGTACAGTTTTGTACCTACCATAAATGTAGATGTCCTATAGGTATGCATCTGCAGTCATAACATATGGGTTTGTCCTGCCTCAGGCAGCCCTTCGGTCGGCCGGATTCCAAAGTCTGTGTCTGGCCTCGGCTGATGTCGCACTTTCCCCGACGTCAGAGCGTCTGGGGTATAAAAGCATCAGCCGACGCCATTTTCCTCAGTTTTTCTTGCCCCAGATGCCAGGTGCCCTCTAGGAAGGCTAAATTTGGAGAAATGCAATAGAATTCCAAACATTTGCAAAATTATATATATATATATATATATATATATATATATATATATATATACACACAAGTATATACAAACAAATACACCATAATAGATTCCCCCACCTAGCTAAAGGAGGGGTAAACACCCTAGGAATACCACACAGGGGTAGGAGGGAGGGTAACCTGACTGCAGATGCATACCTATCGGACATCTACATTTATGGTAGGTACAAAACTGTACTATGTCCTTCAAGGATGCATCTGCAGTCATAACATATGGGTAGAATACCATAGCCAATCTGGGGGAGGAGGTACTAAGAAAAGGATGGTGTAGTTAAGATCCCCTGCAGGACTGCAGTAGCAAAGCCTGCTCTGGATCTGGAGTATAAAGGAAGATTGTAATGTTTGGTAAATGTATGCACGGAGCTCCAAGTAGCAGCTTCTAAAATGTCCTTGGTAGCCACCCCTCGTAGGAAGGCTGCAGTGGTGGCCGTGACCCTTGTGGAATGAGGCCTGATGTTTGCAGGAACTGCCTTTCCATGAAAGGAGTAACAAAATCGAATGCAATTTCCTATCCATTTTGAAATTGTCTGTTTGGAAATTGCTTTTCCTTGCACCCCAGCAGCATATGCTACCAATAGTTGGTCAGTTTTTCTGCTACTTTTAGTTCTGTCTAAGTAGTAGCGTAGTTGTCTGTGTATATCCAGGGTGTGCAGAAGTTTTTCCCCTCTATTCTGTGGATTTGGGAAGAAGGTAGGCAAGTGAATAGCTTGGTTCAAGGAAACCCTAGATACCACCTTTGGCATAAAAGTAGGATTAGTTCTTAGTGTAACTCTGTCCCGATGGAAGATAAGAAATGGCTGTACTGCCATTAATGCTTGTAACTCAGATACTCTTCTTGCTGAAGTTATTGCCAGAAGGAATGCAGTTTTCCAAGACAGAAACTGGAGATCCGCTGATGCTGCTGGTTCAAAGGGAGGAAGTGTTAGTTTCTACAAGACAAAGTTGAGATCCCAAGCAGGTAAAGGGGGTTTTCTTGGAGGTTTGATATTTTTGATCCCTCTCAGAAATTGCTTGAGTAGAGGGTGTGAGAAGATAGGTGGATCCAAATTGTATTCTGCTGAAATTGCTGAGGCATGAATCTTAATGGAAGAATAGGAAAGGCCATTGTGGAACAGTTCTGCTAAGAATTCCAGAATATGTTTCATGTTTGCCACGGTCACATCCAAGCCTTTTGATGTGTTCCAGATGAATAATCTCTTCCATTTAGCTGAGTATGTCTTCCTTGTGGAAGGCCGTCGAGCTTCCATGATAATGTCCTTCACTGTCTGTGATAAAACATTTTGTTTTGGTTTTAAGGGATTTTCCAGGCAGTTAGCTGCAATGTTTTTAAGTTGGGATGCATGATCTTGAAATTGTTCTGCGTCAGAAGCAGAGGCCATAGGGGGAGAGGCCATGGTTTTGCCTGTGACATGCTCCTCAATAGTGGATACCAGTGTTGCCTTGGCCAGTCTGGAGCTATCAGAATCACTCTTGGCTGTTCCTCCCTGATCTTCAGTAGAACCTTGTACATTAAAGGGAGAGGTGGGAAGGCATATACTTTTAGAGCTTTCCAGCTGAAAGAGAGCGAGTCCACGCTCCATGCTTGTGGGTGGTATGTCCTTGAGCAGAATGTCTTCAGTTGATGGTTGAGGGGGGATGCGAACAGATCTATCTCCGGCGTTCCCCATGCCTTTGTTATGAGTTGGAAGATGTCTGGGTGCAGCATCCATTCATGTGCATCCATGGTAGTTCTGCTTAAGCTGTCTGCCAGTGTATTTTCCTTTCCTGGCATGAACTGGGACTGCAGTTGGATATTGAGTTTCAGGCATAACTCCCATAGATTCATAGCCAGCCGGCATAGAGGGTAGGAGTGTGTGCCTCCCTGCTTGTTTATGTACCACATGACCGTGGTGTTGTCTGTCCTGGCCTTGATGGAGGAAGGGTTTGAAAGCCTCGATTGCATGCATCACTGTCAGCATTTCCTTTTGGTTTATGTGCATGTGTAGCTGTCTTTGAGACCATAGCCCTTGGATACATTTGTCCTCCATGTGTGCTCCCCATCCTCGGTCTGAAGCGTCCGTGGTGATGGTTTGTTTTGTTTTTGGTTTGTTGAAAGGCAACCCTCTGTTGGACTGGCAGGCCTGAGCCCACCACAGGAATTCCTTTTGAAGGCAAGGAATGATTGGTATCAAAGTTTCCAAACTGTGACTGCGTTGAGACCATACACTCCTTAGATACCATTGTAATTTTCTCATATGCAGCCTGGCCTGTGGTATCAGAATTATGCAGGATGCCATGAAACCCAGGGCCTGCAGGATTTTCCTTGCAGTAAGCTGAGCTTGCCTTGTCAGATTCATGAAGTAATCTGGAAGTTGTTTTTGTTTTTCTTCTGTGAGAAAGGCCATTTGGGTGGTTGTGTCTAGATCCGCACCCATAAAGGTTATCCTTTGGGATGGAACCAGTCTTGACTTTTGGATGTTGACTGTGTATCCCCAATGCTTGTAGTAGGCGGATGGCATAGGCCAAGTCTTTTATCAAATTTACCTTGTTGTCCGCTTGTATAAGGCAGTCGTCCAGATAAGGGTAGATTTGAATCCTCTGAAGTCTGCAGTGTGCAATTACTGATGCCAGGCATTTCGTGAATACTCTGGGCGCAGTAGATAAGCCAAAGGGCAATGCTGAGAATTGATAATGCTCTGATCCTGCAAGAAATCTGAGGTGTCTTCTGCAGTTTGGTCGAATAGGGACGTGCAGGTATGCCTCCTTGAGATCTAGAGTCCCCAGCCAAGACTCCTTGCCCAACATGGGAAGAAGTTGATGTAAGGTCAGCATCTTGAATTTTGGCACAATGAGGAAAGTATTCAGTGTGGACAGGACGAGAACAGGCCTCCATTGATTTTCTTTTCTTGGTACAAGGAATAGTCTGGAGTAAAAACCTTGGCCTTGTTCTGAAAGTGGTACTTTTTCTATGGCTTTCATTTGAAGCAAGTTGTTGATCTGCTTTAAAGCCTCTGCCCTCTGATTTGGTGGTAGGTTTGGCATTCCGTTTCTTTTTGGCAAAGTGTGGAAGTGGAACCTGTATCCTTTGTCTATTATTTGCAGTGTCCAAGTGTCCCTTGTAATATAATGCCATTTTTTTAAGAATAAAGCAAGCTTTCCGCCCAAGGGTGCTTCCAGTTGAGCCCTGGTGGGCGGAATAAGAGTAAAGTCATTGAGCCTGTCCTGGTGTAGTAGTAGTTGTTGTTGCTGCTGTTGCACTACCTCTCTGGTTGGCAGGTTGCCACTGATGGCCTCTGTAAGAGCCCCTTGATTGGCCTCTGCCTCTGGGGTGTCTGTTCCTGCCTCTCTGGGCTCTGTCCGAGTCTGGAAAGGACCAATTCTTAGTAGGCCAGTTTCTGCTAAATCTCGGTGGTTGTACTTGTTGGAAATCCTTAACTGTTTGCACAGATTTTGCCTTTTTTTCATACTTTTTAAAACCTCCTGAGCAGAGGAGCCAAATAAAATGTTTTTCTCCATTGGAGCATCCAGGAGTTTAGCTTTAACATGGTCTGGCAAAGATTGTTCCTTCAGCCAGGCATGCCTACGAATAACTGCCCCAGTCATAGCTGACCTAAATGAAGCCTCCAATGCATCATAACCACACTTTAAGAAATGATTACTAACCTGCTGTGAGTTGTGTACCAAATCCTGAAGGGATTTACGGTCAAGGGGCTCAGTTGAAGAAAGCTTCTTGTTCAGTTCATCTAACAAATACTCTTGGTACTGTATCATATGAAATTGACAATTTAGAGCCCTGACAGAAAGAGTTGCAGAGGTATATACCTTCTTTCCCCATCTCTCTAAAGCTCTAGACTCTCTTTCAGAAGGTAGAGGATTTTTGGCAGTGGCAGCCGCAACCCCTTTAGGGCCCAGAGTAATAGTTTCTGGGTCGGCAGAATGGGCTTTATACAGATGGAAATGAGAATCCGGGACCCTGTAGTATCTATCAGGTTTGGCAGTGGCCGGGGGGAGAGTATCAGGGGCTGTACTGACATCATTGTACACATCATCAATTACATTCAAAACAGGAGGTATAGCTAAGGGCCTATGCTGAGGCAAATGTAAAAAGGTCCTTAATCTTTTTCTAGAATCAGAGAATTCCTGACCTTGCCATTGAAAATGCTCTCTCATGGAGTGTAGAGTCTCACCAAAGGAAAACTCTTCAGGAGGGGAGGCTGAAGGGATAGATTCTTCAGCATCAGAATCCTCATAGGGTGAATAAGCCTCCTCCTGGTGGTCGGACAACTCAGAACCATCCGTGGACTCATCTGAAGAGTGTGGGTCAGAAGGCTCAGTCCTGGGCCTTTTGTCTGGTGGAGGGTGAGAAGACCTGTCCGGGTGAGGTTGTGAACCTCTAATTAAAGAAATAAGGTCCTCTGCAAGGCTGAGGATCTGAGTACTAGAGGAAGGCCTCTGGGAGGTAGTCTTGGGAGGCAAAGCCTTAGAAAGTTTAGCAGCTTTAGCCCTGGAGAAGGCCTTAATAGACATGGAAGCAGGGGGCCTAGCTGCCCCACGTGCAGGAGTAGATATGTCCAAAGGAATGGTGTCGGACATATCCTGGACACTGGTTTCAGTAGGTAGCTCGGTAGCCGACACAGCCGGGGCCTCCCGGGCCGCGGTGGTCGGTTGAGTGGATTCGGATGAAGGAATCTCCGAGGACTCTGTTTCGGCCGAAACTGAGACACTCGCGGTAGGCTTTACCGTGGTTTCAGCCGAAACCGCGGGCCGCGAGCGTCGGCCCTTGTCCTTCCGTTTTTTCACTAAATGTGATGTCGGAGTCTCCGACGGCATTTTATATGCAAAACTAGCCCCAAAAATTCCTCTGCAAACTCCGACCGACGTCTAAGAGTTCGTCGGTTGAAGGAAGCACAGGCTGAACAGGACGATACGTCGTGGTCTGGGCCTAAGCAAGGAAGGCAGTAGGAATGGAAATCCTTATGAGGTATTGTTTCCCACAAGTTAAACAATTATTTACTTTATCTGACATCGGCTGAGGAAAGAAAGAGTCCCCAACAGGGTAGTTAGCTTTTTCAAAGTCTTCGGTAGCTGAAATCACTGGATCTGACCAACCGGCACTTGCGAACAGCTTCTGCTTCGGGCACCGCGCGGCAAGAAAGACTGAGGAAAATGGCGTTGGCTGATGCTTTTATACCCCAGACGCTCTGACGTAGGGGAAAGTGCGACATCAGCCGAGGCCAGACCCAGACTTTGGAATCCGGCCGACCGAAGGGCTGCCTGAGGCAGGACAACCCATATGTTATGACTGCAGATGCATCCTTGAAGGACATCTCCTGTTTTAGGCTGCGGCAATGCTGAGTCCAATCACTTTTTAGGTACCACTGAAGTTTCCTCATATGCAGTCTTGCATATGGAATTAGTAGGATGCAGGATGCCATGAAACCCAAAGCCTGCAGAATTTTTCTTGCATATAACTGGGCCTTTGTTGCTAACATTTTGAAATAGGTAGTCAGCTGCCTTTGTTTGTCTGGCATGAGATAAGCCATCTGGGCAGTTGTATTTAAGCTTGCACCCAGGAATATTATCTCTTGAGAGGGTACTAGTTTTGATTTCTTTTCGTTGACAATGTACCCTAGGCATGTTAGAAGTTTTTTCACAAACGCCAGATGCTGTAGAAGGATGTCCTTGTTCTCTGCTTGAATTAGGCAGTCGTCCAAGTAAGAATATATTTGTATTCCTCTCTAGCTGCAGAATGCAATTACTGGTGCCAGGCACTTTGTAAAGACCCTGGGCGCAGTAGATAAGCCAAAGGGCAGTGCAGAGAATTGGTAATGCATTGAGCCAACCTTGAATCTGAGGTATCTTCTGCATATTTGTCTGATTGGGACATGCAGGTATGCCTCAAGTTACAAGCCAAGAGTTCTTGCCCAACATGGGCAGAAGCTGCTGCAAAGTCAACATTTTGAATTTTGGTATATCCAGGAATGTGTTCAGAATCTATAGCTCCAGTACTGGCCTTCACAGGCCTTGTCCTTTCTGGGTACCAAGAACAGTCGAGTAAAATCCTTGTCCTCGCTCTTGCTCTGGCACTTGTTGAATCTCCCTCATGTCCATGAGGGATGAGACTTGTTTTTGTGCCTCTTGCCATTGATTTTTTGGCAGATATGGCCAACCATTTGCCTTTGGCAGGGTATGGAATGGAACTTGTAGCCTTGTGACACGATATTTAGACTCATTTGTCCTGGGTTATAATGTGCCAATTTTGAGAAAAAAGTGCTAATTATCCCCCTAAGGGTGCTGCCAGGAAATAAGTGCTTGGTGCAGGCAGGGGGAAGTCATTGGGACTGTTTCTTGTAAGGTTGTGATTTGTCTTCTCCACTTTTGGAGGTAGAAGCACCCCATTGCTTTGACCTGTATGAACCTTGCGCCTGGGATCTGCCCCTTTGAGGTCTGTCTGACACAGGAAAGGACCAATTCTTTGTTTGCCAGTGTCTACTAAACCTAGGTGGCTGTACTTGTAAGAAATCTTTGACTGTTTGCATAGATTTAGCCTTGTCCTCCATTTTCTTTACACCTCTTGTGCCTTAACACCAAACAAAGTATCATGCTGTAAAGGTGCATCTAATAATTTAACTTTAACATGATCAAGCAGATTTTGTTCCTTTAACCAAGCATGCCTTCTAATTACAGAACCTGCAACTGCGGCCCTACAGGAGGCCTCTAAAGAATCAAAACCACACTGCAAAGTATAAAATAGTTCTGGGTCTGCAGCAGGGTTTTTAAAAAGGAATTTATGCGAGTCAGGAACCCTGTAATATCTGTCAGGCTTAACAGGAGCTGGAGGCAAGGAGTCAGGGGTAAGGCTAGACTCCGAAAACACATCTACAATGTCCAACACAGGAGGGATGGCTAGTGGCTTGTACTGAGGTAGTAACAGGAAATCCCTGAGCCTCTTTTTAGATTCTGAAAAATCTTGGCTCTCCCAGTGGAAATGCTCCCTCATGGTATGTAAGGTTTCCCCAAAAGAATAGTCCTCAGGAGGAGAAGCTGAAGGTATGGATTCTTCAGCAACAGAATCTTCATAGGGGGAAAAGAATATCCCTGATCATTACAGGAATCAGAAAAAATGGAAACCTGATCTGAAGATTCATAGTCAGTCTCTTGCCTAGGCCTCTTATCAGGAGGGGGATGGGAACCCCTGATCAAGGTAATCAAGTCTTCCGGCATTTTGAGCATCTTTATTTGGGCATGGAGGCCTGTCCATGTGGCTCGTGAGTTTGCTTTTTTGCCTTTGAAGGTCCTTTAGTCTTTGAAGTTGGTTTAATGTATAGATGTTTGGGTCTGAATACACCCTCAGAAGCCAGTGCCTGCTCAGCGGCTCCGGACCGATTTGAAGGATTAGCGTCTGAGGCTCCAATACCTTGAGGGGGTCTGTAGCGGCCTGCGACTCTAAAGTAGCAGTCATAGGGGCTGCAAAAGTGCCTCACTGAGAACCGGCGACTAGCATAGGAGAAGCTTCGTCGTCAGTTTTGGGCCTTGGCCGTCTGTTTCTTTTTCTTCGCGGTTTTTGTGAACTCCAGTAGTCGGATGGCTTTCTGATGACATTTCTGGACAATTAAACCTGCGTCCAAAGTAGTTTAAAGCAAAATCATACAGACGCTTAATAGTGCGTTGGTTAAATCTAGCACAAAACCGACAACCCAGAAAGTTATGATCAGGGCCTAGGCAAGGAATACAGTAAGAATGAAAGTCCTTATGAGGTATTTGCTTCCCACAAGAAATACAATTATTAACTTTTTCTGACATCGGTTCTGGAGCAAGAAAAAAGTTTCCCCAACGGGGTACTTAGCTTTATAGAAGACTTTGGATCTGAAATTCGAACTCGAAAATCTCAGGAGTTGGCCGACCAGCACTTGCGAACTGCTTCTGCTTCGGGCACAGTGCGGCAAGAAAGACTAAAGAAAATGGCATCGGCTTCTTCTTTTATACCCCTGATGACCTGACGACAGCCGACGCAGACTTTGGAATTCAGGCCGACTGAGGGCAACCTGCCAGCAGGATTACCCCAAATGTAATGACTGCAATAGTGAAACACGAAGATCATATATTACATTACATGATAATATTTACATATATGTAAAGCTACATTGTTACTTAATGAACAGTATTTAAATCAATGTATCAGGATAAACCAGGTTGACAGAGACAAAGCTGAATTAGAGACATGTTTAACAGGATAAAAAAGGGGGTAGGAAGACAGTCGTTTGAGAAGTACTTTAGGATGGAGCATGAGAGGGACATTCCCATTTGGTGGACAGATATATGAAGAGCTGGCTTTTGAATTTATTATGGTTAGGTATGCTGTGTAGGGGAGAGAGTTCCAGAGTTTGGCTATTGTGAAGGATAGTAGTAGTTGGCCTGGGGGATGAGAGTGTTTGCGTACTTGAAGCAGATTTTGGTTCTCTGATCTTAGGGAGCACGGGGGAGTGTAGGGTGTTAGTGCTGTGACTAGGGATGGACAGTCAGAAGGTTTGAAGATGAGCTTGTGAGTAGTGGTGAGTTGTAAATATCTAAGGTAGTTGGGGGGGGGGGGTTCTAGCCATCTGAGGTTGAGTAGTGAGTGGCAGTGATTGGATGAGCTTTTGGCGTTAGTAGCGAATTTGCTAATTTTGAGATAGCAGGCTTCTAGTTTGGAGAGCAAGCCTAGTTGGAGATCGGTAAATAGTTGAGTGCCGTACAGGAGTATGGGAGGAGGAAGGTAGTTACAAGTGTTTGCTGGGTGGAGGGCCTGAGGTAGCGATTGTGTCTGTATAGGAGACCTATGTTCTGATGGGTTTTTTTGATGGCGGAGTATATGTGGGAGTCAAACTTTAGGTTTTCATCAATAATCACTCCTAGCAGTTTGGTTGAGAGGACTATTTCTAGTGGAGTTTTATTGTGGCTTGTAATGCAGAATAGATTTCTGTCTAAAGTGGAATTTCTAGTAGGGGTAAAGATCATTAGTTTTGTTTTGGAGGCATTTAGGGCAAGGTGAATGGCTTTCATCCAAGATTCTGTTTTGGAGAAGGCAAACTGGGTTTTTATCAGTAGTTCAGTGGGGGAGGTGGCAGAGAAGATGATGGTGGAGTCGTCTGCATATTGGATGATGGAGGCATCGGGGATGGAGAGGTGGAAATTGTTGATATATATGTTAAAGAGCAGAGGACCAAGAACAGAGCCTTGAGGGACTCCGGTGCGTGTGGGTAGAAAAGGAGAGGTAGATTCCTTTCACTGGATGGCTTGTTGGAGGTTAGATTGGTAGCTGGTGAACCAAGCAAGGGTGGAGGGAGAGAGATTTAATTATGAGAGCTGGGACAGAAGTAGAGGATGGGAGATGGTGTTGAATGCTTTTGAAACGTCTAAGAATAGTGATGATACATAATTGCTCTTATCACGTGCAAGGATGACAGTCTCTAGAAAGGACAGGAGGGCACTGATGGTACTGTGGCCTGGGCAGAAGCCGTGTTGGGTATGGGAGAGAAGTTTGTTTAGATTGAGATATTGCATGATTTGGGCATGGCTGTTTTTTCAAGTATTTTTGAGAGGGATGGGGGGGTGGGGGGGAGTGTATGGCTATAGGTCTGAAGTTGGTTGTATGTATGTTTTTACCGCCTTTATGAAAAGGAATGATGTATGCTTGGTGCCAGTTGGTAGGGACGTATGATTCCTGTATAGATCTGATTATTAGAATAGATACAGGGTAGGCAATGGTTTCAGCGGAGTCTTTGAGGAAGGAGGGTGGTAGATTGTCTGGTGCATTATGACAGGGTTTTAGCTTGAGGAGAATTCTTTTTATTGTGTTTGTGGGGATGAGTTTGAGGGTAAAGGGGGAGGAAGGAGGAGGGTTAGAGGGAGGAGGGTTGCTGTTGGGCGGGTACAGGAGGAGTGGTCAGGGAAGGAGGATGATAGTTTAGCAATATCATCAGTGAAGAAATGGTTGAAATTAGTGGCAGTTTGCAGATCTGAGAGAGTGGGGTCTGGGTATAGGTTGCTTTTATTGCCTGGGTGAAGGATGGAGGACATGGAGCTCCAAAATCTTTTTGGATTGGATGAGTGACTGGATTGGAGGTTATTGTAGTAGTTTTTGCGGTCTTCGGTTAACAATTTTTTGGCTAAGTTACGTAGTTGTTTAAATTCTAGGAGGGAGCTGGTTGTGTTTTGTCTTTGGTATTGTTTCCATTTTTTGTCACACTGATGCATGATGTTTCTAGTTTCATGTGATAGCCAGGGGCATGGATTTGATTTGATTCTTTTGGATCTTAGTGGGGGCCTGTTGATTTAGGATGGTTAGGGATGTATTGTTAAAATAGGATAATGCATCGTCAAGTGGGAGAGTTTTTAGGGGTAACCAGTCTATATGTTTAAGGCATTCTGTGAATGTGTGTGGGTTGTCAGAGGTTAAGTAGCGGGTTAGGATATATTGGTGATGTTTTGGGAGGGTGGGGGATATGCGGTCAATGAAGGCAAGTAGGTGGTCGCCGAGCGGATCGGGTAGAAGACTGGCTTGAGAGGCAAGGTGGGGGTGGGTAGTGAGTATCCAGTCTATGATGGTACCAGAGGCTCCCATCTTTGTTGGGCCTGGTTGGAAGGTTTATGAGTTGGGTGAAGTTGTAGAGACTGATTGACTGGGATGGAGTGCTGAAGTTGATGGAAGTCTAGTTGATGTTTACATTGCCAAGGATATAGGTTTTGAGTATTATATTGGAGTGTTTTGGTGTTATTGCCTGGAAGGATATAGATGGAGCAGATGCATAAAGATTTGCAGTTATTAAGCTTTAAATACCCTATTGTTATTTCGGCATTGGAGAAGGTGGGGGATAGGGTTGGTGTATGGAGTTAAAGTATGAGTGGATGGGTAGATAATAGCTACACCACCTTTTCTCTAGGTCCTATCATTGCAAATGATTTTGTAGCCAGGAGGAAGGATTTCGTTGTCAGAGGTGGAGGGTTTAAGCCATGTCTCAGAGATGGCTGTAATATCAGGTTGGTTGTGAGCAAGCCAGGCATGCAGGTTGGGGATTTTGTTTCTTAGGCTTTGTGCATCGAAGGTGGTTAGCCGGATGGTTTTGGGTTTGTGAGGTTTGGAGAGGCGGTTACTTTGGATGCTGTCTGAGGAGGGTCCAGGGTTAGGGTGGATGTTGCCTGACAGAGAGGGAGTTGAGAAATAGGTGTTGGAGGTGATGAATGGGGAATAGGAAGGAAGGGTTGTTGAGGGGGAGCTTTTTCTTTGAGATGATAGTATGAAAGTGGTGGTGGGGGGAAGGAGTAGAGAGTATTGATGGTTTGAAATAATGGCTTGGTTAGGAGGAATATAGTTCAGTTGGGATAAGGCTATAAGCTGTGGATGTGTAAGGGAGGTCAGAGATGGTGGCTTTGGGGTTTACAGATTGGCGTTTGTTAGGGAGACTTATAAGGAAGATTAGACAGCAAAAGGGGAGAAGAAGGCTGGTTAGTAGCAATATGTGTGTGGAGGGGGTGGCCATAGTGTACTGAGTGTGTGGGGTAGGCATGTGTTTGTGGCTGGGAGTGGCTAGTTTTAGTTATGGTGTGGATGGGAGTGGTTAGCTGTAGGGTGGGTGTGGTGGGGAGGGATAAAAGTACAGGCACTGGGTGCGTGTGGGAATTGGGGGCAGGGTAGGGGAGCGTAGTGAGAGCCAGGTAAGAGTGGAAGCAGCAGAAATAGGGCTCTATAATGGGGGCAGTGTACAGTCTAGAGTGAGGTATGTTGGGGTGGGAAGTATAGTCTGATATGGGGTACAGGGCAGAGATGGGCTATCTCTTTTAATATATACCCTTACCTTTAGGTTTGGTGTACTAAAAGATGGTAGCTTTGGTTAGGTAATGGGACACCAATCAGGAAAGCAAGCATTGCACTGTAGTGGGAGTCTGCTACCACCTAGTGGAGAAATGGGGTGGGAGACAGACTTTAGTAGGCTTTTTATTGAAAAACTACAGGAAAAAAGAAAGCAACCGGACAGGGGGAGATAAAGGGCTGCTGTAGGCTGCTAGAGTGCTTGCTAAGGATAGGGTACAATTAAATTAATCTAGTAGTGTAGGTCAGATACATGCATGCCAGTTAATTCAATAATTCAGTAGGTAGTCCCAAGGTAGTTGATCAGTGTAGGGGTATTCCCATTTACTTTTGTTTTCTTTTTTAGGTTTGTTGGGGGGGGGGTAAAACACCCAAGGAGTGAGCTGTAGAGAGACAGAGGTAAGTTTGTGATTATAGGGTATGTGGGGATATGTAGAAAGAAGCTGAAAGAAGGGGTGAGTGCAGGTGAGGGGGTACAGTTAGAAAGAAGCTGGACATAGAGTGAGTGTAGGTGGGGGTGCAGTGATGAAGATACAGATGCAGAGGCAACACGTTTACATATAGGTGGAAGCAGGGTAGAGAGTGCTTGTAGGTGTGGGGTACAGTTAAAATATACAGATGCAGGGAGTTCAAACATTTAGTACTTCACAGTCAAACAGAGCACATGCACATGAACTATTAGGAAATGCAGATGTAGAAAATGCAGACAAACAGTACTTCTCAATCTAATTCACATTACTAATCCTTAACTATTTCTAGATCCATAACAGCCCATTGAGTACATGCTGATGCTGCCGCTGTTGGCGTTCAGCCTCTGTAGCTTGATGAGTTTGAGTATGCAACTTAATATAATGTCTGAAAACCAAAGGGGTTAAATGCTAGCTTAATACCGAGCCTAATACAATGTCTGAACAAATCAGGGGGTTACGTGCTAGCTTAATGCCAAGCAAATAGAAAAAAAAAACTGCACATTTCATAGTATAGTACTAGGCTATCTGCCCTGGGGCATTTGTAAGCCTAGCCATAGTGATGTGGCTTTTGCCACCCCATGAAATGGTACAAAAAAGTACAGAATAAATCTAAAATACTGTGCCTCTGTCTAGTAGTGACACAGTGAAGGTCCCCTTATATAATAGAATTAGTTTACTGTGCCCCTGTCTAGCAGTGACACAGATGTGACCCCTGGGGTAAACTTACGATCTCCCATCCACTCATCAAGATTTCTCTTGAAGAGAGTCAGTGAGGGGCTCTGCCTAATACGAACTGGGATCCTGTTCCAAAGCATGGGAAGCCTCTGGGTTATGAATCTATCCCTCCAGCATGTCCTATTCATACTTGTGCCGAGGTTTAAGTCTATAGCTCTCGTGGTCCTGATGGATTTGGATTTTTTGAGGTGGAGCATGTCCATCAGATCCTGATTGGACATGGCCTTGTACATCAGGCAGAGATCACCTCTGAGCAGGCGGTATGCTACTGAATAGAGCTGAAGGTTCTTTAGTCTGGCAGAATAAGACCTATGTTGGAGACCCTTGATCCTTTTGGTGAGGTACTTTTGTGGTCTCTCCAACTGTTGCAAGTGCCGGGTGAGGTACATACCAAATGGGGCATTGTACTCAATCATGGGTCTGATGAGGGAGGAATATAGGGGTACAATAACATCCTTGGATCTGGATGTGAAACCCTTCATGATGAGGTGTGCAAGGTAGAATGTTTTTCTAACCACTTTGGCAACGTGGGTGTCAAATGAGAGGTCGCTGTCTACTTGGGTCCCTAGGTCTCTGATTACTTTTTCCGTACTCAGTGGGTTGCTATGTGATAATTTGTGGGTACTTTGTTTTTTCCAAAAGGGATGACTATACATTTTTTGGCGTTTAGTTTAAGGCCGTGACTACGGCACCAGTTGTCTGTTTCAGTGAGGCCTTTTTGTAGGATGTGTGTATCTGCTGGTGTATCGACTATGGCGCCTAGTTTGCAGTCATCTGCGAACTTTGTCAGCCACAGCCCTCCCATGTTTGCTTTAACATCTGAGAAATAAATGCCGAACAAGAGGGGTCCCAGGACAGATCCCTGTGGGACACCACTTGTCACTGGCTTTGAGTCTAACATTGCTCCAGCGATTTTAACTTTATGGGTTCTGTCCTTTAGCCAGTTTGCAACCCATCTAGTGACATAAGGGTTTACTTTTAAGCTGTTTAGCTTATCTATGATGCCTGAGTGGGGTATTGTGTCGAAGGCCTTAGCCAAGTCCAGGTATGCTGTATGGACTGCTTTGCCCTCATCAATGGCTCTAGTGACTGTTTCGAAAAAGTCAACCAGGTTTAAAAGGCAGGATCTGCCCTTTACAAAGCCAAACTGGGTGGGGTCAAGCATCTGTAGGTCCCCTATGTCTCCGTTTAAGAGTTTCATAATGATTCTTTCCATAGCTTTGCAGACCAGGCTAGTCAAGCTTATGGGGCGGTAGTTTCCAGGGTCTGTAGAGGCACCCCCCTTGTGGAGTGGGACCACTGTTGCTGTACGCCAGTGTTCAGGTACATATCCCGAAGTAAGGCTAAGGTTAAATAGCATTTTTATGTGTGGGTTTAGCTCCTCTTGGAGTTCACGTAACACGCACCCCGGGATACCGTCAGGTCCCATTGATGCTGTGTTTTTTGCTTTGTTTAGGGTGGTTCTCACTTGGACATCTGAGATGACAGGGAGATTACATTCAGCTGGGATAAGTATTTCTTCTTTTGGGGGTGAAGGAGGCGAGAAATTTGCACTGAACCTGTCAGCCAAAATGTTAGCAATATCTGTGGGTTCAGTGGATTTTTTGTTGTTGTGAACCAATTCTGAGCATATCTGAGGGTTTCCGCCCAGGTTTCTAACATAGCTGAAGGCGGCTTTCTGGTTATCTTTAGTGTCCTTAGCGATTTTCTCTCAAAGTTTGCCTTGGATGTTTTTATGAGAGAACATAGTTTTCTGCTAATGTTGATCAGAGATGTCTTCCCTTCATGGGATTTCGCTCGGATGTGCAGTAGCTTCCTTCTTTTGTTATACAATTTGTTTATGGCTGAGGTCCACCAAACAGGACACTTACATTTGGTGGAGAGGGACTTGGATTTGTTTGGGATTGCATGATCCATGCATTCTTGGAGATGTCCATAGAAGCATTTGTGAAGGATTTGGCATTGTGGGATGTGGTATTCACTGGCACAGTGGGCTTAAAGGATACCATCTCAGTCTTAAGAAGAGTGAAGTCTGCTTTTGAGAAGTTTTTCACTGTGGTCTTTTGAGCTGGGGGTGGAGGTGGGATATGTATATCCAGGGTGATTAGTTTGTGGTCAGATCTCACTAGTGAGGGGTATACTTCCGGTGTGGAGCATTTTGTCCCCATGTTTGTGATGATCAGGTCTAGTATATTATCTCCCCTAGTGGGAGAGGTGACTAGTTGTTCCAGTACATTTGAATTTATGAATTCCAGGAACCTTTGGGCTAGGGTATTAGGGCTAGAATAATGTACCCAATCTATGTTTGGGTAGTTGAAGTCTCCAAGTATGATGGTATTTTGTGATGCATTCATATCCTCCAATGTCTTCAGGAAGGCTGAGTGGGGTTCTTGAGATTGGGAGGGTGGTCTGTAACATGCTACCAGTTGTATAGCAGTTTTGCCTATGGTTAGTTGCACCTGTATGGTCTCTGATGCTTCATGTGTTGCTACTAACCTGGAGGTGTGGGTGTCCTTTATGAATATGGACACTCCCCCTCCCTTTGTGGTTCGGCCCGGGTTTTGGGGGCGAAAAGCATGATACGAGGTATAGCCTGGTAGCGCTGGGGTGCTCTCAGGAGCCTTGAACCAGGTTTCAGTTACTGCACAGACGTCGATGTTCTCCATGCTGAGGAGTGCATCAAGTGCCTTCATCTTGAGATTTAGACTTCTGGCATTGAGCAGCATTAAACTTAGTTTTTTTCCATTTTTGTTTTCTAAGGAGGTGGGTTTGTCTTTTGAGCCTTGCCTAAAAAAGGCACTATGGGGGTGGCAAGAGCCTTAGCCAATATCCGGAAGCCCAGTGGTGACAGGTGTAAGCCATCCCTTGCGAAGCAGCGTGGCTTGTCCAACATATCATCCCAGGCAGACAGACATTGGATCCCCTTAGAATGACACCAGTATTTGAGCCAATTGTTAAAGCTGATCATCTTGTCTTTGTATTGTGGTATCATTCTTGGTGAGGGCAAGATGCTGCTCAGGGTCAGGGTCATACCAGCCTGGGCTACATAATCGGAGAGCTCTTCTATGTCTCTTTTCATGTAGTCCAGGGAGGTACGTCTCAGGTCATTCACACCAGCATGGAACAATGACGGAGTCATATTTGTACTTGCTTTGGAGTGACCTGAGTGCGTGTTAGGTGGCGGATCCTAGCTCCCGATAGACAGCTCACAGTCACCTTCTCCTTGTTCAGCCTGGTCAGTGGGACATCAGTGTGTCTGACTATGGAGTCACCTATTACTAGTGTATCAGGCAAGGTGTTTGGCCTTAAGGGCTGCGATTGGTCGACACACTGATTTATTGAAGTATGTGTTGCATGTGTTTTGTTTTGAGGTGGTGGATTTTTGGATGTCTGCTTTGGGAGCCTCTGTTGTTTTGGTAAGTTTTTTATTAGAGCCTCTGAGTATGTCTTTGTGTTTTTATGTGTTTGGTTTGCAGTTGTGGTAGGTCTATGTGGGACTGGGATTGTTGTGTGTGTGGTTGCCATCTCCTCCTGTCTGGTCATGCCAGCCCTGAGATGAGAGAGTTCAGCCTCCAGTTTGGCTATATAGTTGCATCTCTCACATGTATTTGTGTTTGTTGGGAGGAGGAGAGAGTTTCTGTGTACATGAGACAATTGTAGCATTGTCTCAAGATGCCCAGATTGACCAGCAGAACTGGAGACGACACCAGTAATCTACCACTCGACATGCTAGAACAGTATAAGGGAGTGGTATACCTTTAAGGGAAGTGGGTATTCACAGGGGTGGTAAGTAGATGTAGTGCTTTACTTAGTACGAGAGGTAAGTTTACAGTCTAGAGTGAGGTATGTTGAGGTATGTAAGACAGTTTAACTAGAACGCCCTTATGGAGCACATGTAGATGGTGTTGCAGTTGTCGTTCAGCCCTTGTAGCAGGCTGGGTTCAGCACTACGCTAGTTATGCATTAATTAGAAACCCAATGGTTGTACATCGGGCTATATATCGAGTGCTTAAGCAGCATTCAACAAGAAAGCCTAGTGGGTGACCTAATGTGTTAAGCTGACTAAACAGACATTATTTAGCAGGCAGAAATACATAAGTTACAGTCGGCACCTTTGAACACAACTTGCACGTGAATATGAGCAAAAATAAAATACATGCAGTGCCTAGACGAAGGCTTTCCCAGGCAACCTATGCTGTCTGTTCAGATAATAAAACAAAGACAGCAGTTTCAGGCAACACGAGCAAGTCTGCAGCTTGCAATACACAATGACATACACACATATGCAGTACAGGTTTTAGGCTGTAAATGTAGCACATTCAGCCAAAAACAGCATAGTATACAAACAGTTGTTTGTGACCTACCGAGTGCAAGACGAGCAGCCTAACAGCAGAAATGGCTAGGTGGTGAAGGACATGCCAACCCCATCTACTTCCCTCTTTCTAAAAGATGGCACCTCTGAAGCATCTCAGGGAAATAGGTATGGGGGAGTAAGTGCACCTCTGGGGAGGGGATAAAGAGGTAGGAGTGGAGCGGCAGTACTGGAAAAGGGCCAGGGGGAAGGGAAGAGCCAGGTAAGAGTGGGAGCAACAGAAAAAAGCCATCAGTTAGGGCTCTGTAATGGGGCAGTGTAGTCTAGAGTGAGGTATGTTGGGGTGGGAGTATAGTCTGATATGGGGTACAGGGCAGAGATAGGCTATCTCCTTTAATATATGCCCTTACCTTTAGGTTTGGTGTACTAAAAGATGGTAGCCTTGGTTAGGTAGTGGGACATCAATCAGGAAAGCAAGCGTTGCACTGTAGTGGGAGTCTACTGCCACCTAGTGGAGAAATGGGGTGGGAGACCGACGTTAGTAGGCTTTTTATTGAAAAACTATGGGAAAAAAGAAAGCAACCAGAGAGGGGGGAGGAGATAAAGGGCTGCTGTAGGCTGCTAGAGTGCTTGCTAAGGGTAGGGTACAATGCACAATTAAATTAATCCAGTAGTGTAGGTCAGATACACGCTAGTTAATTCAATAATTTAGTAGGTAGTCCCAGGTAGTTGACCAGTGTAGGGATATTCCCATTTACTTTTGTTTTCTTTTTTAGGTTTGTTGGGGGGAAATAAAATACCAGAGGAGTGAGCGAGTGCAAGACGAGCAGCCTAACAGCAGAAATGGCTATGGTGTTGGACACGCCAAGCCCCATCTACTTCCTTCTTTCTAAAAGAAATATATTCGGAATCTGAGCAGCCGAACTGTCAATTTGGGGATTCGAAGACAAGGGTGGAGTGTTCTGAACATATGGGTCAGAAGGTCTGGAACTGGGTCTAGAACCAACGGCTCCTCCTGAAGGTGAGGCCATAGGAAGGGGAACCAAATGTGGTGAGGCCAATATGGAGCAATGAGGATCAACTCGCTTCCCAATTAGTTGGCTTTCTGCAGAACTTTGGGTATCAGAGGAAAGTGAGGAAAGGCATAAAGGAGCCCCAAGGACCAGTTGTGTACAACTGCATCCCTTGGAGACACCCCCAGGAGGGGGGGGGGGGATCAGGGTAAAAAAGCTGCTGCATTTGGCATTCATGGGAGTGGCAAAAATATCGCAGCAAGGCTGGCCCCATTTGCGGAAGATCCCCTCTGATACTTCTTGTTTTAGGGACCACTCGTGAGGTATGAAAATCTCTCTGCTGAGTTTGTCTGTCATCAGGTTGGACTTCCCAGAGATGTGCATTACTATGAGAAAGGGTTAAGAGGAGATCACTCACTGCCATAATCTAAGGGCCTCTCGACAAAGAGGGGTAAAACCTGGTTCCCACCTTGTTTGTTTATATACCAGACAACCGACATGTCTGCCTGTATTGCAATTGTTCCCAATAAAGAGAGTCCTGGAGTGCCTGCAACATCAAAAGCACCACTCATCTCTAGAATATTGATGTGCAAATGGGTGTCCTGATCCTGCCACATGCTTTGAACAGTCTTGATCAGATAATGCCCCCCCCCCCATCTGGGACGAGTTCATGGTCACTGTGGCTACCAGCTGAGGGGGAAGAAATAGCTGATGATGTCACCTGACTGAAGCCATCAGCAAAGGTCCTTTCTGCAGGACTCATCAGAATTTGGTGAGACATGGGTGGATACTGTAACGACCCCTGGGTGAAAAGTAGCCACTGTAGAATTCTCATGTGCATGCGTGCAAATGGAACTAAAATTATTGCTGTTGCCATGGTTCCCAAGAATGTTTTGGCCTGTACTTTTGTTTTGAAGAGGAGGTTGGAGACTTGGTGTCTCAGAACTAGGACTATTTCTGTAGGAAGTTTTGCCTTCGTGATTACTGTGTCTAGATCTGCTCCTATAAACACAGTAATTTATTGTGATTCCCAGGTAAGAGCAGAGAGATAGAATGGTGTCTCTTGATTCCAGTAGTAGGTGTTTGTTGGTAGGAGTTAAGAACCAGTAGTCTAGATGGGGAAACACTCTGAATCCTAAACGTCTCAGATGAGTTGTGACTACTGCCATGCAACTGGTGAACACTCTGGGGGCTGTAGTGAGACCAAAGGCCAGCACTTGAAAATGGTAATGACTGGCTCCCAGTCGGAAGTGCAGATGACTCCTGGATGGCCTGTCCATCTTTATGTGGTAGAACGCATCTTGGAGGTCTATGGAGCACACCCAATTGTCTTTTCCCAAGAAGGAAGAATGGACTGCAGTGTTATCATCCGAAACTTGGTCTATTTTAGAGATTCGTTTAATCTGCTGAGATCCAAAATTGGTCTCCAGTCCGCTGTTATTTTTGGCAGTAAAAAGAACCTTGAATAAGTTCGGGATCCTATTTGGTCTGGAGGGACTCTTTGAATGACTCTTGTCTAGCAACTTTTGAATTTCTAGAGTTGCTTGATCCCTCTGACTGGGTGGAACATCCAGGGTTTTCTTTATGTTTGGGACGGAAACAAAGCGGTATGGAATATCCTCTGGATATGATCTCTTGCACCCATTTGTCTTTTGTTACTTCCAGCCAGGCTTTTAGGTACAAGGATAAGCGAATCCCCCCCCCCCCGACTGCCTCCAGAGATGGACAGATGGGCCTCCTTTTAGGAGCACTGAAATGGTCGACCGCAGAAGGAATCTATCACCCTGGTTTTGTGGACCCCCTCTGTCGTGAGGATGATGCCTTCCATTTGTACTTCCCACTCTGCACCTGGGGGAAGAGTCACCACATGTGTCCTGGAAAACTGTCTGGGATTTACGAAGCCACATCTTCCCCCCTTCTAGCCTTCTGGATAAGGTGTAGAAGGTACGGAAAAGTGGACTCCGACAGCAGAGAGTGTCTTTCCTTCTTGTTCTCACCTGGTTAGCATCTCCTTAACTTTTGGCCCGAACAAGGATGAGCCGTAGAATGGGGCATTGATAATGGAAGATTTGAAAGGTTCCGCAAACTCGCATAATCGCATCCAGAAATGTCTCCTTAGGGATATTCCTGAACCCACTGCTCTGCTCTCTCCATCTGCTGCATAAGAAATGAGCCTCATGGAGGAGTTGGCCATAGAATTTAAGGTGGAGAGCCGTCAGGAAACCTTGTCTGCTACCCCTGCAGCTACTAAACCTTGTAGATCATCTCCCTAGCTCCTTTAGTAAATCTCTTTGTAGCCTTGTAAAATGAGTCAGATAGCTCAGTGATCTCACTGAAGGAAACATTAGTTTCCTGCATCTGTCCATCATATGGGACTCCTTGATTGGTGGATGGACAGTAGAGGATGTTTCAGAAAGTTCTTTTTTGGTGGCAGCTGCCACCAACAAAGCATCTACAGAAACACCCTTGGTCAAGAAGTCTATCTGAAGGGGCTCTGATAAAGTTATTTGGCCTCCTAGGGACAGGCTTCACTGCATCTGTAGACTCCCATGCCTTTTGACTAGTTCCACAAGTTCATCAAAAGGCGGAGACACCCATGTAGCTGAAGGGTGAGATCCAAAGGCCTTCAGGTAAACAGACTCATCAGAAGGGTTGATAAGCATCCAGCCGCCTCTCTGTTTAAGGATTTCTAGTATGTCTGCAAAGGAGACATCCTCTGAGGTCGACTGGGGGACCTCTCCAACTCACTGAGGTCTATGTCTGAGGTGACTGACTCATCAGGGGAGTCCAAATGCTTTCTCTTGGAAAATCTCTTTAGGACCTCTTCAGAAGGTTACTCTGGAGAAGCTTCAGAAGAGAAGGGTTCACCCGATAGGGTACCCTGAAGCCTAGGGTCTCCGCTGGTCTGTGGATGGTGAGGTACACGACAGACACTGGTGCCTTGGGGGGAAGAATGTTGGAACCCTTGAGTGGGGCTGTCTGAGGAGACAGCACCATCATCAGCTTGAACCCCCTCACCTTGATCCAAAGATACTTGTGGCTCCAAGGAGCCAGAAGAAATCCCTGGAACCAAGGGGGTCGATGTAGGAGCCAAGCACATCTGCACCAAAGCTCCAAAAGGCAGGATCGGATCTGATAACTGTCCGATCTGAACACCCTCCCCGGACATGACTGGAAAGCATCGGCTCCTAGACTTCTCAGATGGAATAGAAGATGTCGGAGCAGCAGATGTTTCCGAAGAGACCAAGATGGTTCTCAGCACCGATGGATCGACATCAGCTGGTTCAAGCATTCCAGTGCTGAGGACCAGGGTTAGGCTCAGAGGAGGAATAGAAGTCGGTGGAATGGTTATGGTTGGCTCTGAAACCCTGGGTGTTGGAGCAGAGAGGGGTTTAGCCAGTGCTGGATTCTTCAGAAGCCTATGCAACAACCTATCCACATCACTGTCCGAAAAGCTCCTGGAGGACTTAGAGGAAAGGATATGAGAGCTTACTGATTGTAAAATAGGTGATCTCAATACAGGAGCAACCAGCTCCAATTCTGGGAAGTTCAATCTCCATTGGCGCCGATAAAGGTGGAGCCGATGGGGCAGTTTTTGTCGGTTCCGAAGTAGTTTTAGCCAGAGATGTTATTTTACTCAACTTTTTAGCCGGCTCTGATTGTCCTGAAGAGGGAGCAGATCTTTTCTGGACTTGTCCGATTTGGACGAAGGAGATTTCACTGATCCTGAAGTACCCTGACCTTCCTCTAGAGCTTCTTAGTAGGGGGACCTCAACAGACCTCTCACAATCAATTTATTTTACGCTCTAACAGCACTCTACAGCTACAAGAGTGACAGACTGAGCAAGACTCTTGAAGATGTACTGCTCCCAAGCAGTAAACATAAATGATACGACAGTCAGAAATAGACATCTTCTGGATGCATCTAGCACATTTTTTAAAACCCGAAGGCATGGTTTCTTTATGCTCCTTAGACATGTTTAAAACTAAGAGCACACACACACACTAACTAGAGAAAATAACTTATTTATTCTTTTCAACAGAAATCCAGTAAAAGAGAGAAAAACTATTAGTAGAAAGAACAATAAGATGCCCTCTAAGTAAAACGGGCAGCGAAAATCCTCCAACTTAAACAGATGGATTCTCCTTCAACAGTGGGAAGGAGAAACAACAAGATGCCTTTAACTATAAAGGGGCCACTGCAGCCCTCTAACAAACAGGCTGATGCCTTTCAAACTTATTTTTTTTTTATTTATTCATCTTAATAACAGATGCAAAAATTAAATGGGATAGGGAAAAAAGGCCAATCGAAAAAAAAAGAATGCCTTCAGCAATAAACAGCAACCAACTAGCTAATAACTAAAATAAAGCTAAAACTAACTAAAAATAACTAAATATAAGTAAAAATAGAATTATTTTCTAACAATAAGGTAATAAAATGTAGAACACTTAGCCAGAGCGAAAATGGAAGCCTACAATCTGTTTAGCGGCAAACAAGATCTGGGGAGCTTCACTACAGGGGATAGGGATACAGCCACAGGCCAGTGGAAGACCTCTAGCTTTAGTATGCGGCTGAGTCAGAACCGAGGATTGGTTACGAACCCAACCAGTAAGAATGAAGGCGAGACAGGGCAACATAACATGCACAGATTTTCCCCTTACTTATCAAAATATCTTCCCACCCTTGTCAGAAAGTGCAGGATTGGAATTCAGTAAATGTTTAGCAGCAGTATGAATAACTAAACCTATAGCTGCTGGGTCAGGTTTGGGATGAGTGCATACAAGTTTAAAATACTGAGGAACTTTCACACAATCTGTCTTTTATGGGCAACAGGCTATCAGAAAAATCGCAGGCAGTGAAACACATCCTCCAGTGCTGACTGCATTGATACAGTGGCTGAAGATTCTGGAAATTTTGTCATTGTATCTTCTGTGGGACTGAGAAACTTCAGAGTTCTCCCACTGAAAACACTGGCACATTCTGGAAATGGTCAGAGAGAGACCCCCCCCCAAAAGGGGAATCATATACAGTGCACTCAGAATCAGAAATCTTATGAGAAAACCCTGCATCTGTCATAAGTGGGTACTAGGCTATCTGCCCTCAGGCCTATATAAACCTAGCCAAAAAAGTTATCTGGCTTTTGCCACCCAAGAAAATTATTTTCCTGTGCCCCTGTCGAGCACAGCCACAGAAGTGATCCCGGGGTGAATTTCCTATTTTCCATCTAATTGTCATGATTTTTCTTAAAGAAGGCTAATGAGGGGCTTATTGCTTGACATGAATGGCTAAGTGTTTCAGAGCATGGGAAGTCTCTGGGACAGGAATCTATCCCTACAGCATGCTCTGTTTATTGTGGTGACAAGGTTTAGGTACCTGGAGTGTGTGGCCCAAAGAGATTTTTTTTAGTGTAGTATGTCCAACAGATCTGGGTTTGACATTGCTTTGTATGTTAGGCAGAGGTCGCCCCCTGAGTAGGCGATATACGACGGAATAGAGCGGGAGTTTTTTTGAGACTGTCTGCGTATGGCATCCGTTTGAGGCCAGTAATCCTCTTAGTGAGGTATTTCTGAGGCCTTTCCAGTTGTTGTAGATGTCTTGCGAGGTACATGCCAAACAGGACAGTGTACTCTTTAATGGGTCTGATGAGGGATGAGTAGAGAGGAACAATGACCTCTTTTTCTAGAGGAGAACCCCTTTGTGATGTGTGCCACGTAAAAGAATTTCCTGACTACTGTGGCAATGTGATTATCAAAGGAGAGACTACTGTCCACCTATGTCCCAAGGTTTCTTATCACACTTTTGGTGTTTAGTAGGCTACCGCCTATGTGGTAGTTCATGGCTGCAGTGTTTTTCCCAAAGGGGATGACCGTGAACTTCTTGGCATTGAGCTTGAGGTCATGACTTTGACACCAAGCATCAGTCTCAGTGAGGCCCCTTTGTAGAATGCCCACATCATTAGGTGGTTTTATTATGGCTCCTAGTTTGTAGTCGTTTGCGAACTTCGTTAGCCAAAGACCTGCCGTATTAGCCTGGACTTCTGAGAAGTAGATGCCAAACAGGAGAGGACGCAGGACTGACCCTGTGGTACTCCACTTGTCACTGGTCTGAAGTTGGATTTGCAGTCTGCTACTTTCACTGTGTGGGTTCTGTCAGTGAGCCAGATGGCCACCCATCTTGTGACATACGGATTTATGCCCAGTTTAGTGAGTTTATCTACAACTCCAGAGTGGAGAATGGTGTCGAAAGTCTTGGCAAGGTCAAGATAGGCTGTGTGCACCACCTTACCCTGATGTCCTTTCATCTTCCACTCCAGTTTCACAATCTTGAATCTCTTTAGAAAAAGAGGCATCGGTTTTTCTTTTACCAGAAACCACCTTATAAGAAAGGTCAGGAGCCTGAATTAGACCTTGAGACAGATCTAGTAAACTACTCCTGTCCAGAGAAATCTGAGCAGAAACAGATAAACGTTTAGTTTTCTGTTTCTTTGTGACTGGAAAAATGGGGCCCAACAGGGTAGTAAGTGGCAGCAGTAATTTCCCCAAGAATGGGCACAACAATCTGATTGAACAGGGAAGACTTCCTTATTCCTCCTCCCAGGACCTACACGAGTGACTCTTCCTTGCCATCTGAGGGGACCCCAAAAACTGCAGAGGACATGTCTAACCATCAGTTCCATAGCAGCTGTAGGTGCTACACCAAAGGGATCCAGGATAAAAAAATGAGTGGTCTGAGGCACCATTTTTGGCCACAGCTTGCAGCTGCGGCAAATTGCTAGCTTATTGCAGTGGCAAAATGTGTTTTGCTTAACCTTCTGTGACTGGAAGAAGGACAGACTATGGGACTGGTACCTTGGTTCCATGATTCAGACAAAACCTTTATTGTGAAAAACAAGCAACACAAGACAGTAAATATTCAGTTGTAAAAACTGCCAGCCCCAAAATACTAAATAGCTCATCCACAGAAATAATATTTTTTAACTACTTTTAAACTGCTAGGAAAAAGTAGATTGCCATTTAAAAGTGCAGTTAAGTCTCATGACAAACTGTTACAAAACAAACTCCTAGATAACAAAAAAAAAAACTTTCCTAACCAGGAAAGTACAATTACACAATTTAAAATGTGAAAGTCCCCCCCCCCCCCAAATGGAACTAATCTCTCAGCAACGAACAGTACAAGCCAACCATTAATCCTTTAAAACTCAGAGGAGCACTTTCTTCAGTGGCAGGAAAGTCCTGAAGGGCTTGATGCTCAAATCTGTATTTTTAAGAAGCTCGGGCAGAGCTGGCTTAAGGTTTGAACACATGCTATTTTGCCATGAAGCTTTGGAAGCTGACTAGCTGTTAAATCCTTGGCAGGATATAACCCATGTAGCTAAGGTACTGCAACAATGATCAATACGATGCCCAAGCAAGAAGTGGGTGAGGGGTCTGGAAAACTAGAAACAGTAACCACAAACAGGAAATGCTATCAGAATCCCCTTAGATGCAAAACCATGAATCATCATTAATGGAGTTTTCTCTGATGATACAACTTTTAAAAAAGTGTTTTTCTATATGCTTCACCCAACATCATGATGACATCAAGCCTCTTGCACCAAATGGACATGGTCTACTTATTTCCCAGCAGTGAGAACCTCTGTCATTCAGATCCACTAGGGTATGAAACAGCTCTAATCATGGCAGACATCAGGTTATTTATGCTCTCACTTGCATCCTAACAATGACACCTTTTTTTTTTTTTTTTGAACTGCCTAACCACACCCTGTGTGTGTGTAATTAGCTACCACCACCACAGAGACCCAAAACACCTTCTCCACAGATGTGGATATGCTACCACCCACTCACTAATACTGGTTTGGTGAGCTGTAAACATGGGCACCAGAACCACAGGGCTGGGGGGCAGGGGCAAGAGCCCACTTCTACCACTTAGCTGACCAATGTACCCTGAAACTGCTGCTGACACAGTGACTACATGGAAACATTTGCACCAGCGTTTGAGACAAGAGCATGCTCAAAGAGCCGGAAAAAGATGATCAGAGTAATAAATGGTCTTCTTTCAGTTGCCTGAGGCTTACAGTTATCTTGGAAACGCTTGTGCAAGTTTGGGCAGGGGAGGGCTAACTGATCAATTTTTCCTCAGGAATTAAAAAAAAAAAAAAAAAAAAAATGGAATAAACTACTCCCTCTCCATAGGTTGGTACTAGGCGATCGGCCTTAGGGCCCATACAAGCCTAGCCAAAATAATTCCCTGGCTATTTCTTCTCACAATATTTACTTCCTTGGACCCCTGTCTAGCAGAGCGACTGACGTGATCCCCGGGGTGCATGTCAAGCAGACTACCTCTTTACCCCTTTTTAAGCGCAACCTGGATAACTGTATGGGAAACATAAAAAAAACACTCCTGGGATTCCACCCATGTCCCTGCTGGACAGGGGCATCGGGTACTGACTTGTCTAATCATGGGCTAAACTCTTGGCTAGGCTTATAAGGGCCTCAGGGTCAAAAGCCTAGTAATCTCCTATGATCCTATGGAAAAAAATAACTTGGAAATGAAGGCTCAAAACCAAGAACAATTTTTAAACATTACTAATTCATTTAAAAATTTAACAGATCAGTTTTTGGATCAACATGCAGTTTTTAAACAATTGAAAAATGAAGCTTTAATGTCTAGCATTACCAAATGACTGCAATCCAAAGCATACTTCAACATTTGCTAATGTATTTGGACAAAAATACAGGCCAAAATAGGGACAGATTGCAAATGTTGCTCTTGTAAACCTAGAAAGCTGCTACAATAACAGGTTTTGCATTAGCATGCGTTTTCTGAAGGACGAAGATGCCTTGGACTTGAATGTCTTGTTAAGTGAGCATACTCCTTAAAGGTTTGCCAGAATACCACAAATTTTGTATGGAAGAGACCAAAAATATGCAACAATAAACTGGGCATTCTTCAAAATTTTGGAGAGTTGAGAGATACGATCCTAATTGATTTTCCATAAAATCAAATATTTTATAAGGGACAGGGTAAAAATATGAGGCAAAAATCAGGAACATATTGCAAACTTCTGGACAGTTTATTTATTACTGTTTGTTTGCCAGGTAAGTGGATTGGTCTACTGATCCATTCTGCCAAACCTGGGATCAAAAGCAGTAAAGATAACAATTTATACAGGTACATTAAGCCATTGTATTCACGTACATACTTTATACAGTTAAGATAAAGAATGTTCTAAAAGCAAAGTTTGATTTCCATAAGATGATGTTGACCTGTGTGTCTACTGCCTTTTGCCCAACGAATATCAGGACAGGTTTTGACTCTCATGTCTGATAACTAGTTTTAGACAGACATTTCCACACAGGTAAATTTCACTAGAGCTAGGCAGCAATCATGGTGCAGTACAGGTTCATAGGCAAGTACTAGGCTAGCTGCCTTTGTGGGTCATTTTAAACCTAGCCATTTCCCTTTCCAAAGGTGAGACGCAAACAGAGTACCTTGTGTCTGTAAGGTAAATAACAGAACCATTATATCAACCCCAACCCTAAAATTCATGCTAGCTGCCCTTGCAGGCCATTTTCAGCCTAGCCAATTTCCCTACAAAGATGAGAATTAAACCCTATATATTATGCTTAACCGTTATGCCAAACCTCTCCCCCCATATTTAATTATTAATTCTCTTAAACTCACGTTATGTTACTCAGGATCAATATGAGGGTAGGCAGAGACTTCCTGACAAGCTATCGGAGTAAGCCATAAATATGATGAACCACAAACTCCAAGCCAGTCACAGTGCAATTCAATAGTGTATTTAATAAAACAAATCCACAAAACTTTATTCTCTAGCGCCTCGGCTTGATTCTCCTTTATCAGAGTATACATTGACATGATCGCATCCACCCACAGAGGATTACCGGCCTCAAACAGATGCCCTACGCAGATCGTCTCAAAAAACTCCAGCTTTACTCTGTCGCATATCGCCTACTCAGAGACTATCTCTGCCTAACATACAAAGCTATGTCAAACCCAGAGCTGTTTGACATGCTCCACGTAAAGAAATTCCAATCCCTCCGAGCTACAGCCTCTAGGGACCTAAAGCTTGTCACCACAATAAACAGAACATGCTGGAGGGATAGATTCCTGTCTCAGAGACTTCCCCATACTCTGGAACAAACTACCTATCTATATCAAAGCTCCTCATTAACACTCAAGAAAAATCTTGATGACTGGATGGGAGATAGCAAATTCACCCCAGGGATCACTTCTGTGGCTCTACTTGATAGGGGCACAGGAAAATAATTTTCTTGGGTGGCAAAAGCCAGGGTACTGTTTGGCTAGGCTTATATAGGCCCTAGTGCCAATAGCCTAGTACCTACCTATGAACCATTTTATACTTATTTAGCTATCCAATTACATAATTAAACAATTAAAAATTAATCAATTCCCCATTAAAACACACATTGCTACTTCACAGCACACTTTTCCACACACATTCCTGATTTAAACCCACAGGGCTCATTGTTTTAAACTTTAAAATCATTATAGTTTCCTTTTTTCTTAACAAACATTTAACTTGCTGTTCATTCATACATAAATTCATCTCTACCCTATCTAACACAGTGGCTTGCAACCCTACCGGGTTACCATTATGACATTTGTTAAAATGCACTGCTATACGGCTTGTCTGTTTGCTATTTTTTTTATATCTCTTATATGCTCTTTTAACCTGCAAGAGAACTGTCTTTTAGTTTCTCCTACATAAAATTTATCACATGGACAATTTAGCCCATAAACCACCCTTTCTGTATTGCAGTTAAATGTTCCATTAGTTTGAAATACTATTCAATTTATACTTCCAAATTCCTTCACTACATATTTACACACACACTACCCTTTCCACATATCAAAGTTCCCCGCTTATCTGTTTATTGTTATAATTGGCATTTTAAACTTACTGTGTACTAAGAAATCTTTTAAGCTATTCCCTCTTCTGAAGGAGAAGCACACTTGTTTACAGTGTAAAAAATCCACCTCCCTTTTCACTACATTCCAGAAGTATTTAACTTGTTCCATTATCTTTTCAGAAAACACAGAATAAGTCGAGGTGAAATATACACATTCTTTTTCATCATTACTTCTCCCAAAACTCTTTCCATTCCCTTTATTTTTTATAACCTTATCCAAACTTTTTTTCACATCTGCCTCCTTATAACCTCTTCTACAAAATTTTCTACAACTTTCATTTAATTCCTTCTTTGTTTCTACCGGGTCACTACATAACCTTTTCACCCTTAAAAATTCACCATAAGGGATGGATTTAATGGTATGAGGCGGATAAAAACTTTCTCCATGTAAAATAAAATTAGTTTCTTTAAATATTCTATGTATACTAGTAGCTATGTGTGTTTTAATGGGGAATTGATTCATTTTTAATTGTTTAAATATGTAATTGGGTAGCTAAATAAGGATAAAATGGGGGATGTGATTATTTGAATGTATACTCTGATAGAGGCGAATCAAGCCGAGGCGCTAGAGAATAACGTTTTGTGGATTTGTTTTATTAAATACACTACTTGAATTGCACCGCGATTGGCTTGGAGTTTGTGGTTCATGATATTTTCATGCTTTGAGAAGTGGTTTACATAGTAAGCCATAAATAGCTTAGATTCACAGATATTCTAAATCCCAAGAGTCCTAGGACTATTCGTGCCTTCCTTGACAGTACCAACCATCGAGGCAGCACCTCATTTCTCTAGGAGGGCCATACCAGTCAGACCCAGAGTAAATTTGTGGATACCCAACCAGTCATCCAGTTTAAAGTAAGACAGTGAATCACACTGCTTAACATGTAGGTGAAGTTTATTCTAAAGGTTTGGGAGGCATTGCCTTACACTGTGCTATATTTATCGGAAGTTGAAGATTTAGGTCCCTAGTTCTACTACTCTTGGAGATGTTGGACCTGCAGAGAAACAGCTGGTCTAGGTCCAACTGTGTCTCTAATGTGAAGACAGACACAGATCTCCCTTAAACGTCTGTATGACACTGAATAAAGGAATGACGCTTCTAGTCTATCTTGGTAGTTCAGATTTAGGCCTGTGATCCTTTTGCTGAGGAACCTTTGGGATACTGCTAATTGTTTGACATTATTAAATGAGACATACCCTATAGGGGGAACGGTACTTGATATTTGTCCTTATCAGTGCTGAGTATAAAGGAGTGATTACCTCTTTAGAGCATGAAAATATTCCTCTGGCAATCAGACTGAAGAATTTCCTGACTAAAATTGTCAAGTGATGTTCAAAAGAGAGGAGGATACTAGCCCAAGTACCTAGGTCCTTGGCAACATTTGTAGTGATGTATTGTCTGTACAGTATTCTGAGGGGAGGGGCTGTCTACAAGAAGCGATAATACTGCACTTTTTAGCATTTAGTTTGAGACCATTTTTAGTACAAGAGTTTACTAAGGAAAGTTTATTCAGGAGAGCTTTGGTGTCATAGGAAAACTTAAATGACCTCCACTACTAAAAAAAAAAATTGGAGCTCCACAAAAATAATAATAAAAATAAATAAATAAATGGCAGTGCCCTGTGTGGCTGTGTCAGCTCATTCAAGAGATATGCATATTTTGTGTTCCTTTGCACAGAAAATCTTGAAAAAAAAAAAAACAGTTTGCGCACTTCCAACTGAAAGTACAATAACTTATAGCAAACAGTGGTTACTAGAAATTAAACAGTCGACATCTACATGTTGCTGGTTGTATGTCTTGAAGTCTGCAGAGTACCTGGGGCCTGCCACTTGCACAGAGCTACAACAGCTGGGTATTTTCACTCTTCATACTCTAAAGTGCCTGAAACTGGTAGAACAGGTTTCTGGAATATTCTGGACAAGAAAAAAAAAGAGAAAGAAGAGAAGGTACTGATGGTAAAGTTAAAAGCAAACCCCTACAGGCCTGTACTTCCAAATACACTGCTAGCTAATGTGAGATCACTGGATAGCAAGATGGACTACTTAAGAATGGAACTCTCCAACAAAAACAATGTGAGAAATACTTGTATATTTTTGATTAGTGAGATGTGGCTGCATGATAAGATAAATGATAGTGCTGTAAACAGAGAATTTTATGTTGTTTCATGTAGACAGAAAACATACACCGTGTAGAAAGGTCAGAGGAGGTGGGGTCTGCATTTATGTTAACAAAAGATGGTGCAGCAACTGTGCAATCATACTATCACACTGTTGTGAGAACTTAAGAGTTCCATTTAAATATACACCATTTTACTTGTCCAGGGAGCTGAATGGGGTCAGTGTAACAGTGGTGTACATCCCACCTAGTGCTAATACCACTGAGGCTCTAAAACTATGCAATCACATGTGTGAGCTGCAGAGCAAATATCCTGACTTTGTACATGTGGCAGCTGGTGACTTTAATAAAGCAGATCTGAAAGAAGTACTCCCACGCTACCATAAGTATATGGACATTCCTACAAGTGGTGATTATATCCTGGACAGAGTGTACATTAAACTTAAAGAAACCTTATAAGGCAGTACAACTTCCACAAACGGGAAACTATGACCATTATACCATCTTGCTCCAGCTTACAAACCTGCACTTATTAGAGAAACCCACAAAAACAAATCAGGGTATGGCCCGAGGGGGCTATGGAGACCCTCTAAAACTGCTTTGAAAGAACCAACTGGGATATGCTCAAAGAGGCAGCTACATGGAATCAACATCTGAACACTGATGAATACACTGAGGCAGTGATAGCACACATTTCAAACTGTGTTGATGGGGTAACAAATACCAAGAGTATTACTATTAGAGCTAACCAAGTCATGTCTCACCCCTAAGGTATATGAGCTTCTGAAGGAGAGAAACACAGCTTACACGGCTAAGGACAAAGCAGCCCTAAATGTAGCAACAGGTAATCTGAGGAGGGGTATAAAGGAGGCTAAAGAGGGAATATGGCAGAAAGGTACAGAGTCACTTAGAAGACATGAAGGATTCAAGGAGATTATGGCAAGGCACACAGGAGATCACTTACTACAAAATCAGGTCAGCACAGTGTGAGGACTGCATTGAATTCCTGGACACTTTGAACATCACCTTTGGTAGATATGAGGAAAGAAACAGGTTGGCATTAAAGCTACCCACTGATGAGAAGGATGCAGTACTCTGCCTCAGCACTGAGGAGGTAAGAAGAGAGCCAAGGACAGTGAACCCCCGGGAAGGCTGCTGGCCCAGACAACATACTGGGCAAGGTGCTCGCTCACTCTCTCTCTGTTAAAAGGCTGTGCTAATCAACTATGCACAGTGCTCAAGGAAATGTTTAACACCTTTCTTGCCATGGCAAAAGTACCCACATGCTACAAGGAAACTATCATCCCACTACCTAAGAAAAACACTCCCTTCAACCCTAATGCCTACAGACCAGTCACTCAGACATCAACTGTTATGAAATGTTTTGAGCGGCTGATAAAAAAAACATCTTTCATCATGCTTAGGCATTTCAATCTGTAGTGTGTTTTGTATTACTTTAAATAGGGTACTTAAACTCAGGGGAGGGTATTATTTTCATATACGAGTGTTGGCAAATGTCTCTGCTCTTTCTTGAATGTACTGGGAGTAATATTGTATTTGTTAGTTATGTTTATTCCTCTACTTGTATGTGTTTCACCTTCCTTTGTAATCTCAAAAACTGAGCTGATGCACAAAATTTTGTTTAGGCCACGGGTTCCCAAACTGTGTGCCATGACGCCCCGGGGAGCCGCGGTTTTCTCACAGGGGAGTGGCGAAGCTTAGCAGCTGATTGCAAGGGCCATCAGGTAAGTGAATGCCTGTATGAGTGTGTGTGTGTGTCTGCATGTGTGAGTGAATGCATGCATGAAAACAAAAGAGTGTGTGAGTGAAAGGAATGAATGAAGAAGTGTGTCTGTCTGTGTGTCTGTGTGTCTGTGTGTCTGTGTGTCTGTGTGTCTGTGTGTCTGTGTGTCTGTGTGTCTGTGTGTCTGTGTGTCTGTGTGTCTGTGTGTCTGTGTGTCTGTGTGTCTGTGTGTCTGTGTGTCTGTGTGTCTGTGTGTCTGTGTGTCTGTGTGTCTGTGTGAGAGAGAGAGAGAGAGAGAGAACGATATGCGAGTGAATGCAGGTATGAATGAGGAAGTGACTGTGTGTGTGTGATTGAATGTCCAGATTTTTGCCTCATATTTTTGGTGTATTCCTCCTAAAATCTGTACTTTTCTGGCAAATAGCTGAGGATTGAAGTAATTAAATAATGACAAACATTTTAATCTAAGACTCCACATCCTTCAGAGAATCCATACTAATGCAAAACCTATTATTCTATCAGCTTTTCCAAGTTTGTAAGAGCAACATTTAAAATCTGTCCCCATTTGTCCCCCATCATTTTAGGCTTTGTCCAGATTTTTTGCTCTAAAAATTACCATTTTACCATTGTAATTTCCTCATATGCAGTTTTGCAAATGGTAGTAGTAGTATGCAAGATGCCATGAAGCCCAAGGCCTGCAGAATTTATCTTGCAGGGAGTTGGGTCTTTGTTGCCATTGTTCTGAAGTATTGAGTTAATTGTAGTTGTTTGTCTGGTGTCTTATAAGCCATCTGGGCTGTTGTATTCAAGCTGGCACCCAGGAATGTCATATTTTGTGAGGGCACTAGTTTTGATTTCTTTTCGTTTACTGTGTACCCTAGGCAACTTAGAAGATGTTTTACAAAAGCCAGGTGTTGTAAGAGAATGTCCTTGCTTTCTGCTTGGATGAGACAGTCGTCCAGGTATGGGTATATCTGAATTCCTCTGTCTGCGGTATGCAATTACTGGTGCCAGGCATTTTGTGAAGACCCTGGGCGCACTAGATAAGCCAAAGGGCAGTGCAGAGAATTGGTAATGGGTTGAACCTGCAATGAAACGGAGGTATCTTCTGCAATTTTGTCTGATAGGGACATGCAGGTATGCCTCCTTGAGGTCCAACGTTACTAGCCAAGCTTTCTTGCCAAACATGGGAAGAAGCTGCTGTAGTGTTAGCATCTTGAATTTGGGCACTTGCAAGCAGGCGTTTAAAATTGAAAGGTCCAGAATGGGTCTCCAAGCATTGTCCTTTCTGGTGACTAGAAAGAGCCTTGAGTAAAATCCTTGGTCTTGCTCCTGTGTAGGTACCAGTTGAATGGCTCATGTCCATGAGAGCTGTAATTTTTTTGTGCCTCTGCCCATTGATTTTGTGGCAGGTTTGGCATTCCTTTTATCCTTGGCAAGGTGTGGAAATGGAATCTGTATCCATGTAAGATAATGTCTAGGACCCATTTGTCCTTTGTGACGATGCGCCAAAGTGCTAATTTTCCTCCCAAGGGAGCTGCCAAGAGAGTTTTGCTTGGCAGTTTGAGGTTTAAGTTATTGTGTTTGCCTTCTAGTAGTTTGGGACCTGTCTTCTCCTCCCTTCTGTGTTGCAGTGCCCCATTGGCGAGGTTTGTAAGGAATTTGTGGTTGTCCTCTGCCCCTTGGGCGCCTGTATTTACCTCTCTGTGGTCTGTCAGAAGCTGGAAAGGACCAATTTTTTGTTGGCCAATTTCTGCTGAAGTGTGGGGGCTGTACCTGTAAGAAATCTTTGACCGTCTGCATAGATTTAGCCTTATCCTCCATTTTCTTTAAAACCTCCTCTGCTTTAACCCCAAATAAGACATCTTGCTGTAAGGGTGCATCCAGTAACTTTGCTTTAACATGATCAGACAGAGATTGTTTCTTTAACCAAGCATGCCTACGTATAACAGACCCAGTAACAGCTGCTCTAGAGGAAGCTTCCAAGGCATCAAAACCACATTGTAAAGTATGTTTGCCCACCTGTTCAGCTGCATGCAACAGATCTTGCATTTCCTTGAATTCAGACAGTTGAAGGTGCATGCCCATCTTTTGTTTTATTTGAGAGATTAGGAATTGCTGGTATTTAAGCATGTGAAACTGACAATTTAGTGCTCTCATTGGAGTAGCTGAGGTGTAAACCTTCTTCCCCCACCTATCTAGTGCTCTGGAGTCCCTTTCTGAGGGTACAGGATTTTTAGCCATAGAAGCCTTAGCCCCTTTGGGACCCTGGGAGATGGTCTCTGGATCAGCAACAGGGCTTTTGTAAAAGAATCTGTGTGAGTCAGGCACTCTATAGTATCTAACTTCAGTGGAAAGCTGGAAGAACAAGTACAAGCTGCCAAAGTTGTAAAAAACAGGTTTATTCCAAACGCACAGAAAGTACAGTTTTGTACCTACCATAAATGTAGATGTCCGAACAGGATAGCATCTGCAGTCATAACAAATGGGTTGTCCTGTCGTCAGGCAGCCCTTCGGTCGGCCGGATTCCAAAGTCTGGGTCCGGCTTCGGCTGATGTCGCACTTCACCCGACGTCATCTCTGCTGGTCTTCGGGTATAAAGGCATCAGCCGACGCCATTTTCCTCAGTGTTTCTTGCCCCAGATGCCAGTTGCCCTCTTGGAAAGCTAAATTTTGGATAAATGCCAATGTTTCCAAAATAGTAGAAGGCAAACACAAAAAATAAGCATGTATGTACATATATACAAACAAATACGCCATAAGAGACTCCCCAGCTAGCTATTAGGAGGGTAAATACCCTAGGAGTACCAAGGAGGGTGGGTAATCCTGACTGCAGATGCTATCCTGTTCGGACATCTACATTTATGGTAGGTACAAAACTGTACTATGTCCTTCAAGGATGCATCTGCAGTCATAACAAATGGGTAGAATACCATAGCCAAACTAGGGAGGAGGAAGAAGAATTATGGTGTAGTTAGGATCCCTTGCAATACAGCAGTGGCAAACCCTGCTCGGGATCTAGAGTATAGGGTAAATTATAATGCTTGGCAAATGTATGCACGGAGGTCCAAGTAGCCGCCTCAATAATGTCCTTGGTTGCCACTCGTAAGAAAGCTGTGGTAGTGGCTGTAGCCCTTGTAGAATGAGGTCTTATGTTCTGTGGAATTGGTTTTCCATGGTAGGAGTAACAGAATCTTATGCAATTTCCTATCCATTTGGAGATTGTCTGTTTGGAAATTGCTTTTCCTTCCCTTCCTGTTGCATAGGCTACTAAAAGCTGGTCAGTTTTTCTGTTACCTTTGGTTCTGTCCAGGTAGTAGCGTAACTGTCTATGTACATCCAAGGTATGCAGCAGTCTTTCCCCCCTGTTCTGTGGATTGGGAAAGAAGGTAGGTAGGTGGATTGCCTGGTTTAAAGACACTCTGGATACCACCTTAGGCATAAATGTAGGATTAGTTCTCATGGACACTCTATCTTGATGGAAGATTAGGAAGGGTTGTACTGCCATTAAGGCCTGTAGTTTCAAAACCCTCCTTGCTGAAGTAATTGCCAGTAGGAAAGCAGTTTTCCATGATAGGTGTTGAAGATCTGCTGTTGCTGCTGGTTCAAATGGAGGGAGTGTCAATTTTTCTAGCACAAAGTTCAAGTCCCATGCTGGTAATGGTGGTTTCCTAGGAGGTTTTACATTCTTGATCCCTCTGAGGAACTGCCTGAGTAGAGGATGCGAAAAGACAGGTGGATCGAAGCTGTATTCTGCTGAAATAGCTGATGCATGTATCTTGATGGAGGAATAGGACAGGCCTGTATGTAGAAGCTCTGCCAAGTACTCCAGGATGTTAGCAATATCTATGTTCGACACATCTTTTCCTCTTTCAGTACTCCAAATGACAAACCTTTTCCATTTTCCTGCATAGTTCCTTCTTGTTGAAGGTCTGCGGGCTTCAAGGATAATGTCTTTAACCCTTTGGGATAAGTCTGAGTTAGTTGCTGTTATGTGATGTTCCAGGCAGTCAGTTGCAAGGTTTTTAGGTTTGGGTGCATGATGTTGTAGTTGTTCTGAGTTGACATCAAAGGCATCAGGGGTATTGACCACATTCTCCCCTGAGACATGCTCCTCAGCAATGGATACCAGTGTTGTCTTGGCCAATTCGGAGCTATCAGAATTATCCTTGGACGTTCCTCTTTGATTTTCAGTAGTACCTTGTGCATCAAAGGAAGAGGTGGAAATGCATATGCTGTCAGGCCTTTCCAACTGAAGGATAGAGAGTCCACCTTCCATGCAAGTGGGTGGTATGTCCTTGTGCAGAATTTTTGAGCTGGTGATTGAGTGGGGATGCGAATAGGTCTATTTGTGGGATTCCCCATTTCTTTGTGATGGCCTTGAAGATGTCCGGGTGTAGCATCCATTCGTGAGCATCCGAGGTGGTTCTGCTTAACATGTCTGCTAGGGTGTTTTCTTTTCCCGGCACAAATATTGCCTGTAACTGGATGTTGTAGCTCAGAGCCATATTCCAAAGGTCCAGAGTCATTCTGCATAGGGGGTATGAATGAGTACCTCCCTGTTTGTTGATGTACCACATGACTGTGGTGTTGTCTGTCCTTATCATTAAATGGCCTTCTTTGAGGAATGGTCTGAATTTCTGGATTGCTAGTTTTACTGCCAGCATTTCTTTTTGGTTTATGTGCAGGTGCAGCTGGTCTGGAGTCCACAATCCTTGTATGCATTTGTCCAACATGTGCGCCCCCCAGCCTAGGTCTGAGGCGTCCATTGTGATGGTTTGGCTTGCTTGAAAGTTGTGGAAGGGCAAGCCTGGGTTTGACTGGCATGCTTGAGCCCACCATAGGAACTCCTGTTTCAGGCATGGGATTAGTGGGATTTCAGTTTCTAAGCTGTGCCTGTGTTGAGACCATAAATTCTTTAGGTACCACTGTAGCTTTCTCATATGCAGTCTGGCATGGGGGACCAGGATTATGCATGATGCCATGAAGCCCAAGGCCTGCAGTACTTTTCTTGCTGTTAGTTTGTTGTGCTTTGTTAATGCCAAGAAGTAAAGAGGGAGTTGCTCTTGTTTTTCTGCAGTTAGGAATGCCATTTGTTTTACTGTGTCCAATTCCGCACCCAAGAATGTTCTCGTCTGGGATGGTATCAGTCTTGACTTTTTTAAATTGACTGTGTATCCCAGGGCTTGTAGTAAGCAAATGACTCTTTGTAAATCTGTTGTCAGCTTGCTTTTGTTGTCCGCTTGTAACAGGCAGTCGTCCAGGTATGGATAAATTTGGATTCCCTGTAGCCTGCAATGAGCGATTACTGATGCCAGGCATTTTGTGAATACTCTGGGCACAGTAGATAAGCCAAAGGGCAATGCTGAGAATTGATAATGCTCTGATCCAGCAAGAAATCTGAGGTATCTTCTGCAATTTGGTCATATGGGGACGTGCAGGTATGCCTCCTTGAGATCTAGAGTTACCAGCCAACACTCCTTGCCCAGCATGGGAAGAAGTTGCTGTAGGGTCAGCATTTTGAATTTTGGGACAATGATGTATGTGTTTAAGACGGACAGGTCGAGAATAGGTCTCCAACTTTTCTCTTTTCTTGGTACTAGGAAGAGTCCGGAGTAGAATCCTTTGCCCTGTTCTGTTATTGGTACTCTTTCCACAGCTCTCATCTTTGTTATTTGAGCAATCTGCTTTAGAGCTTCTGTTTTTTTGATTTGGAGGTAGGTTTGGCATTCCTCTTTTTACTGGTAAGGTGTGGAAGTGGAACCTGTAGCCTTGGTCTATGGTTTGCAAAATCCACTTGTCTTTTGTGATATAGTGCCAATTTTTCGAAAATAAGGCTAACTTTCTGCCTTAAAGGTGCTGCTATTTGCTCCCTGGTAGGCGATGTCAGAGCCAAGTCACTGTGATTGTCCTGTTGCAGTGGCAGTGGTTGTGCCTGTGCCTCACTGGTTATTGCCTTGCCACTGGCGTCCTCTGTAGGCACCTCCTCTGGATTGATTTCTGCCTCTAGAGTGTCTATTCCTGCCTCTTTGAGATTTTGAGGAGTCTGGAAAGGACCAATTTTTGGCAGGCCAGTTCCTGCTAAACCTTGGGGGCTGAACCTGTAAGAAATCCTTAACTGTTTGTACAGATTTTGCCTTCTCTTCCATTTTCTTCATTACTTGCTGAGCAGGGGTACCAAATAGACTGGCCTTATCCATAGGAGCATCTAACAGCTTTGCTTTAACATGATCCGCAAGACCTGTTCTTTCAACCATGCATGCCTTCTTATCACTGTGCCAGTCATGGCTGATCTAAATGAAGCCTCCAGTGCATCATAGCCACATTTTAAAGAATGGTTACTAACCTGCTGAATGTTATTCACCATTTCTAAAACATATTTCTTATCTAAGGAGTCATCAGAGGACAGCTTCTTAGTTAACTGATCAAGCATAAACTCTTGGTATTGGATCATATGAAACTGACAGTTTAAAGCTCTAGCTGAGAGAGTAGCAGAGGTGTAAACTTTTTCCCCATCTCTCTAAGCACCTCGATTCCCTTTCAGAAGGGAGAGGGTTCTTTGCTGAGGTCGAGGCTACTGCCTTAGGCCCCTGGGATATAGTCTCAGGATCTGCAAGTGGGGCCTTGTATAGGTGGTGATGAGTGTCTGGCACCCTGTAAAATCTATCTGGTTTGGCAGGGGCTGGAGGTAAAGTATCAGGAGCAGTGCAAACATCATTAAATGCATCATCCACAACAGGCAGAACTGGAGGTATAGCGAAGGGCCTATGTTGTGGTAAGTGCAGAAAGGTCCTAAGCCTTTTTCTTGAATCTGAGAAATCTTGTCCCTGCCATTGGAATTGTTCTCTCATGGCATGTAAGGTTTCCCCAAAGGAAAATTCCTCTGGTGGAGAGGCAGATGGAATGGATTCTTCAGCATCGGAATCTTCATAAGTAGAAAAAGGAGCCTCTGGCTGATCTGTAATGTCTGAGTCATCCGAAGAATCATCAGAGGACACTGGCTCGGGGGGCTCTGCTCTAGGTCTCTTTTCTGGAGGCTGAGAGGCCCTGTCTGGGTGAGATTGGGATCCCCTAATTAAGGGATGTTAAATCCTCTGCCAGAGTAAGCATTTGTGAACTAGAAATGGGCCTATGTGAGGAGGGCTTAACAGGCACTGATTTAACAGTTTTGGCTGCTTTAGCCCTGGCAAAGGCCTTAATAGACATGGCTGCAGGAGGCCTAGCAGCACCACGTGCTGGGGTAGAGACATCCAAAGGGATGGTGTCTGATAATTCACTAGGAACCACAGTAGTAGGCAAAACTTCAGAGGCCGATTCAACTAAGGTAGCAGGAGCCCCAGTAGTAGTCATGGATTCGGCTGAAGATTGACCCGTTTTCTCGGTTTCGGCCGAAACCGAGACACTCGCGGCTTGCTTAACCGTGGTTTCGGCCGAAGCCGTGGACCGCGAGTGTCGGTCTTTTTCTTTGCGTTTTTTAACAATTTGGGTAGTCGGAGGATCCGACGGCATAATGTATGCAAAATCTGAGCCGAAAAACTGTTCAGCAAACTCCGACCGACACCTAAGCGTTCGTCGGTTGAAGGAAGCACAGGCTAAACAGGCTGCTACGTCGTGGTCTGGGCCTAAACAAGGTAGGCATTAAGAGTGGAAATCTTTATGAGGTATTTGTTTCCCACAAGTTAAACAGTTATTTACTTTTTCTGACATCGGCTGAGGCAAGAAAGAGTCCCCAACGGGGTACTTAGCTTTTTAGAAGTCTTCGAAGTAGTATTCGGTAGTAGTAATCTCTGGATCTGACCGACCGGCACTTGCGAACAGCTTCTGCTTCGGGCGCCACGCGGCAAGAAAGACTGAGGAAAATGGCGTCGGCTGATGCCTTTATACCCAAAGACCAGCAGAGATGACGTCGGGTGAAGTGCGACATCAGCCGAAGCCGGACCCAGACTTTGGAATCCGGCCGACCGAAGGGCTGCCTGATGACAGGACAACCCATTTGTTATGACTGCAGATGCATCCTTGAAGGACATCAGAGAACACTCCAAAATAACAGCACCAGTTCACCAATAACCTAGGTTTCGTCCCAAGGAAATGACTTCATCAGATTGAAGTAGTACTGCCTATTTATGTCAAAGCAAATTAAACAATTACACTCAATTAATTCTGTTAAAAGGACAAAGCACAAATAACATCCCCTAACTGTAAGAAATTTTGAAATTAAAAATTAAGTAAATAAAAACATCCTATAAATTCATGTGTGTTTTCTGGGTTGAGTTTTTACTGGTGATAACTGAACAGTGAATAATAATTGTGTGCCCACATAGTTCCACACTGAATCTATTATACCCTATATGAATTGATGCCCTATACATACTATAGAATTCCTATACATATGTATATGTAATGTGTGTAATTTCTACTAAGTTATCAAAATCTATAATAAATCCATATCTATGAAGTAATATTATAATGTGTATGTGTATGGTGTATAACTAATGCTGACTAAGTACACCTGTCCAGGATAAATTTAATATAAAAAAGATGGACCAACCTGGCCCCCTACACTCAGTATAATACCATAAAAATACTATATATTCTGAAGGTTTTTTAACCTAAGCCAAGGCTTGATTGAAAGAAATTCATTCAGGCCTGGATAGTGGTTTGCGTCAAGTCTAAGTTGCCATGTAAGCTCACTCATATCTAAGTGATATTGGGTTATTCTTCCCTGTTGGTCAAAGCACACCTGTTGGATCACACAGAATCTAAAATTGTGTCCCTCATTGGCCATGACATGTCTTGCTAGGGCATTTGTGGGTTTCTCATGTTTTATATCAAGAATGTGTTCTTTTATTCTATCCCTAAACCTTCTACAGGTTTTCCCTACATAAAATGCCCTGCAATCTTGACACTTTGCTACATATACTAAATTTTTGCTATAACAATCAAAATGCCCATTTATTAAAATGTCACATTCATTAATAGAAATTGTGTGTCCTGATGTCCGTATGTATTTACAGGTTGTACATCTACCACACTTATAATTCCCCTTACATTTGTTACTAATGGCCATTGTGTCCGCCATACTTCTCTCAAAGATATCCTTTAATGACATGTCTTTCTTTTATACAAACTTAGGCTTATGTGAAAAAATCCTCTGTTCCACCTTATTGCTATAAAATGTCTCCCAATACTTCATAACTATGTTAACTAGAAACTCAGAATCCATATTGTATTTTAAAATATACAAAATAGTATCACTTCCAAAAGTATTTGATTCACTGTTACTTGTAGTATACCCAAATTGATCTATATTAGATGTAATAATTGGAACTATTATCTTATTACTTCTTTTAAATGTAATTTCCTTTTTCAGATCTAAACATAATTTATATGGATAACCTCTATTGAGAAACATTTTTATTACAAAATCTAATTCCTTCTCAAAGTCCACATTGTCACTTACCATACGCACCACCCTGACCATCTGCCCCTTTACTATGGCTTTCTTCTGATGTGGGGGGTGCCAACTATCATAATGTAGATAAGAGTTTGAGAAGGTAGGTTTCCTAAAAATATTTGATCTAACCTTACCTTCTTTTTTATCATATGTTAAACTCACATCCAAATAGTCTATCTTTTCGGTATTGACCTGATATGTGAACTTTAGAAACCAAACTGTGTTATTAATATAATCAAGGAAATTGTCCAATAAAAGTTTTTCCCCCGTCCAAATTATAAAGATGTCGTCCAAAAATCTCAAATACATATTGATAAATGGACTATATTCATTTGTGTGTACATACTTTCTTTCCCAATAGGCCATAATATAATTGGCGTAGGTGGGGGCACAAGCTGCCCCCATAGCTACGCCAAAAGATTGTTTGAAATAATGGCCATCAAAATACAAGAAATTGTTTCTTAGTACTAAGTCCATTAATCTAACATATGCATTGACTTCATCTTGTTCATAAACCCCAGTCGCACAAAGTTGTTCCTCTAACCATTCTAAGCCTACATCATGTGGAATCACACTAAATAAGTTACATACATCTATAGTAACAAAATAAAATTCTTTTGGTATTTTCCAGTGTTTGATACATTCCAAAAAGTGCCATGAGTCCTTTACTATAAAAGGTGTAACTCCTAAACCTTTCTTTAGTTTCTGATCCAAATACTGGCTTACAAAGCTTACTTTACTACGTTTTCCATCCACTATAGGTCTAAATTTCACATTGTTTAGACCCTTGTGGATTTTGGGTATTCCAAAGATGGCACTCACTACAGGGTATTGATTTAACATAAATTCATACTCACTTTCAGTAATCTCCAAAGCCATGTCTATCTTTTGGTAAGCTATATTAATTTCATTAAGACTGACTTCACTATAGTTGTCTTCTAACAACATGGACATCATAATACTATTGTAGTCTTGCTTATTGGTAACCACTATCCCGTTGCCCTTGTCCGGTTTCATAATGCGTATACTTTCTTTACTACTAATGAGTTTTAAAATATAATTTTCCTCTTTAGTTAGGTTACATTTACCTAAGTATTCTCTATATCTATAGTGTTCCCTAAATTCTTTTCCACATAAACATTCAAAAATTGAAACTGAATGATTCATACAAGGATTAAATACACTGAATTTTTTTAAAAACCTTCCATCGTTTCCATACCTAGTGTCACTGGAATCCGTTTCAATATTAATTTTTAGATTCATTTTACGAATAAATAATTTTAGGTCAATGAGTGAGTCAACAATATTCCCCCTTCTACTTGGTACAAAATTAAATCCTTTGGATAGAAAGTCAGCATGTTTTATACCGATATCCATATTTGAATAGTTATACACTTTGAAATCTTTACTGGTGTTAGAAATTACTTTAGGCTTGCTTAAAACACCTTCACTCTGTACTGTAGTAACAGAAATAATGTTCCCCTGGGACATCTCTTCATAAAAACTCACTATATCAAAATCATTATTTATACTTCCATCCAGTAGGTTCTCTTCTATACACAAGGGTATAACCACTGGATTTAAATGGAAATGGTCAGCATTCTCAACTTGTACTTTTTCAAAAGGAACAACCGTGTTTAAAGCGTCTAAATCTGTGTTCACATTAACCCTTAAATTGTTACCTTTTACAATATTGTCCTGAGCATTAATGTCTTCACGTATCAAATGTGTGCTAAGATTCATTAAATCACAATTACAAGTGTTTGGGGGTTCTAAGTGTATGTATCCTTCAACCCCTGACTTGACGTCATTCACAGTTCTGCCCTGAACATTAAACTCGTCGTCTACTGTATGTATACTCAAATTCAGTAGCTCAGATTCACACATGTTGTAACTATGAGTTATTTCGTTCATCTCATTCCTACACAAGTGTGCGCTGGTAAATAATTCATTCACTTCACCAGTTTCATCATGAACAAACATAGAACAATTCCCACCATTAATTACAAAATCCAATAGGTTTTCGCTACTAGGAATTACTTGGTGTGTTAAATCATTCTTATCATGCCCGTTATACTTAACCATCAAACTAGTTGTGTTAATATTAATTCCATTGCTATGTACACTAGTTGCTGAATTTACTTTAAGGTTAAAAAGTACATTACCAATGTCGCCAAATGGTTTTGAAAGTTCATCTATCTCTGGTTCCACAAATAAGGATGCTGAAAAAATTCCATCTGTGTAAACATCCTTTTCCTCCAAGAAACCAGGTGTTCCAATAACCCGTTCATTGTGCAAGCAAAAAGAATCTTGGTCGCACTGAATGTCAAAAGGATCCGATGCGTGAGATGGCGTAAAAACAGTTCGCGGTTTAGTCCCGTCAGGATCGTCCACTTCGGACCGAGTGGACATGCTCAATGTCTGTGTTGGTTTTTTGACATGCCCTTGGGTGGGCCTGTGATGGTCTTGTTTTTGGCTCTCGCCCCCATCCAAATGACAGTGTGAGGACTGCATTGAATTCCTGGACACTTTGAACATCACCTTTGGTAGATATGAGGAAAGAAACAGGTTGGCACTAAAGCTACCCACTGATGAGAAGGATGCAGTACTCTGCCTCAGCACTGAGGAGGTAAGAAGAGAGCCAAGGACAGTGAACCCCCGGGAAGGCTGCTGGCCCAGACAACATACTGGGCAAGGTGCTCGCTCACTCTCTCTCTCTGTTAAAAGGCTGTGCTAATCAACTATGCACAGTGCTCAAGGAAATGTTTAACACCTTTCTTGCCATGGCAAAAGTACCCACATGCTACAAGGAAACTATCATCCCACTACCTAAGAAAACCACTCCCTTCCACCCTAATGCCTACAGACCAGTCACTCAGACATCAACTGTTATGAAATGTTTTGAGCGGCTGATCAAAAAACATCTTTCATCATGCTTAGGCATTTCAATCTGTAGTGTGTTTTGTATTACTTTAAATAGGGTACTTAATTTAACTCAGGGGAGGGTATTATTTTCATATACAAGTGTTGGCAAATGTCTCTGCTCTTTCTTGAATGTACTGGGAGTAATATTGTATTTGTTAGTTATGTTTATTCCTCTACTTGTATGTGTTGTTTCACCTTCCTTTGTAATCTCAAAAACTGAGCTGATGCACAAAATTTTGTTTAGGCCACGGGTTCCCAAACTGTGTGCCATGACGCCCCGGGGAGCCGCGGTTTTCTCACAGGGGAGTGGCGAAACTTAGCAGCTGATTGCATGGGCCATCAGGTAAGTGAATGCCTGTATGAGTGTGTGTGTGTGTCTGCATGTGTGAGTGAATGCATGCATGAAAACAAAAGAGTGTGTGAGTGAAAGGAATGAATGAAGAAGTGTGTGTGTGTGTGTGTGTGTGTGTGTGTGTGTGAGAGAGAGAGAACGATATGCGAGTGAATGCAGGTATGAATGAGGAAGTGACTGTGTGTGTGTGATTGAATGTCCAGATTTTTGCCTCATATTTTTGGTGTATTCCTCCTAAAATCTGTACTTTTCTGGCAAATAGCTGAGGATTGAAGTAATTAAATAATGACAAACATTTGAATTTAAGACTCCACATCCTTCAGAGAATCCATACTAATGCAAAATCTATTATTCTATCAGCTTTTCCAAGTTTGTAAGAGCAACATTTAAAATCTGTCCCCATTTGTCCCCCATCATTTTAGGCTTTGTCCAGATTTTTTGCTCTAAAAATTACCATTTTACCATTGTAATTTCCTCATATGCAGTTTTGCAAATGGTAGTAGTAGTATGCAAGATGCCATGAAGCCCAAGGCCTGCAGAATTTTTCTTGCAGGGAGTTGGGTCTTTGTTGCCATTGTTCTGAAGTATTGAGTTAATTGTAGTTGTTTGTCTGGTGTCTTATAAGCCATCTGGGCTGTTGTATTCAAGCTGGCACCCAGGAATGTCATATTTTGTTTGGGCACTAGTTTTGATTTCTTTTCGTTTACTGTGTACCCTAGGCAACTTAGAAGATGTTTTACAAAAGCCAGGTGTTGTAAGAGAATGTCCTTGCTTTCTGCTTGGATGAGACAGTCGTCCAGGTATGGGTATATCTGAATTCCTCTGTCTGCGGTATGCAATTACTGGTGCCAGGCATTTTGTGAAGACCCTGGGCGCACTAGATAAGCCAAAGGGCAGTGCAGAGAATTGGTAATGGGTTGAACCTGCAATGAAACGGAGGTATCTTCTGCAATTTTGTCTGATAGGGACATGCAGGTATGCCTCCTTGAGGTCCAACGTTACTAGCCAAGCTTTCTTGCCAAACATGGGAAGAAGCTGCTGTAGTGTTAGCATCTTGAATTTGGGCACTTGCAAGTAGGCGTTTTAAAATTGAAAGGTCCAGAATGGGTCTCCAAGCATTGTCCTTTCTGGTGACTAGAAAGAGCCTTGAGTAAAATCCTTGGTCTTGCTCCTGTGTAGGTACCAGTTGAATGGCTCATGTCCATGAGAGCTGTAATTTTTTTGTGCCTCTGCCCATTGATTTTGTGGCAGGTTTGGCATTCCTTTTATCCTTGGCAAGGTGTGGAAATGGAATCTGTATCCATGTAAGATAATGTCTAGGACCCATTTGTCCTTTGTGGCGATGCGCCAAAGTGCTAATTTTCCTCCCAAGGGAGCTGCCAAGAGAGTTTTGCTTGGCAGTTTGAGGTTTAAGTTATTGTGTTTGCCTTCTAGCAGTTTGGGACCTGTCTTCTCCTCCCTTCTGTGTTGCAGTGCCCCATTGGCGAGGTTTGTAAGGAATTTGTGGTTGTCCTCTGCCCCTTGGGCGCCTGTACTTACCTCTCTGTGGTCTGTCAGAAGCTGGAAAGGACCAATTTTTTGTTGGCCAATTTCTGCTGAAGTGTGGGGGCTGTACCTGTAAGAAATCTTTGACTGTCTGCATAGATTTAGCCTTATCCTCCATTTTCTTTAAAACCTCCTCTGCTTTAACCCCAAATAAGACATCTTGCTGTAAGGGTGCATCCAGTAACTTTGCTTTAACATGATCAGGCAGAGATTGTTCCTTTAACCAAGCATGCCTACGTATAACAGACCCAGTAACAGCTGCCCTAGAGGAAGCTTCCAAGGCATCAAAACCACATTGTAAAGTATGTTTGCCCACCTGTTCAGCTGCATGCAACAGATCTTGCATTTCCTTGAATTCAGACTGTTGAAGGTGCGTGCCCATCTTTTGTTTTATTTGAGACATTAGGAATTGCTGGTATTTAAGCATGTGAAACTGACAATTTAGTGCTCTCATTGCTAGAGTAGCTGAGGTGTAAACCTTCTTCCCCCACCTATCTAGTGCTCTGGAGTCCCTTTCTGAGGGTACAGGATTTTTAGCCATAGAAGCCTTAGCCCCTTTGGGACCCTGGGAGATGGTCTCTGGATCAGCAACAGGGCTTTTGTAAAGGAATCTGTGTGAGTCAGGCACTCTATAGTATCTGTCGGGTTTGGCTGGAGCAGGAGGTAGGGAATCTGGATTTAGACTACATTCTAAGAAAACATCATCCACAATGTCCAAAACTGGGGGGATAGCAAGTGGTCTGTGCTAGGCGAGTAAAAAACTCTCTGAGCCTTTTCTTTGAGTCGGAGTAGTCTTGACCTTCCCAGTGGAAGTGTTCTCTCATGGTATGTAAGGTTTCCCCAATAGAATAATCTTCAGGGGGAGAAGCTGAGGGAATGGAGTGTTCAGCATCAGAATCTTCATAAGGGGGAAAGGAGTAATCCTGTTCCTCAGAGGAGCCTGACGAAACAGACACTTGATCAGAGGAGGCATAATCCTCCTATTGTCTAGGCCTTTTGTCGGGGGGGGGGGGGGTTGGGAGACCCCTGATCAAAGAAATCAAATCTTCAGCCATTTTAAGCATCTGTTTTTTAGGCATAGGGCCTTGACCTGGAGACTGAAGTGTAGGCTTTTTTGGTTTTAGAGGAGTCTTAAGCTTAGCATAAGATTTTATGGTGAGAGTAGTCTGTCTGAAGACACCTTCAGAAACCGAAGGTGTTTCTACAGCACCGGCTTCCCCTACTGCAATGTCGTCGATAGGGCCTAAAGAAAATGGCTGCATTGCCCTAGAACTCTCTGCTGGGGGATCCGAAGCGGTCTGGGGATCCAATTCAGCGGTAGCCAGGGGCTGCGTAGGCACCTCATTGAAAACCGGAGAACCGGCGACCGGCCCAGCCGAGGCCTCGGAGTCTGGCTTGGATCTAGGCTGCCTGTCTTTATCTTTGCGTTTTTTATGCACGCCGGTAGTCGGTTGCTCCGACGGCATAGTGTAATTAAATTTTCTACCGAAGTAGTGTCGTGCGAAATCAAAGCGTCGCTTAATAGTTCGCTTATTGAACCTAGCACAAAACCGACAACCAGTGATGCCGTGGTCTGGGCCTAGGCAAGGTATACAAAAAGAATGAAAGTCCTTATGAGATATTTGCTTCCCCACAAGAAATGTAACTGTTAACTTTTTCTGACATCGGACTGAGGCAAGAAAAGGTTCCCCAACGGAGTATTTAGCTTTGAAGATTTCAGACTGAAACTCGATTCGAAAATCTCAGGTGTCGGCCGTCCGGCACTTGCGAACTGCTTCTGCTTCGGGCAACGAGCAGCAAGAAAGACGGAAGAAAATGGCGTTGGATGACTCTGATATACCCCTGGCGCTCGGACGTCAGGCGACAGCAACTGACGCTGGACCAAGACTTTGGAATTCGGGCAGACTGCAGGACCACCTGACGGCAGGATAACCCAAGTGTGATGACTGCAGCAGGGTAACACGATGAACATCAGCGATGATCCAGAGGGAAGCAGAATGTAAGAAAATAACAATGCTGTTGGTGGGTGGGTCTTGATGCAGAGACAAAGTAAGCTGGCTTTTTTTGAGCAGGGGAATGGAAGCATTTGCATTTTTTTTTTAAATTATAAGGCTGATTAAGAGGATATAGGAGGGATCAGAGGCAAAAATTAGAGTGAGTGGGGTCCTCTCTGATACTTTTTGCTTGAGCAAAGGAACCAGGCAGGGGTATCCTCTTTTCCCTTTTTTACTTGCATTATATTTAGTACCACTGGCAAAGAAAATAAGGGACTAAGGGATTCAAGGATTTAATTAGCATGGTAGTCTAGAAAAGCTGACTTTATTTGCAGATATCTTATACCTGACAAAACCAGAAAGACATTACAGTGCTGTGGAACATTTTGAGACAGTTTCACGTCTTTTCTGGATACAAAATGAATGAAGCTAAAACAAAGGCAATATTGGTAAGTTATGTACCCACATACAAATTGGATCAGGAATATCCATATTTACGGAGACAAGATAAAAATAAGTATTTAGGAGTATGGATTAAAAATGATTCTAGTGTGGCAGCTAAGGATATGTGAGAAGAGACTAAACAAAAGAATGTAAAAACTGAGAAAATGGAAGTTTGTTACATAGATATGGATAAGATGCAAGCAGTTAACATGTTTTTAGTACTTTTAGTCTTGTAAACAGGTCAGGCATATTTTTATCAACAAGAGGAGAAGTTGTGGATAGCAATTAATAAAGAGCTGAAGTATTTTATCTGGTTGGGAAAGATTGCAAGAGTTAAGTGGGATAAGCAGATTCTTTCAGCAGAACAGGGAGGTTTGGGTTTACCTAACTTGAAGGGGTATTTCAGAGCTGCACAGTTAAGACTCCTACACATAGTACAAGCAGAAATCTATACTTCAGAGTGGAAAGTGATAATGATGAAACAGGGGGGAAGCTTAAGACATGAGGAGAGACTCAGGTTTTGGATGCAGACCTTTAAGGAGATCAATTATACAGAATATTATCTCCATAAAGTAGCAGAATTATTCTAAGAACTACATTAACACGGGGTTGGAGAAAGGAGATTCTGCCAACATGTATGACTGCAATTAGAGATACAGACAATACGCAAGAGGAGGCTGGAATTTATTGGAGAAAACTGGCAAAGGAACCAAGGTATTGGGAACAAATAACTAGAGAGGGAAAGATGACAGAAAGGGAAGACACCAAAAATTTATCTTGACTGCAGGTTAGATTCCTTTACCTATTAGGGATTGATATCAGATTATAGGCAAAGAGAAATAAATAGGGTGGTCCTAAACGAAAGATCAGCACTGGTAGAGTTTTTAGAAGAATCTAAAACAGAAGCTGCCATTAAAAAAGAAATAATTAGTATAGCATAGCATATAAAATATTACATGATAACTATAAGAATCAATCAGAGGAGGTTAGAAATGATTGGAAGCGAGATTGGATAAATAATTCACAAAGAAACAATGGGAGGATATATGCATGTCTCCCAAATATGCAACAAAATCTAGAAGATTTAGGATTTTTGCCTGGAAATGTTTGCATAGACATTACTATAACCTAAGTAGACTCCAGAGAATTTTTCCTCAGGCAAAAAGCAAATGTTGGAGGTGTGACAAGAAAGAGGCTATTGGGAACATATTTTCTGAGTGTGTGGTGAACTGGCAGACTAAGGATTCCCTGTGGGATGCACTGTTAGAGATACTGGGTGGGCAGATTGGTCTGCTGAGGGAGATGATTTTTTTGAGCTATGATACAGAATCAGAATTGCCTAGGTATGTTAAGGCTCTGCTGTGTCTAATAATGGTGGCTGCCAAAAAAGCAATTACTAGAAAATGGAAATAAAAATCCAAACAAACTATACTAGAAGTAGTCAATATAGTAACAGACATAAAACAACTGGAACTGAGATCTTTAGAAAAGGGTAGAACCAAACTACATAGGAAAAATGGGAACTGTGGGAACAATACATACAGAGGAAAAAATTAATGAGGTTTAAAAGGCAACGAGACTTAAATGAGCTATGTAATCTTCAACTGAAAAAGACTGAGTAGATTATAAGTGATGTATAATGTTTGCAACCAGGAGTGTCAGTATGGTTTGTGATGTAAAATGCTTGCAACTAGGATTGTATCAATGTGGTTTGTTTTCATTTGTATAAATGCATGACTGCCTTTCTAGTAAGTGACGGTTTAATAAAGATGTTTCTTGTTTAAAAAAAGGCAGGAATTGAAATATGTGAATAAAATGTTTATAGTGTGATTAGTTTTATATTTGCCTATGTCACAAGTGATAATTCAACAAAGGTGTTTGGAAAAAATGTCACTTCAGCCAAGTGTCCCCAACCAAATGTACCACAAGGAAATGTCTCACTGCCTAGATGCCTGAACCCATTACATAGACTTTCTGTGCATACCTCTGAGGTTTAATTGAGGAAAATAAGAAAAAAAGACCACACTTTCTCCAGTCCAAAACAAATTATAGTGACCTTCTGTGCACACCTCTGAAGTCTGACTGAGGAGTACTTATATTCTTCTGTGCACACCCCGGAACAGGACCAACTGTAGAAAGAAAAGCTGCCTAAAATCTTACCATAGCCACAGATGTCCTTCTCTTCCATGTTGCAGTATTCAACATTTGGGTTTACTCCTCTTGCTTCACGAAAATCCTGTCAGTATATTATTTTATTTATTTTTATTTTGCATTTGTTAACCGGGTTGGTCCAGCTGGGTAAGAATTTACCCTTTTTCAGTGGAGACCCGAGGGGAAAAGCTACCAAAAAAAAAACTTATACAAATGTTTTCAGTCCCGGTATGACGCGTGGGACATCTGACATGGCTCAAGGAATGTGGGCCATAAAACTGACGTCTGCACACACCAGCCCTCAGAACTGTAAGCCCCAGTTGCTATTAAGGGCAATGCCAGTCCTGTGCCACCCAGAAAGGGAAACACAGCCTAAAAGGAGGGGAAGGAGGGTGGGAAGGAATATTGCAACATAGAAGAGGACATCTATGGTTATGGCAAGATTTTACACAACTTTTCTATGTCCTTCTATTCCTATGTTGCAGTATTCAACATATGGGTGAGTACCAAAGCTCACTTTGAAGGAGGGGGTGGTGGTCTAGAGGCGGTTTCCTGGAATCCGTGAAGGACAGCCATGGCAAAACCCACCTTGGCCTTGGAAATGTGGTCTAACTTGCAATGTTTACTGAAGGTATGCACTGATGACCAAAGTGGCTGCTTCAAGAATGGTAGAAATATCCAAACCTTTGAAGAAGGCTCCTGAGGAAGCCATAGCACTGGTGGAGTGCGTTTTGACAGTAACTTGCAGAGATTTCCCATGGTATTTGTAGCAGAAGGTGATGGCTTTGGAAATCCAGGTAGAGCTAGTTTGTTTGGTTACTGCCTTCCTCAGGAGGGCTCTGAGATGGAAGAAGACAGAGTTGATCAGGCTGTCTGATGGAGCTTGTTTTATGCAGGTAAAACCCAAGTTGTCTGTGAACGTCCATGGAGTGAAATACTCTCTCACTTTCCCCCCTGTGGGTTAGGGAAGAAGGAAGGTAGGCGGATGGCTTGATTCAGGGAGAGATCATTCACCACCTTGGGCAGGAATGAAGATTTAGTTCTAACAGTAACCCTGTCATTGTGAAAAAACTAGGAAAGGTGTGATAGCCATATAGCCATGAGGGCTTGCAGCTCTTCTGGTTAAGGTAAAGGCCACAAGTAGCACCATTTTCCATGTACAGTATATTTTAGGGAAGCTTTGTCTGCTGGTTCAAATTTAGGGAGCATGAGCTTTTCCAAAACACAGTTAAAGTCCCATGCGGGTGGGGGTGGGGATGGTTTTCTGGGGGGCCTCAAGTGAAGAACCCCTTTGAGAAACAGCGTAGCTGGTAGTCTGGATACTAGAGAGGGTTCCAGGGGAAGTCATGCTGAAATGTGGGCTTTAATGGAGGAATAGGGCCAGGCTGTCTGCAGTAGCTCACACAGGTAAGACAGAGGTAGGGAGGTCTCACTTGCAAGCGGGTCCAACTGTCTTTGTGACACCATATAGAAAATCTCTTCCACTTTGAAAGGTAAGATTTTCTTGTATTTGGTTTCCTAGCCTCCTGCAGGACAGTGAGCACATCCTCACTGTAAAGGTGTCTGAAGGCGATCAGAATACTATCAGGCACAGGGTGAGGTACAGTAACTGCCACTGTGGGTGTATTTGGGATCCCTTGTGCTCTGTGAGATGGTCCACTCTGAGGGGTAACTTGTGTTGAATGCCCTTGGATAGTTGTAAGATTAGGTAGAACCAATGTGGTCTTGGCCAGTAAGGAGTCATCAACAAGATTTCTAGTCGGTCCTGCTGGATTTTCAGCAGAACCTTCTGGATAAGTAGGAAGGGGGAAATGCAGAGAGGAAGCTTCTCCTTCCAAGAGATTGAGAAGGCATCTGTTGCCAGTGCCTGAGGATGTGGTGTCCTGGTGCAAAATCCAGGAAGTTGCCTGTTGGAGGAGGCAAATGGGTCTATTTCAGGTGCACCCCAGTGGTGGACTAGATCCAGGAACACACCCCTGTGAAGCATCCATTCGTAGTTGTTTGTGATGGTTCTGCTGAGATAGTCTGCCTGGGAGTTCTGTAGAAAGGGAATGTAGACTGCCTGCAAGGTCACCCCCTGGGAGGTGGCCAATTCCCATACTAGGAGAGCTAGTCTGCAAAGTAAGTAGGACTTGGTCCCTCCTTGTTTGTTGAGGTACCACAGGACTGTGGTATTGTCTGTGAAAATCTTTAGTGAGCCTTTCTGAAGATATGGTTGGAAGGCTCGAAGGGCCAGGAGGATTGCCCTCATCTCTCGAACACTGATGCATTCTTCATTTTGTGGCTCTGGCCACAGACCATGCACTGTATGATGGCCCAGAGTAGCTCCCCAGCCCAAGTATGAGGCATCTGTGTGCATGATTTGTGTGAGTAGGGGTGGTTGGAGGGGAAGACCTGGATTGAGGTTCCCTTGTGTCAACCATCACTTGATTTCTAGTTTGAGGCATGGTAGGAGAGGAACCCTGTATTCCAAGGGGTGGGAGTGTTGTGTCCAGACTGACTAAAGGTACCACTGCAGCTTTTGCGTATGAAGTCTTGCTGATACTAACATGGGGATAGTGGCTGCCATGTAGCCCAGGAGCCTGAGGTACTGCCTTACTGTCAATTCTGTTGACAGAAGGACTAGAAGTAAGTGTTCTGTCAAGTTCTTCACCTTTTGTGGGGGAAGGTAAGCTTTCATGACATCTGACTGAATTCTGCACCACAAGAAGACAATGTCTTGAGTAGGTTTCCAGGTGGGAATTTGGGTAATTTATCTGGAATCTCAGAGACTGTAGGAGGCAGACATCCAGGCGTATATGTTGCAGAAGGGTCTCCTTGTTGCCTGTCTGCATCAGCAAATCATCCAGATAAAGGAATATCTGGATCTCTTTTGTCCTGAAGGCAATCACTGCAGCCAAACATTTGGTGAAAACCCTGGGTGCATTGGAAAGCCGAAAGGGCAAGGCAGAGAAGTGAAAGTATGAAAGGCCCACCAAGAACTTCAAATATTTCTTGACAGTAAGCTTTATGGGGATGTGAAGATAGGCATCCTTTATATCTAAGGTGGCCATAGACCCTCATGGGGAATAAGAGGAGGAAAAAGGGTTGGTAGGATCAACATCCTGAAGGTTGGAACCTTTAGGAACATGTTGAGATACAAGAGGTCTAGAACTGGCCTCCAAGGACTGTCTTTTCTTGCATGCAGGAAAATCCTGGAGTAGAAACCTCTTCCTTTTGCTGAGGGGGCACTGGTTCTATGGTGCCTTGAGACAGCAGTGCCTGCAGTACTGGCTGCAGGAGGCTTAGCTTTTGTTTTGGAGGTTGTGGGATGACTTTTCGCTTTGGAAGCAATAGCCAGGTCATGAAATACCCATTCTGTAGGACTGAAAGGACCCATTTGTCTGAGGTGATGGAAGTCCACATAGGGAGACAGTGAGAGAGGCAAACTGACAGAGGGAGAGAGGGAGGAGGCGGGGTTGTAGATTTGGCAGGTTGTCAGACGCTACCTGCCCTGTCTTGAAAGGACAGCCTCTGGCCAGAGGGAATTATAGCTCTAGCTGGAGGGGGTTGCTTTCTGGTAGGTTTTCTAGGCCTAGAGGGAGTAGCAGGGCGAGACTGTTTTCTAATTAACTGTTTTAGCTGGGTAGTTTCTTTGAAATTTAGGAATACGGGAGACTAACAGGTGTTTCAAATCTTGCATTTCTTCCCCCTTTTGCTGAAGTGACAAACAATTCAGCCACTTTTGCACCAAACAAGGCTGTGTTGTCTAGGGGAGGCATCAATCAGCTTTGCTCTGAAATCATGTGGAAGGGACTGGAGGCGCAGCCAGGAGTACATTCTTAAGGCAGCTGCTGACCTTGCTGAGGCTTCAGCAGCATCACAGCTGCACTTTGAGTGCCTGGTGACCTGGGAAGTGAGACCCAGAAAGGAAGACAGGCTTTGGCAGCACAATCTGTCAGCCAACTCCTTGGAGGCTTTCTCCAGAAGTGATAAGCCATATTTAGCTGTGTGTCTGGTAGTTAGTAGCCCTGAAGGACAAGGTGACACAGGTATAGATTTTCTTACCCAGACTCTCTGTAGTTTTGCTGTCTGTCACCAGGCAGGCTAGTGGTGGTGGGTAAAAGTTTAGATGCCTTATCTGTGGAAATGGAGATGGTGGCAGGGTGTGCTGGTGGACACTTAAGGAGGTACTTGGCAGTCTCGGGGACTTTGTGCCTGCGTGGGGGCAGGTGGTTGTGAGTCCTGATTTAAGAATGCTGAGGAGAAGGCATCCAGGAAGGCAGGTAGAATTGGAGGAACAGCAGATGGGCTTGGAGAATCCATCTGAATGAGGTCACATATTTTATGGACCTCAGTCATTTCAGAGGACTGCCACTTAGAATGCTCTTTCATCTTGGAGATGGTTTCACCAAAAGTCAAATCCTCAGCTCGGGAGTCAGGGTCAACAGATTCTTCCTCTGGGGAACCATACCTCAAGGGAGAAGAAAGCTGGGAAGTGTAGTAAAGTGAATCTTCAGATGATGAGTCAAAGTGATCTTCCTCTTCCCTAATGGTTGGGTCTGTGGTATGAGGCCTTGGACTCAGAATGAGAGAAGGGATGTTAATAGTCCCTGCAGAGGTGGGACGTAAGAGTCAGGCATTAAACAGACTTGGGCTGAAAGCCTGCCAGTCAGGCATGCTTTCAGTGGGAGTAGAAATATGCTTCCTTTTCTCCTTTTTTAGAGGCCTGGTGGGTGTCTGAAGGGAGGAAGTTCTGGAGTCTGTAAGGAACCGTAGGCATTTGATGGACCTACTGAAAGCGCTGGTCCCCCCCAGTATCAAAACCCAATGCCTTTAACACCTCTATGGATATGCCCTCCAAGTGGGATTGTGCGGCTTCCATGGAGGTACCCCTCTATATCAGAAGCAGCGGAGCCTGATTCCTCTACCAGGTCGACGTCTGCCACAGGCCGAGGGTCAGATCCTAGAGACGCAGCTGAAGGAGTAGGCCGTATAATCTTGGTTTTCTTTTTTGGCAGTTCCGTAGGTACGTTGGAGGAACTCTCCATCCCTAAAGCTATTTGTTTTAACCTTGATTTTCTAAATACAAGTTAAGCACATGCAGATGGCTGCGCAATGTCTTGGGCATGAACGCCTGACAAATGGAGCAGGCCTTGTAATTGTGCAATCATCCCAAACAAGAGAGGCACTGATCGTGGGTGTCCTTGTGAGGTATCTGATGGCCGCACTTGCCCTTTCTGGATGACATGAACAAGCATTAAATGAATGAAAAGGACTAAAAGATTCCCCATTGGGGCACTTATTTGATTTTTCAAATCCGATGGTGGTCAAAGCAAGAACACCTGGCATTCAACAGAATATAGTATCAGAGATAAAACAACTGGAAATTAAATCTTTAGAAAAGGGTAGAAGCAAACTACATAGGAAAAAATGTGAACTATGGGAACAATACATACAAAGGAAAAAATGAAGGAGCTAAAAATGGTTCACAAATAGACTAATAATCCCAAGGCAAACACTCCACCAGGCAGCAAAGACACCAATGTAGTCCAGTCGATCTTTTATTTACCGCTTTCATCAGGTAAAATAACTTCTTCAGAATACAGTCTATTTAAAAAACAAAGTTTAAATAATACCCTTGACCAATCACTGCAATATGCATTATATCATTTCCCACATTTTAGTATCATTAATATTAATGCATACAAGATTATATTAAAATACACATATAAAAACGACCAAAAGGTTTTAAATTATTACATTAATGCGAATACTAATACATATAAATATCCCTACTGTAACATGTATAAATCCATGTGCAATTCATAACATGAACATCGACTTGAATCTTAACAAAGGGCACAAGGAAATATTGTCATTTAACCCTGGGGTCTGGTAAGCATTTAGTTTTATTTGCCACTTCAATTCCAAAAATTCCAAAAAATCCTCTACTGGTCCCCCCACATGGCCCCAAGGCAACCTGTTCTAAAACAAAAAATCTAAACCCATGCTGAGGGGGACTATTAATATGTTTGTAAAGGGCATTTTTTTCATTTTTTTGTTTAATATCATAAAGGTGTTGGTGAATGGAACTCTGCTCAGTTTGTCTGCTATCACGCTGGATTTCCCTGGGATGTGTGTTGCTAACAGAAAGCACTGGGTGGATGTAACCTACTGCCATACACTTAGGACCTCGCGACAAAGGGTGTAGGACCTGGATCCTCCTTGTTTGTTCAAGTACCAAACCACTGACATGTTTATCTGAATCGCAATAGTTCCCAGAGGAAGAGAATCCTTTAAGTACTGCAATGCTAAACGTACCGCTCTCATCTCCAGGACATTGATATGCAGATGTGTCTCCTCTGTTCAGTCCATGTACCTAGGGCTGTTCTTCCCTGAAAATGCCCCCCCCCCCTATCAAGGAAGCATCCATGGTCACTGTTGCCGCTGGTGGGGGCAGAACAAAAGGACGACCTATCGTTACACGGAGAGAGGTCAACCACCACTGAAGATCCTTTTTGCATGTGTCTGTGATCATAATGAGATGAGACATTGGAAGCTCTTGGTAAGACCACTCAGTGAATAACAGCCATTGTAGAATCCTCATGTGCATGAGAGCCAACGGTATCGTTAATACTGCAGCTGCCATCATGCCTAACAGTTTTAGTACTTCTGATGCTGCAGCCTTGTCTTTGGATAGGATATTGCAAACCTGTTGATGGAGTAGTAAGACTCTTTCTGCTGGAAGTCTCAAAGAGGTGGTGGTGGCAGTGTCCAATTCTGCTCCAATAAAAACGATATGTTGCGATGGCGACAAGGCAGATTTTTCTGAATTTACTGTAATACCCAGGTGACTGCAGACAGAAAGCATGGTGTCCCTGGCTTGTATAAGCTGATGCCTGGTAGTGGCGATGAGGAGCCAATCGTCTATGTATGGAAACACCTGGAATCCTAAACACCTCAGGTGAGCTGTGACCACTGCCATACATTTGAACACTCTGGGGGCTGTAGTGAGACCAAAGGGCAGGGCTCGAAACTGGTACTGATTGGCTTCTCAGCCGCAACCGCAGATGATTCCTGGATGGTCTGGCCATTTTTATATGGTAGTAAGCATCCTGGAGATCTACCGAGAACATCCAATTGTCTTTCCCTAAGAAGGGAAGTATTGAGTGAAGCTTGACCATGCGGAACTTCTCTTTCTTGACAGATCTGTTTAGTCTGTTGAGGTCCAAAATAGGTCTCCAGTCCCCTGTCTTTTTTGGAACTAAAAAGAATCTTGAGTAAGTTGCGGATCCTATCTGGTCTGCTGGGACTGGTTGGATGACTCTTTCTTAGCAATGTTTGGACCTCTACTGTTGCCTGTTCCTGTAACTGGGTGGAACATCCGGGATTTTTGTTGTCAATGAAGGGGGTGTGGCGAAAGGAATGAAATATCCTCTGGAAATAATACTTTGTACCCAGTTGTCATTTGTTATTTTGAGCCAGGCATCTGGATACAAAGATAAGCGACCCCCAAATGCCTCCAGAGTGGGACAGTCAGGCCTCCTTTCAGGAGCACTGGTAGGGCTTCCCAAAGAACTGATCTCGGTCGTCCTGGTTTTGCAGACCCCCTCTGCCACGAGAGCAGCGTCTTCCATTATTGCCCCCTCCTCTGCCCCTGGAGGAGGGTTCACCAAGTGTGCCCTAAACGGCTCATTGGGCTTTTCGGAACCTCATCTTTCCTCCCCTTTGACCCATGGGGGTAGGGTATGGTAGGAGTGGAAAAAAGTACAGTTTTGTACCTACCATAAATGTAGATGTCCGATAGGTATGCATCTGCAGTCATAACATATGGGTTTGTCCTGCCTCAGGCAGCCCTTCGGTCGGCCGGATTTCAAAGTCTGGGTCTGGCCTCGGCTGATGTTGCACTTTCCCCGACGTCAGAGCGTCTGGGGTATAAAAGCATCAGCAGACGCCATTTTCCTCAGTTTTTCTTGCCCCGGATGCCAGGTGCCCTCTAGGAAGGCTAAATTTGGATAAATGCAATAGAATTCCAAACATTTGCAAAATTATATATATATATATATATATATATATATATATATATATATATATATATATATATATATATATATATATATACACACATGTATATACAAACAAATACACCATAATAGATTCCCCCAGCTAGCTAAAAGAGGGGTAAGCACCCTAGGAATACCACAGAGGGGTAGGAGGGAGGGTAAACCTGACTGCAGATGCATACCTATCGGACATCTACATTTATGGTAGGTACAAAACTGTACTATGTCCTTCAAGGATGCATCTGCAGTTATAACATATGGGTAGAATACCATAGCCAATCTGGGGGAGGAGGTACTAAGAAAAAGATGGTGTAGTTAAGATCCCCTGCAGGACTGCAGTCGCAAAGCCTGCTCTGGATCTGGAGTATAAAGGTAGATTGTAATGTTTGGTAAATGTATGCACGGAGCTCCAAGTAGCAGCTTCTAAAATGTCCTTGGTAGCCACCCCTCGTAGGAAGGCTGTAGTGGTGGCCGTGGCCCTTGTGGAATGAGGCCTGATGTTTGCAGGAAATGACTAAGGAGTAACAAAATCGAATGCAATTTCCTATCCATTTTGAAATTGTCTGTTTGGAAATTGCTTTTCCTTGCACCCCAGCAGCATATGCTACAAATAGTTGGTCAGTTTTTCTGCTACTTTTAGTTCTGTCCAAGTAGTAGCGTAGTTGTCTGTGTATATCCAGGGTGTGCAGAAGTTTTTCCCCTCTATTCTGTGGATTTGGGAAGAACGTAGGCAAGTGAATAGCTTGGTTCAAGGATACCCTAGATACCACCTTTGGCATAAAAGTAGGATTAGTTCTTAGTGCAACTCTGATGGAAGATAAGAAATGGCTGTACTGCCATTAATGCTTGTAACTCAGATACTCTTCTTGCTGAAGTTATTGCCAGAAGGAATGCAGTTTTCCAAGACAGAAACTGTAGATCCGCTGATGCTGCTGGTTTGAAGGGAGGAAGTGTTAGTTTCTCCAAGACAAAGTTGAGATCCCAAGCAGGTAAAGGGGGTTTTCTTGGAGGTTTGATATTTTTGATCCCTCTCAGAAATTGCTTGGGGAGAGGGTGTGAGAAGATAGGTGGATCCACATAGTATTCTGCTCAAATTGCTAAGGCATGAATCTTAATGGAAGAATAGGAAAGGCCATTGTGGAACAGTTCTGCTAAGTATTCCAGAATATGTGTCATGCTTGCCACTGTCACATCTAAGCCTTTTGATGTGTTCCAAATGAAAAATCTTTTCCATTTAGCCGAGTATGTCTTCCTTGTGGAAGTCCGGCGAGCTTCCACTCTCTGTGATAAAACATTTTGTTTTGGATTTAAGGGATTTTCCAGGCAGTTAGCTGCAATGTTTTTAAGTTGGGATGCATGATCTTGAAATTGTTCTGCGTCAGAAGAAGAGGCCATAGGGGGAGAGGCCATGGTTTTGCCTGTGACATGCTCCTCAATAGTGGATACTAGTGTTGCCTTGGCCAGTCTGGAGCTATCAGAATCACTCTTGGCTGTTCCTCCCTGATCTTCAGTAGAACCTTGTACATTAAAGGGAGAGGTGGGAAGGCATATACTTTTAGAGCTTTCCAGCTGAAAGAGAGAGAGTCCACCCTCCAAGCTTGTGGGTGGTATGTCCTTGAGCAGAATGTCTTCAGTTGATGGTTGAGGGGGAAGGCGAACAGATCTATCTCCGGCGTTCCCCATGCCTTTGTTACGAGTTGGAAGATGTCTGGGTGCAGCATCCATTCGTGTGCATCCATGGTAGTTCTGCTTAAGCTGTCTGCCAGTGTATTTTCCTTTCCTGGCACAAACTGGGACTGCAGTTGGATATTGAGTTTCAGGCATAGCTCCCATAGATTCATAGCCAGCCGGCATAGAGGGTTGGAGTGTGTGCCTCCCTGCTTGTTTATGTACCACATGACCGTGGTGTTGTCTGTCCTTATTAACAGGTGGCCTTGATGGAGGAAGGGTTTGAAAGCCTCGATTGCATGCATCACTGCCAGCATTTCCTTTTGGTTTATGTGCATGTGTAGCTGTCCTTGAGACCATAGGCCTTGGATACATTTGCCCTCCATGTGTGCTCCCCATCCTCGGTCTGAAGTGTCCGTGGTGATGGTTTGTTTTGTTTTTGGTTTGTTGAAAGGCAACCCTCTGTTGGACTGGCAGGCCTGAGCCCACCACAAGAATTCCTTTTGAAGGCAAGGAATGATTGGTATCAAAGTTTCCAAACTGTGACTGTGTTGAGACCATACACTCCTTAGATACCATTGTAATTTTCTCATATGCAGCCTGGCCTGTGGTATCAGAATTATGCAGGATGCCATGTAACCCAGGGCCTGCAGGATTTTCCTTGCAGTAAGCTGAGCTTGTCTTGTCAGATTCATGAAGTAATCCGGAAGTTGTTTTTGTTTTTCTTCTGTGAGGAAGGCCATTTGGGTGGTTGTGTCTAGATCCGCACCCAGAAAGGTTATCCTTTGGGATAGAACCAGTCTTGATTTTTGGATGTTGACTGTGTATCCCAATGCCTGCAGTAGGTGGATGGCATAGGCCAAGTCTTTTATCAAATTTACCTTGTTGTCCGCTTGTATAAGGCAGTCGTCCAGATATGGGTAGATTTGAATCCCCTGAAGTCTGCAGTGTGCAATTACTGATGCCAGGCATTTCGTGAATACTCTGGGCGCAGTAGATAAGCCAAAGGGCAATGCTGAGAATTGATAATGCTCTGATCCTGCAAGAAATCTGAGGTGTCTTCTGCAGTTTGGTCGAATAGGGACGTGCAGGTATGCCTCCTTGAGATCTAGAGTCACCAGCCAAGACTCATTGCCCAACATGGGAAGAAGTTGCTGTAGGGTCAGCATCTTGAATTTTGGCACAATGAGGCAAGTATTCAGTGCGGACAGGTCGAGAATAGGCCTCCATTGATTTTCTTTTCTTGGTACAAGGAATAGTCTGGAGTAAAATCCTTGGCCTTGTTCTGAAAGTGGTACCTTTTCTATAGCTTTCATTTGAAGCAAGTTGTTGATCTGCTTTAAAGCCTCTGCCCTCTGATTTGGTGGTAGGTTTGGCATTCCGTTTCTTTTTGGCAAAGTGTGGAAGTGGAGCCTGTATCCTTTGTCTATTATTTGCAGTGTCCATGTGTCCCTTGTAATATAATGCCAATTTTTTGAGAATAAAGCAAGCTTTCCGCCCAAGGGTGCTTCCAGTTGAGCCCTGGTGGGCGGAATCAGAGTAAAGTCATTGAGCCTGTCCTGGTGTAGTAGTTGTTGTTGCTGCTGTTGCACTACCTCTCTGGTTGGCAGGCTGCCACTGACGGCCTCTGTAAGAGCCCCTAGATTGGCCTCTGCCTCTGGGGTGTCTGTTCCTGCCTCTCTGGGCTCTGTCCGAGTCTGGAAAGGACCAATTCTTAGTAGGCCAGTTTCTGCTGAATCTCGGTGGTTGTACTTGCAGGAAATCCTTAACTGTTTGCACCGATTTTGCCTTTTCTTCATACTTTAAGACCTCCTGAGCAGAGGAGCCAAATAAATTTTGTTTCTCTATTGGAGCATCCAGGAGTTTAGCTTTAACATGGTCTGGCAAAGATTGTTCCTTCAGCCAGGCATGCCTACGAATAACTGCCCCAGTCATAGCTGACCTAAATGAAGCCTCCAATGCATCATAACCACACTTTAAGAAATGATTACTAACCTGCTGTGAGTTGTGTACCAAATCCTGAAGGGATTTACGGTCAAGGGGCTCAGGAGAAGAAAGCTTCTTGTTCAGTTCATCTAACAAATACTCTTGGTACTGTATCATATGAAATTGACAATTTAGTGCCCTGACGGAAAGAGTTGCAGAAGTATATACCTTCTTTCCCCATCTCTCTAAAGCTCTAGAGCTCTAGACTGTATTTCAGAAGGTAGAGGATTTTTGGCAGTGGCAGCCGCAACCCCTTTAGGGCCCAGAGTAATAGTTTCTGGGTCTGCAGAATGGGCTTTATACAGATGGAAATGAGAATCCGGGACCCTGTAGTATCTATCAGGTTTGGCAGGGGCCGGGGGGAGAGTTTCAGGGGCTGTACTGACATCATTGTACACATCATCAATTACATTCAAAACAGGAGGTATAGCTAAGGGCCTATGCTGAGGCAAATGTAAAAAGGTCCTTAATCTTTTTCTAGAATCAGAGAATTCCTGACCTTGCCATTGAAAATGCTCTCTCATGGAGTGTAGAGTCTCACCAAAGGAAAACTCTTCATGAGGGGAGGCCAAAGGGATAGATTCTTCAGCATCAGAATCCTCATAGGGCGAAGAGGCCTCCTCCTGGTGGTCTGACAACTCAAAACCATCCGTGGACTCATCTGAAGAGTGTGGGTCAGAAGGCTCAGTCCTGGGCCTTTTGTCTGGTGGAGGGTGAGAGGCCCTGTCCGGGTGAGGTTGTGAACCTCTAATTAAAGAAATAAGGTCCTCTGCAAGGCTGAGTATCTGAGAACTAGAGGAAGGCCTCTGGGAGGTAGACTTGGGAGGCAAAGCTTTAGAAAGTTTAGCAGCTTTAGCCCTAGAAAAGGCCTTAATGGACATAGAAGCAGGGGGCCTAGCTGCCCCACGTGCAGGAGTAGATATGTCCAAAGGTATGGTGTCGGACATATCCTGGACACTGGTTTCAGTAGGTAGCTCGGTAGCCGACTCAGCCGGGGCCTCCCGGGCCACGGTGGTCAGTTGAGTGGATTCGGATGAAGGAATCTCCGAGGACTCTGTTTCGGCCGAAACTGAGACACTCGCGGTAGGCCTTACCGTGGTTTCAGCCGAAACCGCGGGCCGCGAGTGTCGGTCCTTGTCCTTCCGTTTTTTCACCAAATGTGATGTCGGGAGTCTCCGACGGCATTTTATATGCAAAACTAGCCCCAAAAAAATCCTCTGCAGACTCCAACCGACGTCTAAGAGTTCGTCGGTTGAAGGAAGCACAGGCTGAACAGGACGATACGTCGTGGTCTGGGCCTAAGCAAGGAAGGCAGTAGGAATGGAAATCTTTATGAGGTATTTGTTTCCCACAAGTTAAACAATTATTTACTTTATCTGACATCGGCTGAGGCAAGAAAGAGTTCCCAACGGGGTACTTAGCTTTTTCGAAGTCTTCGGTAGCTGAAATCACTGGATCTGACCGACCGGCACTTGCGAACAGCTTCTGCTTCGGGCACCGCGTGGCAAGAAAGACTGAGGAAAATGGCGTCGGCTGATGCTTTTATATCCCAGACGCTCTGACGTCGGGGAAAGTGCGACATCAGCCGAGGCCAGACCCAGACTTTGGAATCCGGCCGACCGAAGGGCTGCCTGAGGCAGGACAACCCATATGTTACGACTGCAGATGCATCCTTGAAGGACATCAGACTCAGACGGTGGAGTCTTCCCTTCCTGTCCACACCTGGTCAAAGTTTCCTTAACTTTGGGCCCAAAAAGGGATGAGTCATCAAAAGGGGTGTTGGACAAAGGATGACTTAAAGGGCTCCGTAAAGAAACATAAGCACATCCAGGAGTGTCTCCTAAAAGCAATTCCTGTACCCGTTGCCCTACTCGTTCCACCAGCTGCATATGAAATGAGGCGCATGGATGAGTTCACTATGGAATTGAGGGTAGCAAGCTGGGAGGCAACTTTATCTGAAGCTCCTGCAGCTACTGTACCCTGAAGAGCATCTCTGAGCTCTTTTAGATCTCTTGGCAGTCTCGTAAAATGGGCGAGATAGTTCAGTGAACGCAGTGCAACAGTCGCTGAACTGTATGTGCGCTTCCCTCATCTATCCATGATCCTAGAATCTCTGTTAGGAGGATGGACAGAGGAAGAAGTTTCTGAAATTCTCCTTTTTGGCGGCTGCCACTGCCGCCACCACCATGGCATCAACTGGCACTCCTTTGGTAAGAAAGAACGTTCCTGCGGGGGAAGAAATAAATTTATAGGGCCTCCTGGGGACAGGCTCCATGGTGTCCGGAGACTCCCAAATCCTTCACGAGACCAGCTCCATAAGCTCATCGAAGGGCGGACACACCCAAGAGGTGGAGGGTTGAGACCCGAAAGCCTTTGGGAGAACCGACTCGTCTTCAGTAGCATTGGTTGACTGCCAGTCACCCCTCTGCCTAAGGATTTCTAATATCTCAGCAAATGAGATATCCTCAGAGGGGACCGTGGGGACCCTCCCTATTCAACCAAGTCAGTATCGGATGTGAGAGACTCCTGTGGGGAGTCTAAATGCTTCCTCTTACAGATTCTCTTCCTGGGAACCTCATCAGTGGGAACTTCTGGTGAGGTCTTGGAAGAGCAGGGGCTACCCATTGGGGCTTCCTGAGGCTCTGAGTCTCTAAGCTTAGGAAGGATCTGTGAAGCAGAAGTGGACACAGGCGCTTTTGGGGAGGAGGTAACCGGACCTGAAGTCATACATGTCTTAGGAGACATAACTCTCCTCGTGTCTTCAAAGGCACCTCTGCTCAGATGACAAGGGACCGACAGATCCAAGGAAACAGTCGATGCCCCCAGCACCGGGACAGTGGGCTCCAAACCAGAGGTAGGAGCTAAGCTCATCTGAGCCGAAGCCCCAAGAGGCAGTCAGAACCGACAAGTCAGTCCGACTATCCGCCCCAGACCCGAACGGAGAGTGTCGGCTCCTAGACTCTATTGGCACAGAGGACGTCTGAGTAAATGGAACCAAAGACACTGGAACAGGCTTCAGCTTCAAAGGCTCAATGATCATCAAGTCCAACTCCTCCAGCTCCGAAGGACTGGTATGGCTTGGAGGAGGAAAAGTAGTAGATGGTAAAACAGTCTTCGGTTCCAAAACCATTTGGGTCAGAGCCGATAAAAGTTTAACAAACGCCGGTACTTATAACTTCTGCACCACACGATCCACATCCAAATTGGAAAAGGCTTAACGAGGACCAAGATGAGTGGAAGGATGGAGGTACAGATTGGAGGAGTGGCAATTTAGGCACTTCGGATACCGGTTCCAGGACCGGGGACCAGCTCCAAAAGTACAAGATGCTTGGCTCAGAGGGCTGTGGAGCGGACGTCGATGTTTTTTTTAATTTGTTTTACTTCTGAAGAAGTAGAAGCCTTGGAAGACTTTGAAGACTTATTAGACCTGTCCTGGTCACTCAAAGCTTCCTGAAAAGATGGTTTGACTAGTCCTCTATCAATTAGTTTTCTCTCCTGAAGGACTCAAGAAGAGAAGGAATGACAAATGGAGCAACTTTCCTGAAGGTGTAAAGCTCCCAAACAGTATACACAGTTAACATGGCTATCTGTTACAGACATTTTCTGTCCACATTTTGGACGTTTTTTGAAACCTGACTTAGGATGTTTATCCCTATCCTGGTCATCCATAATGAACAGCACAGTATCAAGTGAAAAACTACTACAATATACTAAAGACACACCCAAAAACTATTTAAATAAGCCCTGACAAAAACTATGGGCTAAATATCCTGTGACAAAGTGTCACTTTAAACACACACACATTAACTATATATCTAAGCACTTCTAAATATCAAAAGTTATGACAAAAATGTGAGTTATCAAAAGCACACAAGATCTATATAACTACACTAACTACACTAAATATAAAAGGCCTTTAGAAAAAAACGAAGGCCAAAAGTTATATTTAAATATGAAAAGGCACACCAAGGAATACACACTAAAGAGATTTAAATGCTAAAGAAGCAAAAGCTAAAGCTATGAAGTGGGATTAAAGTTATTAGAAAAGGTTTTTATAATAAAGTTTTCCCGGCCTGAGCTATGCTGAGGAACCTCTGATCTACTGCAGTGACGAACTAGATCTGAGTTAACTCCAGGTGCATCATGGGATAGGTACTTGGCCTCGAGCTGTCTGAAGACCTCAAGCTTTGTAGTAGGCTGACTCAGAGCCAAGGAATGGCTCTGAACCCATCTGTAAGAATGAACAGCGAGACAGAACAACTTCACATCTATGCTCAGAAATACTGACAACTGCAGAGCATGGTAAGAAAAAAATTATGAAGACCACCTGTGGCACCCCACTTTTACACCGGACAGCTAAGCATTGTAAGGCCTGCCTGTGACTACGTTATATAATCTTTCTTGTAGGACTTCCCTGAAAGATGGAAGGCACTTCTAATTATTACCTACTTGAAACCTTCTAGCTTGATTAGTACAGACAAATCAGTGTCAGTTGTGAAGGAAGGGTATACACAACATTTTCTCTTTTTGGAATCAATCTTGTTTTAAGATGGATTTTGACAGCTTAAGCCTGTCTTCAGTTTTCTTTCACTGCCAATGTGAATAATGTCAGCACAGAAGACAAGAACTTGTGCCTAATAAGAAAAGGCACAGATAAGGGGTTTGCAAATTTTTAGAAAGTAAAATACAAAGGTGTCTAGTTGTAATAGCTCAATAGCTATAGTTTAAACGTTCTGCACTCTGCCTAGAAGCATTTACAATATACAATAATGGAGTTTCCTTTGTTTGAGGAGACAAGATCTTGATTGCTTAGTCTCCCATGTATGTGTGCTCTTTACAATAAAGCAGATTACTCTATGCTGCTGATCCGTATTCCATTAAGTTATTTTTATGAGCATAACAGTGCTTTACCAACTTTTCTAAATAAACAATTCAGTAATGTTCTGGTAGCAGCTTGAACATGTTAAATGACCCTTGTGATCAAACACCATTTCTGTCTATTCATATGCCATATCCATTTCACTCTAGTAAAAATGTAAACTAAGTTATTTACTGACCGTGACATATACTTGCTTGTCTTCCTCCAAGAAAACCCTGTTACTGCTCTAGGATGTGCCAGGTATATGAATGAAAAATCCACTTCAGTAAATGCATCTTTTTCTGGTGTGGGCATATCTGGCACAACTGCAGACTGCCAGCTGTTAGTGCCATACCATATCTTCACCAAACAGTCATCCTATAGGAGAAAGCAAAAGGATGGGGTTAAAAGGAGTCAGTTTACACAAAGAACACTTTCACAAATCTTAGATTAAGATGTACCAAATGAAAAAAAAATCTTAGGATGCAGCAGGAATGCTTATTTTTCTAGCATAGGCAGTTTGCAACAGTGGAAGAAAACAGCATGCTTAAGGATTAAATTTGCTAAGTCACTTTTTAAGCCACTGCACTCAAAGTTTGTTTTCTTTTAACTCTAACGCAATAAAAACTGAGTAAACATAATACATCAGTATTCAAGAATAACAGTGCAAGGCAACCTGATGTATTATGCAAAATACTTATTGATTATTGATAGTCCCATGACTACCGTTAGTTATTGAAAGATGCATTCACTGGCATTCATATCATTTGTCTCTGTAGAAACAGTTCCTCTATAAAATAATATAACAAAACTACACAGCACATTCAGAAAACAGCTGCAAAAAGTATGATTCACATTATATATTTTCAAGAAACAGGAAAAAATAAGTTACAGCTGAAAAAAGCACACCCAGTTTTAAAACACACCTGGTACCTCTCAGTATAAACTTGTTGCTGTTGTCCAGTTAAGCAGGCAGTAATAAAAGTAAAACTGTTATTAGACGCATTCAAATACAGCAGCCCATGTTCAGTGATTTACTTTCACTTATCCAGCTTTTTAGTACAGCTGCTGCAGACAGAACTTCCTTAGAGTGTGTGAATACAGCACTACTTAAGTCAAAGGTGACAAACTAAGATAATTCCTCACAGTACAAAAATGGAAAATGCAACTACAGCAAATCTGAATTATGCAAAACTGTGAATTTATGATTAGTCTTTAACATGTTGTTAAACAGATACTTTGATCAAAATAACACCATAACTTCCTACCTAACATACCAATGTGGTGATAATTTACACCTGCTAAATATTTACCCCATCAAAATAATTTATTGCATTGGTTCTTGATTTATTAGTAGAAATAATTCTGTGAAACGCAAATGCTTAAAGAACAGACTCAGTATCAGTCAAAAGTATCCACAGCAAAGAAACACTGCACATCATTTAAAAGTAATCCTAGTGAATAGGGTGGTCACATTCGTATTTGAGTGTATACAGTCATTCAAATTATGTAAACAAGTGCTAGAGCCAGGTGTATAAAAATACAGCAACAAAACTGGGAAAGGAAAATTATAGTTGTAAGGAACTTACAGTAAATACAGTTGGGTAAAGATCTTACCACAACAGTAGATGTCCTTCACTTCACTGTTACAGTAATCCTTACATAAGGGATCTCTCGCCAAGGATAGCCCAACATCCAGCCAGTATACCAAAGCCTTTAGTATTTATATGCATCATACATCACACGCAGTCTTCCTGCGCAAGGTGTAGGGCATAAAGGTGACATACGGACATACACACCTCAGAACTGAAAAGCCCCAGGAGGAAAAGAATATCCTTAGTGACCAGAAGGAACAGGTGCACCCAGGAGGAGGAAAAAGAATCCCTGGCCAGAAGGCATCAAGAATAGAGCAGAGCAGAAGGCTGAAGAGGGAGGGAGCAAATGCTGCAACAGTTTAGAGGACATCTACTGTCATGGTACGATTTTACACAACTGTACTACATCCATACATCACTTTTGCAGTATTCCTTTCCTAAGGAAAAGTACAAAAGCTCAAGGGGTAACCCTGGAGGAGAAAGACAATGAAGAGTTATCTAGAAACCCATGCTTGATAGCCCTAGCAAAAGCCAGCTCTTGCTCTGGAAACCACATCCTACTTGTGATGTTTAGTGAAGGTACGGACAGAAGTTAATAGCAGCCTCAAGGATGGAATTTGTATCCAGTCCTTTGAAAAAGGCACCAGAAAAAGCAACAGCTCTGGTAGAATGAGCCTTTACAGAAGAGAAAAGACATTTGCCATGAAATGAATAACAAAAAGAAATAACCTCAGAAATCCAGGAAGAGATTGTTCGTTTAGAAACTACCAAAGACCTGGGATGCAAGGAACCAAAGTTGCTCAGATTTGCTAATAGCCTTAGTCTTGTCCAAATAATAAGTGAATTCCTGGTGAACTCGTATATTAGTAGTCTTGTCCAAATAATATCGAAGCTCCCTACACAAATCCAAGGTGTGGAGAACCTTCTCACTAGCAGACTGTGGAGAAGGAAAAAAGGAGGGCAAATGAATAGACTGATTAACAACTCATTGACCACATTGGGCATAAAAGGAGGAATAGTACGAAGAGACACCCTGTCCCTGTGGAAAACTACAAAAGGAGGAACAGCCATAAGAGCCTGAAGCTCAAATACTCTCTTAGCTAAAGTAAGGACCAAAAGAACAGTCTTCTAAGTACAATGGTACAAAGAAGCTGAAGCAGCAGGCTCAAAGGGTAACAGAGACAATTTTTCAAGAACAAAACTCGGGTCCCAGGAAGGCAGAACAAGCTTCCTTGGAGGTCTGACATGAAGGACACCTTTAAGAAATTGTCTGGCTTCAAATCTAGAGGCTAGAGGAGCAGTCAAGGCCAAACGAGCAGAAATTGCTGAGAAGTGAGCTTTAACTGATGAATATGCAGATCACACTAATATGACAGAACCAGAGGAATACTGGCAGATAGGGGATCCTGATGGTGAAACAAGCATCAGACAGAACATCTCTTCCACTGGGATACATGCAACTTCCTGGTAGTGGGTTTACTGGCCTCTGGAAGGACCCAAAGCATGCCCTCAGAAAAAAGGTGCCTAAGAGAGTTCAAAATACTATCACCCACAGCATCAGCTGAAGACTGGACAAGTGAGGCTGGATAAGAGACCCCTAGTCTTGTGTGAGAAGGTCCACCCTGTGAGGTAATTTGTGATGATTGCCCCTGACCAGGTGAAAAGGGGAAACCAATGCTATCTGGGCCAAAAGGGAGTTACCAGTAAGATTTTGGGGGAGTCTTGCCTGATCTTGTGCAGGACTCTCAAAAATCATAGGAATGGGAGGGAAGGCAATGCATACAGAAACATCCCCTTCCAAGGAAAATAGAGGTTGTCCACCTTCCAGAGACCTTGGGATTCTGAACAGAAGACCGGAAAGCTGCCTGTTCAGAAGAGAAGCAAAAAGATCTTCCCAAGGAATACTCCACCAATGGCCAATGTCCAGAAGCACCTCTCTGTGAAGCATCCATTTATGAAGCTGTGTGCTGGACCTGCTCAAATTATCTGCCATTATATTTTGCTCAGAAGGAATATAAACAGCCTGAAGACTCGCTTGATCCTAGATAGCTACATCCTAGACCTGAACAGCGAGCCTGCAAAGAAGGTAGGAGTGTGCCCCCCTCCTTACTTGCTTGTTGACATCATTGAGGTACTGATGTGTAAACTTTGAGGGGCTCAGGAAGAAAGAGGGAATGAAAAGCCTGAAGAGCTCAAGGATGTTGATGTGATCCGACCTCTGATGAGGAGCCCAGAGACCTTGAACATTGAGAACTGAAGGAAGCTCCCTACTCCCTGTTCCAGGCATCCAAAAAAGAGCTCTTGAGATGGAACTGTAGGTTGGACAGGAAGCCCTGGGTTGAGAAAAAGCTGATGAATCCACCACTGGAGCTTGACACAGGGAAGGAAGGGAAATTCATGGGATGAGTGTTGAAGCTACACTGACTTGAGATAGCACCGAAAGTTCCTCATATGAAGCCTGGCCACAGGCACCATAGGGATGCTGGAATCCATAAACCCAAGAACTGTGAGAAAGTCCCTGGCTGTGACTGAAACCACAGGAAGAAGAGACTGGAAAAAAAGCGATCAGTAAGAGAGCCTTGGGAGAAGGCAGGGATGCAAGCATGGGAATGGTCTGGATCCTACAATGAAAACATTTTTTTTTTTTAAAGTTTACTGTGAACCCCAGGCTTTGGAAAGGGAAACAGTAAACTGGAGGTCCTGAAGTAGAACCTTGGATCACCAAAGCCTGAATGAGCAGGTCTTCTAAATAAGGAAAAATCGGAACCCCTCTCGTCCTACAAAAAGCAATAGGTGCGAGGAATGTGGTAAACACAGCAGAACAGCAGAGGCGCCAAAAGGCAAAGCAGAGAACTGAAAATGCAAGAAGAAACAGAGAAATTCAAAAACTTCAGGAAAAGAGGATGGGTGGGGATATGATGGTATGCATCCTTGAGATCCAGAGATACCAGAAATGCCTGGGGAAGAAGAGGGAACAAGGTTTGAAGGGACATCTGAAAGGAGGGAACCTTTATAAAGGTTTTGAGCTGAGATCAGTCTAGAATTTGTCTCCAAGTGCCTTCCTTCCTAGGGATCAAACATTCTGGAATAAAAACCCATCCCTTCCTGGGCAGGGGACACAGTCTGAATGGTGCCCTGGGCCAGAAGAACCTGGATCACCTCAGGAGGGAAAGGAAGCTGTTCCCAAGGCAGTTGAGGGATGTCCAGAAAGAAAGGAAGAGATTTCTACACCATGAAATACCCCTAGTGAATGACCGACAAAACCCAAAAGTCTTGAATGACTCAACCAATTTGGAAGTGACAGAAAAAGGCAAAGGGACAAGGGAACTTTGGAAAAAGGAAGCAAACTGTCAGATGGAACCTTGTTTGTCCTGAAAAGAAGGCTTCTGAAAAATCTGGGTCTGAGCAGATTTAGCTGAAGGTACACACCTAGAATCCTTTTTATTTTTGAATGGAGGGTGAAACTGTCTGAACAAAAGCAGACTTGGAAGTACAATTTCTCTGAAACTTAGGAATAGGAGAAACAAAAATATGTTTCAACTCCTGCAAAGCCTTGCCTTATTCCAGGAGGGACTTAAGTTAGCAGCAGAGCCAAAAAGGTTTTTTATCAAGAGAAGCATCCAGTAATTTAGCCTTAATGTCATTAAGCACAGCCTGAAGAAGAAGCAAAGTGTAACGCCTCAGAACAGAATCAAATACAGCATTCCTAGAAGCATCAACTGCATCACAACTATACTTAATGCAGGGGTGAGCAATTTTAGAGGTAAAACTCCGTAAAGAAAGGGGTAAAACCTTCCTGTCAGAGTCAGGAAGGTAAGAAGCTACCTGAGAAACAAGTGCTAAAACATATCTAGTCATACAAGTCTGGTAAAGGACTGTCTAAAAACCAGAATGGTAGCAGTAAAACAACTTTTTGTCCAGGCACTCCCTGGCCCTACTATCCTTGTCTGAAGGAAGGAGCTTAGTAGAAGACAACAGCTTAGACAGGGTTTGTTAGAAGAGACTCTCCCCTGTCCCCCTATCAGTAAACCAGGACATCCCCAGCACCTGACCATCTCCCCTCAACACCAGGGATCAGGTCTTTAATGCCCTCTCAAATGCAAACAATACAGTCTCCATGGGACCTGATAACACCCCAGGCTGCATCCTACATGAACTCAGGCATGAGCTCTCCACTCCATTAGACACCCTATTCAACCAAAGCCTGAGCACCGGCTTCAACCCAGCTGAATGGAGGACAGCCACCATCATCCCTCTACACAAAGGTGGAGCGTCCACTGACCCAGGCAGTTATAGGCCCATCAGTCTAACTAGCCTGATCTGCAAGGCCATGGAACGCATTATCATGGACCTTATAAACAAGGACATTGGCAAACTCCAAACGCTTCACCTCACACAGTTTAATTTTGTCAAAGGGAGATCTTGCCTGTTAAACTTGGTCGACCTCTTGAAACAGTCACCAAAGCCATGGACGAAGGGAAGACTGTGCACACTGCCTACCTTGACCTAGGCAAAGCCTTTGACACTATTCCCCACTTGGGCATAATAGATAAACTCTCCCAGTTAGGCATCAACCCGTATGTTGCCAGATGGGGAGCTAACTGGCTCGCTGATCAAACTCAAAGTAGGGGAAGCCACCTCTAGTAGTAGACCCGTAATGAGCAGTGTACCCAAAGTATCAGTCTTGGGGCCTCTACTGTTTGGGATATACTTTTCTGAGGTGCAAGCAAAAATCAGTGGCCTGTGGCTGACCAAGTTTGCAGATGACTGCAAGCTGGGAGCGGTCAAATTCCCCTAGTGATGTGAGCATCCTCTAAGATGGCCTTACTCAAACGAATAACTGGTGCGAGAAGCATGGCCTCAAACTGAATGCCAAGACATGCATCATTATCCCATTTGGGGAAAATTGTCATCTCCACTAATTATCACATTAATAACAATGTACTAAACATGTAATCAGTTGTGAGGGACTTGGGCAGCCAGGTTGATAGCAACCTGACTTTTGACCACCATGTTGCCTCCGTTGCTTTCTATATGGCCCACCTCATAAATAAGGGTATTTCATACAGGAACAAAGTCATAACATCCCTGTACTCCTCCCTTATCAGACCCATTATCGAGTACAATTCCCCCTTCAGCATGTACCTTGCCAAGCACATGCAGCAGTTGGAGAGACCACAGAGGTTCCTAACCAGGAAAATCCATGGTCTCAAACACCTATCCTATACAGATAGGCTAAAAGCTCTGTCCCTCTGTTCAGTCTCATATAAACAGCTCAGAAGTGACCTGTGTCTGGAATACAAGGCCATTTCAGACCCAGCCTTCATGGAGTTGCTGCATATCTGTAAGACGAACTCCACTCGCGCAACCTGTGCGCAAAGCACCTGGTCTGGGACATTAATAGAACTTGTTGGCAGGATAAATTTGTGTCCCAAAGACTTCCTCGTCTGTGTAATGGACTCTGTCTCCATGTTAAGCAGAGTACCTCTCTAGCCTTTTAAGAGGAACCTGGATGACTGGATGGGAAACAGAGAATATACTCCTGGGATCCCACCTGTGTCCCTGCTGGACAGGGGAAACAGGTGCAGACTTTGAGGGAACATGGGTGAAATTCTTGGCTAGGCTTATAAGGGCCTCCAGATCAATAGCCTAGTATCATCCTATGAACCTATGAGAAAAGTACAGTTTTGTACCTACCATAAATGTAGATGTTCGAGTGCATACCCTGCTGCAGTCATCACACTTGGGTTATCCTACCATCAGGCGGTCCCGCAGTCGGCCCGAATTCCAAAGTCTTGGTCCAGCGTCGGTTGCTGTCGCTTCTTCCCTGACGTCAGTGCGCCAGGGGTATATGAGAGGCATCTGACGCCATTTTCTTCAGTTTTTCTTGCCCCAGATGTCAGGTGCCCCCCCAAATGGTGGTCAGTAGATAGTACCAATAATAAAAAGTGTAGCATAAACAAAATATCCCTCCAGCTATAAGCAAATACACCACAAAGGTTGTAACAGATTTGAAGGTATAGAAAGGTTTTAGAGAGGGGATGGAGGGAGGGTAACCTGGACTGCAGCAGGGTATACACTCGAACATATACATTTATGGTAGATACAAAACTGTACTATGTTCATCGTGTTACCCTGCTGCAGTCATCACCACTTGGGTAGAATCCCAAAGCTAAGGATGGGAGGTGGAGTCAAACAGGGTTAGAGGAGGCTAGAAGGCCCTGCAAAACTGCAGTGGCGAAGCCAGCTCTAGTCTTAGAGTAAAGTGGTAAGTGGTAATGTTTGGTGAAGGTGCGTACTGAACTCTAAGTTGCAGCTTCCAGAATATCCTTGGTTGGCACCCCCCCTGAGGAAGGCTGTAGATGTAGCTGCTGCCCTGGTAGAGTGGGGCCTTATGCTAGCAGGAACTGGTTTTCCATGGTGGGTGTAGCAAAAACGTATGCAATGTCCTATCCATTTGGAAATGTTCTGTTTTGAGATAGCCTTTCCTTGTGATGCTGTAGCATAGGATACAAAAAGCTGGTCAGATTTTCTGAAAACCTTAGTTTTATCCAAGTAATAACGTAGCTGCCTGTGAATGTCCAAGGAATGCAGGAGTCTTTCTCCTTTGTTCTGTGGATTTGGAAAGAAGGTGGGTAAAATGGATGGTTTGATTTAGAGCCACACTGTATACCACCTTAGGCATAAAGGAGGGGTTAGTTCATAGAGAAACTCTGACTTGATGAAAAATGAGGAAAGGCTCTATTGCCATTAGTGCCTGAAGCTCAAACTTTTCTAGCTGAAGTAATTGCTGGCAGCAGGGTAGTCTTCCATGATATAAACTTTAAGTCAGCTGAGAAAGCTGGCTCAAAAGGAGGTAGCATAAGTTTTTCCAGAACAAAGTTGAGGTCCCAAGTAGGGGTTGGTGCTCTCCTGGGAGGCCTAATGTTTTTGTCCCCTCTGAGAAACTGCCTTAGGAGTGTATGTGAAAATAAGGGAGGATCCGTGTTGTAGTGAGCAGAAATAGCTGAAGCGTGGATTTTAATAGATGAAAAAGAAAGCCCTTTGTGTAGCATCTCAGTTAAATATTGCAGAATCTGAGGTATGTTAGGCTGAAGGGTATTTTGGCCTTTAGCTTGGTTCCAGGCGCAAAACCTTTTCCATTTGTCTGAGTAGGCTTTCCTGGTGCTGGGCCTCCTGGCCTCCAGAATAACATCCACAACAGCTTGTGAGAGAGGAGCTGGCTGGTTGCTTAGGTGATTTGCCATGCAGCCAAGTTTAAGGTTTTGAGCTGGCTGTGTAGAATCTGATTGTCTTGCTGTGTGAGCAGATGGGTAATTTGTGGTAGAATCCATGGTGGGCCCTGGGCCATATTCTTTAATAGTGGGTACCAGTGCTGGCGTGGCCAGTCTCGGGCAATGAGTATCATTAGGGGTCTCTCCATCCTGACTTTCAGCAGCACCTTTGTGAGAAGGGGTAATGGAGGAAAGGCATATACTTGTCAGCATTTTCCAACTGAATGAGTGCGCGTCCACTTTTCAAGCTTGATGGTGAAAAGTCCATGTGCAAAATTTTGTTAGCTGATAATTTTGAGGGCTGGCAAACAGGTCTATGTCTGGGAGCCCCCATTTTTGAGTCATCATTGCAAATACTTGTGGATCCAGTTTCCACTCGTGGGGATCCATGATGTTTCTGCTTAGGTCTGCCAATGTGTTCTTTTTTCCTGGCAGGAATTGAGCTTGTAATTGAACTTGGTAAGCCAGTGCTGTGTTCCACAAGGTCATTGCTTGCCTGCATAGAGGGTAGGAGTGTGTACCCCCTTGTTTGTTTATGTACCACATTACTGTGGTGTTGTCTGTCTTTATGATAAGCTGTGCTGGATGTAAGAGGTCCTTGAAGGCTGTCAGAGCATTTTGTACATTTTTGATTGATGTGCAAATTCCTTTGATCTGCAGTCCATATGCCTTGAACGCATCGTCCTGCCATGTATGTCCCCCAGGCATAGTCCAATGCATCTGTTGTCATAGTTTGCCTGGCTGGGGGTAGGGTGAAAGGCTGACCCTTGTTAAGGTGACATGCCTGTGACCACCATAGAAACTCCTGTTGAAGGCAGGGAATGAGAGGTATCATTGTTTCCAAGCTGTGGCTGTGTTGAGTCCATACGCTTTTTAGGTACCATTGTAATTTCCTCATATGCAGTTTTGCAAATGGTATTAGTAGTATGCAAGATGCCATGAAGCCCAAGGCCTGCAGAATTTTTCTTGCAGGGAGTTGGGTCTTTGTTGCCATTGTTCTGAAGTATTGAGTTAATTGTAGTTGTTTGTCTGGCGTCAGATAAGCCATCTGGGCCGTTTTATTCAAGCTGGCACCCAGGAATGTCATATTTTGTGAGGGCACTAGTTTTGATTTCTTTTCGTTTACTGTGTACCCCGGGCAACTTAGAAGATGTTTTACAAAAGCCAGGTGTTGTAAGAGAATGTCCTTGCTTTCTGCTTGGATGAGGCAGTCGTCCAGGTATGGGTATTTTTGAATTCCTCTGTCTGCAGTATGCAATTACTGGTGCCAGGCATTTTGTGAAGACCCTGGGCGCACTAGATAAGCCAAAGGGCAGTGCAGAGAATTGGTAATGGGTTGAACCTGCAATGAAACGGAGGTATCTTCTGCAATTTTGTCTGATAGGGACATGCAGGTATGCCTCCTTGAGGTCCAACGTTACTAGCCAAGCTTTCTTGCCCAACATGGGAAGAAGCTGCTGTAGTGTTAGCATCTTGAATTTGGGTACTTGCAAGAAGGTGTTTAAAATTGAAAGGTCCAGAATGGGTCTCCATCCAAGCATTGTCCTTTTTGGGGACTAGAAAGAGCCTTGAGTAAAATCCTTGGCCTTGCTCCTGTGTAGGTACCAGTTGAATGGCTCTCATGTCCATGAGAGCTGTAATTTGTTTTTGTGCCTCTGCCCATTGATTTTGTGGCAGGTTTGGCATTCCTTTTATCCTTGGCAAGGTGTGGAAATGGAATCTGTATCCTTGTGAGATAATGTCTAGGACCCATTTGTCCTTTGTGACGATGTGTCAGTTGTCTGCAAAAAGTGCTAATTTTCCTCCCAAGGGAGCTGCCAAGAGAGTTTTGCTTGGCAGTTTGAGGTTTAAGTCATTGTGTTTGCTTTCTAGTAGTTTGGGACCTGTCTTCTCCTCCCTTCTGTGTTGCAGTGCCCCACTGGCGAGGTTTGTAAGGGATTTGTGCTTGTCCTCTGCCCCTTGGGCGCCTGTATTTACCCCTCTGTGGTCTGTTAGAAGCTGGAAAGGACCATTTTTTGTTGGCCAATTTCTGCTGAAGTGTGGGGGCTGTACCTGTAAGAAATCTTTGACCGTCTGCATAGTTTTGCCTTATCCTCCATTTTCTTTAAAACCTCCTCTGCTTTAACCCCAAATAAGACATCCTGCTGTAAGGGTGCATCTAGTAACTTTGCTTTAACATGATCAGGCAGAGATTGTTCCCTTAAAGCATGCCTACGTATAACAGACCCAGTAACAGCTGCTCTAGAGGAAGCTTCCAAGGCATCAAAACCACATTGTAAAGTATGTTTGCCCACTTGTTCAGCTCCATGCAACAGATCCTGTATTTCCTTGAATTCAGACTGTTGAGGGTGCGTGCCCATCTTTTGTTTTACTTGAGACATTAGGAATTGCTGGTATTTAAGCATGTGAAATTGACAATTTAGTGCTCCCATAGCTAGAGTAGCTGAGGTGTAAACCTTCTTCCCCCACCTATCTAGTGCTCTGGAGTCCCTTTCAGAGGGGACAGGATTTTTAGCCATAGAAGCCTTAGCCCCTTTGGGACCCTGGGAGATTGTCTCTGGATCAGCAACAGGGCTTTTGTATAGGAATTTGTGTGAGTCAGGCACTCTATAGTATCTATCTGGTTTGGCTGGAGCAGGAGGCAGAGAATCTGGATTTAGACTAGATTTTAAGAAAACATCATCCACAATGTCTAAAACTGGGGGGATAGCAAGTGGTCTGTGCTGGGGGAGTAAAATAAACTCTCCCGGAGCCTTTTCTTTGAGTCAGAGTAGTCCTGACCTTCCCAGTGGAAATGTTCCCTCATGGTATGTAAGGTTTCCCCAAAGGAATAATCTTCAGGGAGGAGAAGCTGAGGGAATGGAGTCTTCAGCATCAAAATCTTCATAAGGAGAATAGGAGTAATCCTGTTCCTCAGAGGAGCCTGAGGAAACAGAAACTTGATCAGAGGAGGCATAATCCTCCTCTTGTCTAGGCCTTTTGTAGGGGGGTGGGGGGTTGAGAACCCCTGATCAAAGAAATCAAATCCTCAGCCATTTTAAGCATCTATTTCTTAGGCATAGGGCCTTGACCTGGAGACTGAAGAGTAGTCTTTTCTGGTTTTAGAGGAGTCTTAAGCTTAGCATAAGATTTTATGGTGAGAGTAGTCGGTCTGAAGACACCTTCAGAAACCGAAGGTGTTTCCAATTCAGCGGTAGCCAGGGGCTGCATAGGCGCCTCACTGAAAACCGGAGAACCAGCGACCGGCCCAGCCAAGGCCTCGGAGTCCGGCTTGGATCTAGGGTGCCTGTCTTTATCTTTGCGTTTTTTATGCACGCCGGTAGTCGGTTGCTCCGACGGCATAGTGTAATTAAATTTTCTATCGAAGTAGTGTCATGTGAAATCAAAGAGTCGCTTTATAGTTCGCTTATTGAACCTAGCACAAAACCAACAACCAGTGACGTCGTGGTCTGGGTTTAGGCAAGGTATACAAAAAGAATGAAAGTCATTATGAGGTATTTGCTTCCCACAAGAAATGCAATTGTTAACTTTTTCTGACATCGGACTGAGGCAAGAAAAGGTTCCCCCAACGGGGTTCTTAGCTTTGAAGACTTCGGACTGAAACTCGATTCTAAAATCTCAGGTGTCGGCTGACCAGCACTTGCGAACTGCTTCAGCTTCGGGCACCGCGCGGCAAGAAAGACTGAAGAAAATGGCGTCGGATGCCTCTCATATATCCCTGGCGCACTGACGTCAGGGAAGAAGCGACAGCAACCGACGCTGGACCAAGACTTTGGAATTCAGGCCGACTGCGGGACCGCCTGATGGCAGGATAACCCAAGTGTGATGACTGCAGCAGGGTAACATGATGAACATCACCACAGAAGGATCAGCAGAAGATACAGATACAGAAATTTACAATAATCAGGAACCTTGTAAAATCTGTCAGGTTTCTTGGGCGCTGGGGGTGAGAATCAGGGGCAACAGTGGCTGCTGAAAAGTATCTAGGAGGGCAGCCAGAACTGGAGGAACAGCAGAGAGGAGTTTGAGAGATTCCACCTGGAGGAGTTTGTAATACCTCTTCAGAATATCAGAAACCTGAAAACAATTCCACTTGAAAAATTCCATCATACAATAGTCTCCCCAAAGAAGAGTTCTTCTAAAGGAGAATCCAGACTGATAGAATCCTGTTCCTCAGACCCATACCCCAAAGGAGTAGGGTTCCAAGAAGAGTATGCCAAGGACTCCTCCTCAGAATCCAGATCATCATAAGAGTCTTGCTCTCCAGGCCCCTTAAGAGGAGTAGAGGTGCAGGCATAGAACCACTAAAGCAATGAACAACCCCAGAGTAAAATTTACATTGGGGATCTTTAACAGAGGAAATATGCCTGTTTTTTTTTTTTTTTCTTTTCTTTTGAGGGACAGCCTCATGAAAAACTCTAGGAAGATTGGACCACTGATGACACTAACAGCATAGTAGGAATCTCCTCCTGAACTAGAATTTGCAGAATCCCTCTCGGTCCCTCAGATATACTCGGCCAAGGTTCCCCCTCAACATCTAAAGCAGATGTTTGAAAAGCTTCCAAGGATGTGCAAGAAGTTGGATCCACACCGGCTTCCAACAGGGCACTGGCAGAGGAATATGAAATAAAAGCAAGATCATCCGGGCTTTTACCAGCCTTGAGAGAACTATCCGGGGGAGACTGGACAGCAGCCGAATCAGACCTGAGTTTTTGGTCCTTTTCTATGGCATCTGACCCTCGGGATGGGAAGATTCTGCCATAGCATGATGCATCAACAACTTTAGAGATTATTATTCAAAATCCAGCATCCGGGTAAAATGTTTCAGCATCCTAGGAAACATGGATCCATGCTTACTAACACTATACAGTCCTACATGTTCTGTCTAGAAATATGGCAAGTCACTGAGAAGAATTCCTTCACACAGTCACAGCAGACATCATTACACTGTGCAAAGGGGTCACTGTTGACATGACCACTCCCCTTTGGCAGTGAATGTAAAATATGGCCCATCTTCTAGGATGCTAGGTCCAATGTCTAGCAAGACTGGAAACAATGTGGAAGGGGGCTGCACACTACTCAACTACAAAAATCCTCTTTTGAGGAAAGGTGACTGCTTTTGAAAGCCATCTTCCTTTTTATCATCCTAAGGATCTCCCTAAACCTGGGGGTCTTGCGGCAGGATGGAAGAGAAAAAGTGCCATTCTCCTTATCCATGTCCTCTGACAAAGACTCGCTGTTAACCACATGTTCCAAATAGCTTTTTGTCAAGTATTCATATGGTCTCTCAGACCCAGACATCAAACTGTCTAAAGTTCTTTTAAGCAAAATTTATTCTGTCAGAGAAGGTGTTCACATCAAAAGAGGAAGGGAAAGAAGCATGGATGTGGTAGAAATCAAAAGGCAAGAAAATAAGTTAGCCTGTATGGGTGGGAACAAGACAAAGCTTTATCACCCTTTCACAATGAGAAGGATGCTAAAACAACCGATGCAGAACACTGCAATAGTACAGATTCTTGGTCCAGTGATGTCAGTAAAACTGATATCACATACACAGACTATGAATACACTGGCATCAAGCATACAGGTGAAAGAAGGGTCAACATCTGCAAAAGCAGGGGGCTTTAAAGATGGCGACTGACTGAGCAGCACATTGGTTAGTTCTCCTCCAGTATGAAAACTGATGAATTGTGAAAAAAAAGATGAGTCAAAAATGTAGAGACATTTGGTTACTGGCTAGTAGATATGTTGCCTGGATGTCGGCAAAAAGGGGGGGGGGGGTAAGGGAATGTTGACAAGAAAAAAAAAAAAAAAAAAAAAGTTACAGATGGAAAGAATCTCATGGTTGACCAGCAGGAAGCACTCTTATTTGCAGCCTGAATGTAGATGTCTGCTGGCAAACTAGAATAAAAGATAAGCCAAGCCTTTAAAACGTTTAAGAGTACATGAGAAAAAATGAAAAGCAGACTGCAAAAGTATAAGTGGTAAATAATCAGTCTGATGAGCCTACATGTTGGCAGAATTCAGAAACAGAAATGAAAGATCAAGGGATCAAATGAACCATGCAAAAATACGATTACGGACAACTGCTCAACAGGACTCATTAACTGAGAGGTCTAATTGCATCTACACTTCAAATCTAGCCACTAGAAAGGGGTTGTCAAGTGGCTGGTGCAATATTCTGTTACCTATTGGTTTCCAAATATTTTTCTAGGGAGGTTAAATGTATACAGAAGCAGATCATGCTTTGGGGGAAATGAAGTTCAATCAACAGCATTCCAGTCAGCAAAAGGAAGGGAACACTTTCTTGACCCTTTATGAGTAACAAGGAGACTGCTCCATTAAACGGTTTCCCCAGTTCCAAAAAAAAAAAGGAGTGGCAGGCAGAAGCCCAAGAAGTGACCAGAAATATCTAAAGAAAGCTGGATTCAAACCAGATGCCATTGTTGTGAGAAGGTGAGGATTGTAAGACAAGAAAGTGAAATTAGTGGGAGAACTGTCAATCCCACCTAGATATTGCTTACTTCAAACCAGTGGGAGAACTGAAAAATATGAGTAGTATACTTTCCTAGACAGGAGAAGCTGGCATTTGAACCAGAAGCCAGTACTATAACAATGTGAGGGAATGGGAAGAAGGCTAATAAAATGAACTGCGATCAGGAGGAAGTACAGTTGCACAGTCCTACCTATAACAGTAGATGCTTGAATCCTCACTGCTTCACTGACATTTAAGCTAAGACTTCCTTCCCTCTTTCTTCCTGTAACAGCTGATTGTCTTGAGCCTATCTAGAGAGGAAAGCCTTCAGTTGTAACAAGAAGTGAGTGTTACAGCTTTTTTGCTTCCACAGAGGAGGAGAGGAAAGAACCTAAAGCCAGGATCATCTAGTAAGAGTAAATTTACAGCCAATCACAATACCACATAAAGAACAAACATAATAGCCAACAATTTGAATAGGCTGAAATCCACCTCACCTATCCACAATCTGGGGGATGGTGGGTACAGCCACTGAGGTAATGAAGAACTCAAACATCTACTATTATAGGTAAGCAGAACTTGCGTAACTGTACTATGTTCATCATTCCCACTGCCTCATTGGTACTTTGGGTAGATCAAAGCTCTTCCTATCTGGGAGGTAAACAGATAAAGGATCCAGGAACTGCTGGTGAATGGTCTTAGCAAAGCCTGCTCTGGACATTGAAAAGGAGTCTAGCTTGCAGTACTTTCTGGAAGTATGAACAGAGGACAAGACTGCTGCCTCTAGAATGCTACTACAGTCCTCCACTTTCCATTATGTCATCATAGAGGATAAAACACTAGTCAAGTGATCCTTAACCATGCCTGGAAGAGATTTACCATGGTGGGAGTAACAGAAAACAGCAGAGAAAAACCATTGTGCAATACTTTGCTTAGACAGAGGTTGACCTTTCATAGTCCTTATAAGGGAAGCAAGCAGCCAAAAGGGCTTTTTTCTGTTAGGGTGGTACCTGAGCTGCCTGTGCTCATCCAAGGTATGTAGAACCGTTTTTTCCTTATTTTTTGTTTCAGGATAGAACACTGGAAGACTGATAGCTTGATTCAAGGTAAATTCAGAAATATCTTTAGCCATGAATACTGAATTGGTGTGTAACACAATCCCATCCTTGTGAAAAATCAAATAGGGTTGGAATACCATGACAGCATGCAGCTCAAAAACATACCCTGCATATGTCAGAGCAATAAGTAAAATAGTTTTCTAAGTAATGAACCATAAATCAGCCCGAGAGGCAGGTTGAAAAGCAGGTACTGTCAAGTTGAGATCCTAGGGAGGAGGAATTTGTTTCTGACTGGGCCTCACTTGTAACACTCCTTTCATAAACTGACTGACCACAAAGAGACGAAAGAGGGAATCCATGTGGACTAGCTGAGATGGCTGCAAGATGCACTTTGACACAGGCATGTGACAAATGCATCTGTACAAGTCGCACACAAATTTTCAAAACCAGAGAAGTCGAAACCCTTTTGGGACCTCTGTTACTGGCTAGGCACCACCTAAAAAAAACTCTTCCATTTGTAAACATTAGATTTTCTAGTTGCAGTTTTTTTTTTTTTTTTGCCTCTAATTCTTTGCTTCCTACAAGAGTACAGTCATCAGAAAAGCAGTTATTGTGTATCCTGTAAGAGTAAACTCATCTTTCAACAGACTTCCCTGTACTCCTAAAATGAGCATACCTGTCATTGTTTTCAAAGTCTAATTGTTGAAGTCTTGTTAAAAAGTATATGCATAAAACAAACACAGCAAGATAGCATCTACAAGTGGACAGGATTTGCTAAGCATGCCAGTGGTATGATCACCATGGAATGTGCACAGTTCAACTTAAAGACAGTCTGCAAAAAGTTATGAAAATATGACATATTTCCATGTTTAATACTCCAAAAATAGAGTACAATACTGTATTGTTGGAAATGGTGTATTCAAGCATGGGAGGTTAGTGAAAATGACATTAAAACATGGTGGGTAACGTAATGACATTCGGTGATATAAATACTCTTTTGACAAAGCAGTTCTGACCATCACCTATATTTTCATAACTGCATTAGTGTCATATAAACTGTGTACCTTACAAGGCAGCAAATGGTTCCATCTTATACAAAACATTAAGACTTGTCATTGATACTTGTCATCTGACACAAATTATTTTGTAGATTAATATTGCTTTGTAACACTGTGAACACAACTACTTCAAGTTCATAAACACAAATTACCTGAAGGCCAGCTATCATACTCTTGGAACACTGCCAGAATATGGAATAACCTACCTGCATTTATCCGCTTACAAAAAAGCTATTCTAACTTCAAAACAGCACTGTACAATCATCTCCTTTCCAACTGGACATGTAACTGTTCAATTCCTTCCTCTGCCATTACTTAATTCTGCTAACCAAACTTAAATCCGTTTTTATCTAGTTCCTGCCCAAACCTTTTTCTTTTCTTGATAATCCCTAATAATTTATTTATTTATTTATTTTACATTTGTTGACCGGGATAGTCCAACTGGATACATATCCATTTTCAGCAGAGGCCCGGGGAGAAAAGCTCCAACATACATACATAGAGAAAAAAATATTGAACATAAAAAGCTTATTGTTTCCAGATTCATTCAAGCCAGCTAGTTATACAGATACATTAAAAAAAACCTAATAGGTTTAGTGCACAAATACTACCTCTTAGTGAGGTTCTAAGTTACATACAATGGGTAGATATTTACATATTTACAAATGGTATACTTTTTGATAGAGGTGTCTTCGTGCAGACAGAGACAGTCAACCAAGTAAGGAGTTGAATCCAGAAGGGTTTTAGCATAAACTTTTAGAGGAGCGGGCTAAGCAGGGCTAGTGCAGGGAAATAGCCATTGTGTTTTGTAGTGGAGTTTAAGTCTTTTCTTGAATTGGGATAAGGAGGTCATGAGAGTAAGGTGAGCAGGGAGGGAGTTCCATATCTTACAGACGGCATTAGCAAATAAGGAGTTTCCAGCTGAATACTTTCACTGTTTGAATGAGCAGTCTATTAGAAGAGCAGAGTGAGCCAAGATTACTATATGGGACGATTATATTATCTACTGCAGGGGTGTGTCACATGGTTGTTTGAGAATTTTATAAGCTTCTATAAACTGATTCAGTTCAGTCCAGCCTAACTCTTTTAGATTAAGGCAGTGGTGTGTCCTATAAGGTGTGCCAGTGGTAAATCTAGCAATGTTGTTATAGCAGCTGGAAAGTTTACTAAGGTTAGATTTTGCTAAGATTAGTAAGCATGGGTGAGGCATAAAGAAGGGTAGAGAGAAGATGAGAATGGGCAATAGCTACTCTAGTTTGAGGAGTTAGGAAGTATTTGACTCTATAGAGTGACCCAAGTTTTTTATTGACTGATTTAATGGTTTGATTTACATGTGAATCAAATCTAAGATTATTATCAACTATCACTCCTAGGAGTTTAGAATCGGAGTCAGGTAAGATGATAGCTCCATTATTCGATGTAATGGTAAAGGTTACTGCTGGAGATTTGTGGGTGGGGGGAAAAAGTAGTAGTTTAGTTTTTTTCTGGTTTAAGATCAGGCACCTATTAGAGAGCCAGTTTTCAACTTTGGTGAATGTGCTCTGGGTTTTTAACAGTAGATTTTTGGGGGAGATGTCAGAGTATACCAAGGTAGAGTCATCCGCATACTGAAGGCAAGTAGCATCTGGGATGGCTGTATGGAGATCATTGATAAAGATTAGAAAGACAAGATGTCCTAATATGGAATCTTGGGGAACTCCTAAGGTGTTGGTAACAGGTAAGCGCGCTTTTTCTGCCACAAAAACAGCTTGCTGCCTGCCATTCAGATACGCTTCAAACCAATGGAGAGCTTGATTATCTAAAGATAGGGTTTTCAGAGTGTGGCTAAGTAGCTGACCATATCAAAAGCTTTGGACAGGTCTAGAAAGAGGGTAGAGGAGAATTTGTTGTTATTCCCATTGTGATTAATGACATTGGTGAAGGAGAGGAGCGCTGAGGAGGTGCTGTGATGGGGTCTGAAACCATGTTGAGAGTTGGTCAATAGTTTATTCTGAATGAGATAGTGAAGAAGTTGGTTGTGCATACACTTCTCCAAGATTTTGGAAAGGGGAAACAGTATGGTTACGGGCCTATAGTTGGACAATTTAGTAGATATGCCGCCTTTGTTGAGAGGTATGACATGATTTTCCAGATAGAGGGGATGGTGGCTTCTATTATGACTCTGTTGATTAGGATTGAGATGGGGTATGCTATTGCATCTACAGCTATTTGCAGATACTCAGGTGGGAGAAGGTCGGCTGAAGGGGTAGTTGGCTTTAGCTTTTTTAGTAAGGATTGGATGAAGGATGTAGAGACTGGTTGGAGGCTGAAAGAAAAAAGAATCTACTATAGCTGTATTGACTGTTGAGGTGCTAGGAGTTGGTTGTCTGGCAAGGGCCTGAAGAGTCTCAGTGAAGAAACGGTTTAAAATATTTGCCACCTCTTCATTACTTTTGTCGCTGGTATCTGGGGGAGGGGATGCAGGATTGACCTGGATGGAGGAGATTGTTTAAGCATGCCCAAAATTTGCGAGGGTTATTGCGGTTATTCTGTTGTCAAGTAGGATGGACTTTTTTAATAAACTTTTAACTACTTAATTCCTCCTCTTGCTTTCTCTCAACTCCCTAACCACTCTTCCCCTCTTCTCTCCCACCTTCCTTCTACTTCATTCCTCCTTCTCTCTAATTCTTTTTTTTTTTTTAGTACTGTCCATCCTACTTACTTCTTCTCCCCCATTCTTTTCATTTCCTCTCTTCTTTCCTCCTTTCTTCTTCCCCTATATTTCACACAGTACTCCTCTTACGTCTTTCTCTCTATACATGTTTTATTATTTATCCTATGTAATGCCTGGATTTACATGCATTCCTCGGTGCTCATAACTATAACATTGAACTACTTTATTTTGCCTAAGTATTGTGTCATGTTAATATTGTCTGTACTGAGTATGTTTAATTTTGCTGTTAGCATACTGTTATATCAGCGTTATATACTGTCTACAATGTTTTATGCAAGTACCATGGTAATTTCTTTTATGTAATTTTCTTGATTTTGTTTGAAATTTTGAAACTTTTGCAAGTCTTGTTACCTTGGAGCTTTTCTCCCTGGGCCTCCACTGAAAATGGGCTTACTATGTCCCAGTGGACTTTCCCGGTAAACAAATGCCAATATTTTATGCATAATTTGCAACATCACAAAACAGCAGTACACTATCCCCTCATCATACACAAGTGAAAAGCTCTTGAACAGGTGAACAATTCCCTCACTGATATCTTGGACCTATCTTATACACTTAGAGATAAACTTTTCTTTGGGCATAACACTTGTAAGTTTTATTTGGTAAACAAAACACATTTTTCTTTCATACATTTGCAGCATAAAACCAGCATGTACAGATGGATCTGACACCAACACCAGTACCTAGCCCATTCTCTGCCAAACAGCTATCATATTTTACATTTTCTGTAACTCGCACCACTTATCAGATATTATATAAGTAATGAAGTGCGTTTCCAGTAGAGGATTTTGGAGAAAAGCTGTCAAGAAGCAAGTGATTTCTTAAGTAAGGAAGCAAAGGTGTTAGCCTCCTGCTGTTCAGGATTAAATGATTTAAATACCTGGTGCACATCTTCAAGGAACGTGCCTAAAAGGTATCAAAATAGAATCATTCAGGCTGTCAAATTGCAATTGCTCTAAACTGGAGTGTACCATTCCCCCCTGATGCAGTGTGAGCACATCCAGTCTGTGAGGAAGGCTGTGGTAATTGCACATGGCCAATTCCATTAATAGAAAAAAACAACTTTGCCTGAGCTAAAAGGGGGGGTTACCACAATGACCATTGGTATTTCTTTCTGAAACTTTATAAGTACCTTGGAAATTAATGGAAAGGGTAGAAATTCCTAAAGGAACATTTCTAAACCATTGGAATGAGAGTGCCTGCCTTCCAAGAATGGCTTCAAGGATGTCTAATAGTATTTTTTCAGTTGTCTGCTTTGAAATCTGGCCTTGAGGTGCTTCATATTGATCAAGTCCAGAAAGACCACTGAAAGAATTTGTCCCCAATCTGCTTTGTCTGTTTGCTACTCCTTCACTCTGACAGAATGTACGAGGCCCGAAGATGCAGAAAATGCTGCCTTGCTGCCACCTAGCAGAGAGGTATGACCTTGTACCCCCTTGCTTGCTCAGATACCACATCACAGCAGTGTTGTCTGTGATCACTAGAAGAGGATGAGGTGAAGAACTTTTAAGACATGAATCACTACCAGTATCTCTTTTACATTTACGTGCTTTGGTGTGTCCAAAAGACCCCACAAACTTGGCACTTGAACTCCCATAAACACTGCTTCCTACACAAAATCAGAAGTGTCTATCGGGGCAGACTGAGGACTCCATTTCTGTCTTCAAACTCCAGTCCAAAAAGAGATGGTCCCTCCACCACTGCAGTCCCTGTTTCACATACCGCAGTACCAGTACCTGGAAATCCAATGGATGAAGGTGCTAGGTACAAAAATTTTTCTCAAGTGTAGTCTAGCTAGTGGTATCAATGGGCATCACTAATGCTACTGAGGCCTTGAATTTTGAGGAAATCTCTTATGAGGCCATGTCTAGAAGATGGTAATCCAAGAAAATGGCTTGATAATTCAGAACTTTGCCCTCTGGCAGGAAGGCCATCCTTTTTACTGTGTCTATTCAACACCCCAGGAAAACAATCTGTTGAGAGGGATAAGGAAGGCATTTCTAAGATTAAATTTCAATCCCAGGTGGGAAAGAAAGGATGCAACGTTGTCTAAGGACTCCAAGCACTTGGATATAGAATTGGCACATATGAGCAGGTCTAAAATAAGGAAAAATGTGGCTACCAAGGGTTCCACAAAAGGCAACCACTGGGCCCAGACACTATGTAAACACTAGATATGCAGCAGATAGCCCAAAGAATAACAGAGAAAAATGATAATGTACACCAGACACAACAAATCTCAAATACTTCCTAAACTGGAAGCAATAGGAATATGCATTCTCGAGACCTACTCACCATGATACTGCAGTCTGCAAGCAATGTTAGGACTGACTACAAGGTGTGCATTTTGAATCTTGGAATTTTACAAAAGTGTTGAGAAAGGACTAAACCAGGATGGGTCCCCAGAAGGGCTCCTTTTTTTATACTAAATCTGAGTAAAATCTTTTGTCTTTGTGGATTATAGGCACTGCTTCTACAATGAGATGAAGCACTGGGAGAAACAGCTCTGTCTGGTCTGGTGGGTGATGGAGAATTTTCTATCCACTGTCAAGTGTATCCTCTCTAAAGTATTCTCAGAACCCATTTGTGTGAAAATATTTAAAATCAGGCTGCAGGGTTGAGAGAGAGTTTGGGAAAGGAATAAAAGAAATAAGGGCAGGGGTCCTGTGGTGCTGTGTCTGATTTGCCATAGTCATTCCTTTGCAAAGGAATTGATATTTTTTTCTAGAAAGGAACCCCTCTTGTTTGGTTTCAAAGAATTCTCTTCCTGTCATTTCCTTCTGGATCCTTAACTTTTGATTAGCTGGGATTTTTGTTTGTTTTGCCCCTCGAAGGAAAATGCCTTGTTTGGGGGAGAAGTTAGTTCCATGAAACATGTTAGATACCACATGCATTAATTGCCTCTATCATCCACAGTTTGGGAATCTGCAGACACAAATTCAGAACTTAAAGGAGCATGCAGAAGTTCGGTTTGTAAATCAAAGAACGTCTGATTACTTAACAGAGGCATAACGTCTTAACACAAGAGAAGCAGCATTTCTTTAGACCGTATCTGCACATTCAAGCATACCTCTCAAAGCAGGTTTCAAAACCAGAGTTAAATTAGAAACAACTTGATTCATACAAGACTTTTGCTGTGCAAGGAGGAATGCATCAAAAAAAGGCCACATCACCAGAGATCAGCATCCTTTGTCCTAAAGATCTAACCATTTTGACTATCAGGGTGTGCTGAATTAGATTAAGCCAAGGACTTTCAGCAAGCAACTGGGGAGACCATAGCTGGGTCAGTAGTCAAACGAGGAGAGAGACCTATCATTTCCAAGGAGATCCTATATTTCCTCTGAGCTTTATCAGGTACTGCTGTCCTGCAAGCAGCTTTATAAACATCTTCCAAGACCAGAAAGAAAATAGGGATAGCAACAGAGCTAGGCATCTTGCTCCCTATAAGATGATATACCCTCCCTAGCTCTGGGGTAGTTTTCAACTGCTCTCAAGCAAACACAAATACACTCATTTAGACTCAAGTTCAGCCTTACCTTCCGAAGAATCAGAGAATTGGACTCAGTGTCAGCTAGGAAATCAACATAGTACTCCTCAGATTCTTCATCATTCTCTGAAACAAAAGTCTCTAGCCAAACCAGTACCAGTACTAGAGCCATGTATGGGAACACAACCACAAAAATTAGCTGTCTGCAGAAAGTACAGTTGTGTTCACTTACCATAAATGTAGATGTTAGAGTGTATTCACTGTTGCAGTCATTACATTTGGGTTATCAGCTTGCAGGTAGCCCTCAGCCAGCCTGAATATCAAAGTCTTGGATCCCTGTGTAGGATGTTGTCCCTTCTTGCATGATATCAGGTCATCAGGGGTATAAAACATGCAGCCAACGCCATTACATCAGTTTCTTGCCCCAGATATCAGGTGCCCCCATAATGGAAAGCAATTATAGGTTAGGTTACACCTCTAACAAAAAGTAAATACACCAGAAAGATGTAATACACTAAACAAGTATAGCCAAGAGAAGTCAGGGGGCTGGAGGGACGGTAACCAGGACTGCAACAGTGAATACACTCGAATATCTACATTTATGGTAAGTGTACACAAAGTACAGTTGTGTACACTTACCATAAATGTAGATGTTAGAGTGTCTTCACTGTTGCAGTCATCACTGTAGGGTTCTTCCTGCCGGCATGCAGTCCTCGGTTGGCCAGAATCCCAAAGTCTGGGTCCGGCGTCGGCTGTTCAGTCATACTCCCTGACATCAGAGCGCCAGGAGTACAAAGCTGCCAGCCGACGCCATGTTCTCCAGTTTTTCTTGCCCCAGATGTCAGGTGCCTAAAAATGAAGGCCAATAGTAAAAACCAAAAAAAAACATACCACAAACCCCATAGCCTGTAGCAAATATACCTCAGAAGAAAGGTGAAGTAGGTAAGCACACTAGTGAAAGTATAAGAGGGGACAGGAGGGAGGGAGGGAGGGTTACCCAGACTGCAACAGTGAAGACACTCGAACATCTACATTTATGGTAAGTGTACACAACTGTACTATGTTCATCGTGTTTCACTGTTGCAGTCATCACTGTAGGGTTGAATCCCAAAGCTGAGATAAGGGGTGGTGGTTATAGAGAAGGAGTGGCAAGAAGGCCCTGCAAGACTGCAGAAGCAAAGCCTGCTCTAGATTTAGAGTAAAGAGGGAGATTATAGTGCTTAGAGAAGGTACGCACTGAACTCCAAGTTGCAGCTTCCAAAATATCTTTGGTAGGTAACTCCCCTGAGAAAGGCAGCTGAAGTAGCAGCAGCTCTGGTAGAGTGAGTCCTAATTTTTCCTGGGATTTGCTTTCCATGATGAGAGTAACAGAATCTGATTCCATGCGCAATCCATTTAGAAATGGTCTGTTTTGAAATGGCTTTTCCTTGGGAGTTTGTTGCATAAGAAACAAACAGTTGCTCTGTTTTCCTGATATCCTTGGTTCTGTCCAGGTAAAAACGAAGTTGTCTGTGTACATCCAAGGAATGCAAGATCCTTTCCCCCTTATTTTGAGGATTAGTGAAAAAAGTTGGCAGGTGAATAGTTTGATTTAAAGCCACTTTGGAAATCACTTTAGGCATGAAAGTAGGATTTGTCCTTAAAGACACCCTATCTTGGTGAAAAATAAGGTAAGGTTCCACAGCCATGAGTGCTTGCAACTCCGAGACTCTCCTGGCTGAAGTCAAAGCCAGTAAGATAGCTGTCTTCCATGATAAATACTTAATATCAGTTGTGGCAGCAGGCTCAAAAGGAGGCAGAGTGAGTTTTTCCAGAACATAGTTGAGGTCCCAGGCAGGTATGGGTGGTGTCCTAGGGAGCCTTAAATTCTTTGCTCCTCGTAGATACTGTTTCAGAAGTGATGTGAAAAGAGTTGAGGGTCTGTATTGTAATGTGCAGAGATAGCCGAGGCATGAATTTTTATGGAGAAGGATAAACCCTTATGTAGCATGTCTGTTAGGTAAAGCAAAATCAGAGGGATATTAGGAATGAGAGGATCCGAATCCTGAGCATGCATTCAGGTGCAAAATCTCTTCCATTTGCCTGCATAAGATTTTCTAGTGCTAGGCCGTCTGGCTTCTAAGATAACATCCATGACCTTTTTGGGGAGGGGAGGATTAATCACGGATCCTGAATTTGCCAGGCTGAGAGTTTTGACATGAGAGTGCAGAACCTGGCCCTGGTGTTGGGACAATAGATTGGGAATCTGAGGCAAAATCCAAGGTGGTTCCTGAGATAGATTCTTTAGTGTTGAGTACCAGAACTGACGAGGCCAATTTGGGGCCAGTAGAATCATTATCTTGGGCTTATCCTGTTTGATCTTTAATAACACCCGTGGTAGAAGAGGTAGTGGTGGAAAGGCATACCCCTTGAGGTTTTTCCAACTGAATGATAGTGCATCCACTTTCCATGCTAGCCTGTGAAAAGTCCTTGTGCAAAAAATCTGTAACTGGTGGTTGAGGGGGGATGCAAATAGATCTATGTCCGGGCAGCCCCAGGCTTCTGTAATCGTCTTGAATAAGTGGGTGTCTAGTATCCACTCGTGTGGGTCTGACAGGTTCCTGCTCAGGCTGTCTGCCAAAGTATTTTCTTTCCCTGGCAGGAAATGAGCTTGTAGATCCACTTGGTAAGCTAGTGCTGTGTTCCACAGAGTCATGGCTAGTCTGCAAAGGGGGTAGGAATGTGAGCCCCCCTGCTTGTTTATGTACCACATAACTGTGGTGTTCTGTTCGTATCAATAGTTGTCCTGGTTGTAGAAGATCCCTGAAAGCCAAGAGGGCATTCTGAACAGCTAACATCTTTTTTAGTTTGATATGTAGGATCTTCTGATCCTCTGCCCAAAAACCTTGCAGACCCTTTCCCTGCAAGTGGGCTCCCCATGCGTAATCCGAGGCATCCGTGGCTAACACTTGGCTGGCTGGAGGTAAGACTGAAAGCTTTTCCTTTGTTCTGAAGACATGCCATGGACCACCAATGGAATTCCTTTTGTAGGCAAGGCAAGACAGCAATCTGTGTCTCGACTGTGGCAATGCTGGGACCATACACTTTTTAGGTACCATTGTATTTTTCTCATACGGAGTCTTGCATTTGGTATGAGAAGGATGCGGGAGGCCATGTAACCCAAAGCCTGCAGGAATTTCCTTGCAGTTAGCTGAGTTACAGAAGCCAAGGTTTTGAAAGTGGAAGCCAGCTGTAGTTGTTTTTCGGATGTCAGGAATGCCATCTGGGTTGTTGTGTTTAAAAGAGCACCCAAAAAAGTTATCTGTTGTGTAGGGGTCAAATTTGACTTTATGTTTACAGTGAATCCCAGGTACTTGAGAAGATTTTGAACAAATAGCAGGTGCTGGAGTAAAACATCCTTGCTGTCTGCTTGAATAAGGCAGTCGTCCAGATAAGGGTAAATTTGAATACCCTTGAGTCTGCAATAAGCTACTACTGGTGCCAGGCACTTGGTGAAGACCATGGGCGCAGTAGACAAGCCAAAGGGCAGCGCAGAGAATTGGTAATGTTTCAAGCCGGCCTAGAAACAGAGGTATTTTCTGCACTCCTGTCTGATATGGGTGTGAAGGTAAGCCTCCTTTAAATCCAATGTCACCATCCATGCATTTTTGCTCAACATTGGCAGGAACTGCTGCAGAGTAAGCATTTTGAACTTTGGTATCTCCAGGAAAGTATTTAAGACTGACAGATCCAGGATAGGTCTCCATGAGTTTTGCTTTCTGGGAACTAGAAAGAGCCTTGAGTAAAAGCCCTGGCCCGTCTCTGATTGTGGAACCAGTTCTATGGCCCTCATAACCATCAGGGATCCCACCTGGTTTAATGCCTCGGACCATTGGTGTTTTGGTAGGTCTGGCCATCTGTTTGGTCTTGGCAAGGTATGAAAGTGGAATTTGTAACCTCTTGAAACTACATCCAGAACCCACTTGTCTTGGGTTATGCAAGTCCAATTTTGTTGAAAAAGAGACAGTTTTCCTCCTAGAGGAGCATCCAGGAGAGAGGATCCTGGAGCCATGCAGGGAGAGTCATTGAGTCTGTTTTCTAAATGATTGAGGTCTGTCCTCTCCACCCCTGGGGGTGGAAGCACTCCATTGTCTAGGTCTGTAAGAGGCCTGTGTTTGAGGCCTCCCTCTGGTGCGCCTATATCTACACCTCTGAGACTTGTCTGAGCTGGGAAAAGACCAATTTTTTGTTGGCCAATTTCTACTAAATCTAGGGGACTGAACTTGTAAGAAATCCTTAACCGTTTGCATGGATTTTGCCTTATCCTCCATTTTCTTTATCACCTCTTCAGCCTTAGGCCCAAACAAAACATTATGCTGAACAGGAGCATCCAGTAACTTTGCTTTCACTTGATCATGTAAGTTTTGTTCCTTTAACCAAGCATGTCTTCTACCGACTGTGCCAGAGGCAGCTGCCCTGCAAGAAGCCTCCAAGGCATCAAAACCACAGTGTAAACCATGCTTCCCCACTTGTTCAGTAGCATGCATCAAATCATGTAATTCCTTATTATCAGCACATGCAGAAATGGAGCCTAACTTTTGTTTCATAACATACAGTAGAAATTGATGATATTTTAGCATATGAAATTGGCAATTTAAAGCCTAATCGATAAAGTAGCAGAAGTATACACTTTTTTGCCCCATCTCTCCAAAGCTCTGGAATCCTTATCTGTCGGAATAGGATTTTTAGCAGAGGCAGCCTTAACCCCCTTAGGACCCTGAGAAATGGTTTCTGGATCAGCAGTGGGATTTTTATAAAGGAACTGGTGGGAGTCAGGGACCCTGCAATATCTGTCGGGCTTAGCAGGAGCAAAAGAGTCAGGAGTTAAATTAGCCTCAGAAAAAGCATCATCCGCAATATCCAAAATAGGAGGAATAGCCAGGGGTCTATGTTGGGGAAGAAGAAGGAAATCCCTGAGCCTTCTCTTAGATTCCGAGTACTCCTGTCCCTCCCAGTGAAAATGTTCTCATGTCATGTAAAGTTTCCCCAAAAGAAAATTCCTCAGGGGGAGAAGCTGATGGAACAGATTCCTCAGCATCAGAATCCTGATGAGGAGGGAAAGAATATTCCTGTTCAGAGGAAGACATGAAGAATCATAGTCCAACTCTTGCCTTGTCCTTTTGTCTGGAGGGGGATGTGAACCCCTAATCATGGTTAGCAAGTCCTCTGCCATTTTAAGTAACTGTTTCTGTGATTTGGGTCCCAGATCAGAAGAGGCCTGGGCTGGTGTCTTAGATTTAGAAGGAGTCTTTGTCTTTGTCCTGGGTTTTGCTTTTATCAGAAGCTGTGTAGGCCTGAAAACCCCCTCGGAAGCCGGTACCTGCACAGCGGCTCCGGACCCATCTGAAGGAGCACTGTCCGAAGGTCCTGCAGCTGGAGTGCTCAAAGGCCTAGTTGGCTTCTCGTGGGAGTCCGTTTTGGCTATCGGTTCTGAAATGGCCGACGATAGGGAGTATGACTGAACAGCCAATGCCGGACCCAGACTTTGGGATTCTGGCCGACCGAGGACTGCCTGCCGGCAGAAGAACCCTACAGTGATGAATGCAACAGTGAAACACGATGAACATCTGTACTATGTTCTTCATGTTTCACTGTTGCAGCCATTACATTTGGGTTGATTCCCAAAGCTAAGGAAGGGAGGAGGAAGTTAGAGAGCATTAGGACCAGCTATTAAGCACTGCAAGACTGCAGTGGCAAAACCAGCTCTGGATGTAGTAAAAATAGGCATGTGGTAATGCTTGGTGAAGGTATGTACAGAGCTCCAGGTAGCAGCTTCTAGGATGTCCCACTAAGAAAGGCTGTGGAAGTAGATGCAGCCCTGGTGGAATGTGACCATATTCCCTGTGGGGTAGATTTTCCATGGTGCTTATAGCAGAAATGAATGGAATGGGCTATCCACTTAGAAATGGTTTGCTTTGAAATGGCCTTACCCTCTGCCCCTGCAGCAGTGCCAACTAGCAGCTGTTCAGATTTTCTGAGAGGCTTAGTCCTGTCCAAATAAAATCTAAGTTGTCTGTGCACATCCAAAGAGTGCAGTATTCGTTCTCCTTTGTTCTGTGGATTAGGGAAAAAGTAGGCAAATTAATGGACTGATTAAGGGCCACACTAGACACCACCTTGGGCATAAAGGAAGAATTGGTCCTGAGGGACACCCTGTTTGCATAGAAGATGATGAACGGCTCCACTGCCATGAGGGCCTGTAATTCAGACACTCTTCTTGATGAAGTGATGGCTAGAAGGAAGGCTGCTTTCCAAGAAAGGAATTTCAACTGTGCAGTTGCAGCTGGCTCAAAATCAGGCAGGGTGAGCT